>NC_064885.1:39379499-39681317 GCF_929443795.1 Astur gentilis | reverse complement strand
AGCCCGGGGTGGAAAGGAGTGACCTGCCAAGAAGGTACAGTCGGAAAATCAAACCCTTCACGGAGGATTATAGGAGGGAAAAATAAAACTTCTGCCCAGGGGGCTTCATTGGTATTTTAATTATCAGCTCATTGCCCTGGTTTTGTATCCACACAATGATGGGGATCAGTCCATTAAATAAATCTGCGACACTGTGTTGCAGGGGCCAGGTGTAGGGGCTCGGTGTACGTGGGGCAAGGGGGGCTGAAAGAGAATCATAAACTAGAAACAGAGCTGATTTTGAAGGCTGATTAAGGGAGAAAAGGTCCATAAAACTCCCAATTATGACACTGAAATAAAACTCTGTTTCTTTTCTATGGCCTGCTTTACTGTCCCGTGCGCCCGACTGATCCTCGTCATTACCGTACACTGTTCCAGACATAGGCTAAATCCAGAACATGTGAAAGGCATTGGGACTTCTAGCCTTGGCAATTAGACCAATACATGTGACTCGAACACAAGCCCAACTCCAATGAGCCTTAAGAAAAGCGGCTGGCAAAGGAAAGGCTGCACTGAGGCTTACGTTACACATCCTAATCCCCTGCATCCAAGCCGCTAGAAAAAGTCTGTCCATTCCCACTGCAGAAGGCTCCTTTTTCTGTGCCTCCCCCGTGAGGTACCTGGCTCTGTAAGCAGTGCCACGGAGCTGGGGATGCTGCTGCGGATGCTCCTGGGTGAGCTGGGGTTTGGAGTCAGCACCTCCATGCACGCAGCGGCTGCCCTTCAGTGTACCGAGAGGACAGGTAGGGAACGGGCATGAAAACTGGCAGGAGTAAAGGAATATATAAATTAAGCGGGCCCCCCTTTAAAACCTAATACGAAGAGCTCTTTCCATGAAGGAATAAAAAGTTGAGAAGGCACCAAACTGTTCTTTATGACATGTATGACATGATCTAAAATATTCTGTTCTGCATGAAGGCCTCAAATACAAACCCAAAGCAAAAGTTAAAACAAGCTGTTGTCAAATATGAAGACATTGTAAAACATTTGGTTTTAATGGTACATTTGGGGATTTCTTTTCTCTTTGGAAGTAAGGAGGTAGAATAAATGTGTGAGGTTGGGTGAGCCATCCTCTGGTGACTGTGCTTTTGCAGAGTGAGAGCTTGCTCCTGTTAGCATCTTGAAAAGGTGCTACTCTGGCACATGACAGAGATGTGTATTTTCTGTGCCAAAAAAATTAGGTTTTATCTGTAGGATCTGCTTGTGATGGGAATTAATAAACTTCCTTAACTAAAATCAAGTAAACTGTGAAGTGGTGTCAGCCAGCTGTGGGTAGCAGGATCAATTAGAAAAGGAGTTGTGATTTTAAGAGGACTGTACCAAGAAATTCTGAAAACAGAGAAATCAATAACCCGACTCTGTGGTGTTGAGAAAGCTGGTAGGAACCAAGAGATGTTTTTTTTAGGTGCGAACAGAAAATCTTGAGGCCATTTGGTGGGCCATAGCTAATTCTGTTTATCACCTATTTTGTTCACAGACCAGTTTTACACTGGTCTGCATAGTTCCTTATCAGTTGTGGCCCCATTTTTACTTGATCGTACCTCCCACAGCATCTTCATGATCCCCAGGGCGAGAAGGAGTGTAAGGTGGGAAAGGTTGTGTTTAACCTGCGTCCTTCTCCTGCATTTCTTCATGGAAGGCTTTTGTCCTACCTCCTCTTCACAGCCTGTCCTCCTGGATGGTATGGGGCAAACTGTCTACAGCGCTGTGTCTGCCACGGCCAGGCGACGTGTGACCGCGTGACGGGCGAGTGCCTGTGTCCCCAAGGTTGGACGGGGATAGCATGTGAGCTGGGTGAGTCTCGACGTGTCCTCCACCCCTCCAGCACCTCGTTTCAGTCACTCTGCAAGGAAATTCTGTTCTTGGTGAGGTCTGCTTGGAGACGGCCCAGAAAAAAGAGAGTGGAGGGGCAGAGGTCTGGAGAGCACCGGGTATGAAGAGGGTGAAAAAGTTGGGGTTGTTTAGTAAGGGATGAGAAGACTGAGGGGAGAAAACGGTATTGGCACTTAAATGTACTGTGGTGCTAGAAACTTCCTGGACAGAGGAGAGGAATAAGCTATTCTCTGTCGCTTGGGGAGAGAGAAGATAGCTAATGAACTCAATTTGAGGAGAAAAAACAAAACCAGAAGAAATCCTTCAAGAGGAAAACAATGTATTTCTAGAGAATTTTGTCAAAGGAGGCTTCAAAATCTCCCTCACTGAAGGTTTTGGGGATGAGCTTAGATGACTCACCATATTTCAGAGGCATAAATGCATTCTTCTTGGAGCCTCTCCAACCTGCCCCCCCGTCAGTCTTCCCCCTCTCTTTTCAGAGTGTGCGGACGGGAGGTACGGAGAGGGCTGTGAGCACAACTGTAGCTGCCACCACGGGGTTTGTGACCAGCACTTGGCGAAATGCATCTGCCACGCCGGCTGGACTGGGGACCGCTGTGATGTTGGTAAGGGCAGTTCCTTCTGCAGATGCTGTGTTTTAACGCTCTCTTCTGCAATCAGTCATTTCTGCTTTCACAATATGAAGTCCATTTCTAGTTTGTATCTTAATTTTCCTGTATTCTGTAGGCCAATAAGAAATAAAGCTGGTGTGAGCACTCACCGTGTCTTGGGAGCCCCACAGCAGGTCTCTGCCCAACCACAAATATGTGCCCCTGTCCAAATCATTTTATGTCCTCCTAGTTCTGTTCCCTGCCTGCTCAGAAAACTAAGGTATTTCTCTACCTTATGGGTACAAGGAAGAATGTACAAAAGGGAGTGAGTTGTAAGGAGAGTTTGCCAGATCAGCCACATGCTGCTGCATCTCAGTGGGTCATTGAGGGGAGCTCAGCAAATTGGACTGTAATGGTTCAGATTGTACCAACTTTGCATGCGGACCAGATTGCCCAGGTTTGACATAGCTGTCTGGATTTTTTAAAGCCATGTAAATCCCTGAAATAGAAATCTTATAAATGGTAGATATCAGATGACTTGAAATGCACTTTCAGCTCGGCTACTGAGGTGCTGTGGTTTTTGTAAGCCACAAGCATTTTTCTGATGTCCCCTGAGGTGCAGAGGACTTGCAAAGCCTCAGCCACTAGTGTGACCTGTAAAGCCTTCACAGTGCCCACCTTTCTTTTCTTCAAGCCTCGCTTTCTCTTTGATCACTTTGCAGAGACCTGTGAGGTGGAAAGCAGTACACATGGACACAGTGTATTTTCACTGTTCAAAGAGCTGTCCCTTTGTCTATGCATGACTGTGTAAAAGTGAAAGACGCTGCGTTCTCTATAGACACCATCTGGATTTGTGCTCTAGACTAGGACTAAGTCTTTGCAAGCTTCCATGTGCGGACCCATTAATAGCCAATGCTAAGTGCCTTTAATATTTTTCATGTATTCTCTTTCAATGATATTTCCTGGGCATGCAGCCTTCTAAATATACATCACCATGTGCAAGAAGAACGATATTGGCTTATTTGCCAATGACGGATGTTTTCTGTGCAGCAGGAAGAACCCTTACACCCTCTGCTTCTCCTCGCAGTCTGTCCCCCAGGATTTTTTGGCAAGCAGTGTGAGGAGCAATGTGACTGCGTGCATGGCTTGTCCTGCCACCATCAAACTGGAGCGTGTCACTGCGAAAAGGGATGGCGAGGGAGGCACTGTGACAAACGTGAGTGTCTGCTGGGCATTTACGGAGGGAAGTTCAGGTCACCGTGTACATTCCTCCCAGATCCAGACCTGGTGACAGGATCCTTTTGCTCCTGTGTTGCTCTGTGGGGTTAGTCTGGAAGCGTTCACCAGGGATGGGTGCAGCAGATCCAGTGGAGGGGGGTAGCTTTGCACCGTCCTGCCTGGCCCCTGCCCCATGCCCTGACGAGGACTGGTTGCATCGTTGCAGCTTGCTTGCCCGGCCGCTATGGCACGGGCTGTGCCCAGCGGTGCCGGTGTCCCGTGGGTACCCCCTGCCATCACCTGACGGGCGAGTGCGGCTGTCCTCCAGGATTCACTAGCTATGGCTGTGAGAAAAGTAAGTATGTTATAAGAATGCAAATACTTCCCTTGTAAATTAATTAAGAAATTAATTTCTTAAATAAAAACCTGACGATAGAATGCCTGAAGAGGGAGGAGACAACAACCTCACAGCAGTGAAGATGGACGAGGACTGCTTGTTGCTCACCCAAATGGTTTGTTCGGTTCTGGCCTCTGTGCCTGGTGCAGTTTGGGCTGGCAGGGTTTGCCCTCTCTAGCTTTGCAGCTCTCAGGCTGGCAGGGAGCAGCTGGGGGCTAAACTGGATCAAAATAGATTGAGGAGGTGCCAGCGGAGCCCGGCTTCAGCCCGCAGCCATTGCTGTGCCATGGGTAAAGCAGCAGCTCTGCTTTCTGTTGGTTTTGTCGTCGTGAGAGACTGTCTTTTCCTGCTGTCAGAGCTCATGGAAGTGTCATTATCTGGTTTGTCTTCAGCATTGAGTTTGGCCATCTGGAGCTGTCTTTGAAAGGAGGCTCGTTCTGTGACCCCAGCTGCCTAATTTTGACTTTGTTCTTCCTTGCATTTTGCCTGAGGGCTGCTTTAGCAAAAAGAAAAACGCCACCAAAAATGAATTAAAAGAATTGACATTGGTGTCCCATATCCTCCACTAAAAGACTCTAAATCCTGACCCACAACCAGGGCAACTTAATGGAAGTGAGCTGCAAGAATTAGATGTGGAAAGTCCAAAACCTGTAGGCAATGTGGCTGTCAACAGGCAAAATGAAACCCATGAAGATGTTGGTACTACAGCAGCTTTGCAAGTTTAAACTCCCTGCAAAAGCTAGAATGTCTTTATCCACACGCCTGGTTCCTTGTGAATTATGCTGTTATTTTAGTCAATTTTACCTGACATTTCCCTATGATTTTTTCTAGTGACAAGAAAATTGTATCTGGCCCTTGACAGTTGGGCACAAATTGACTGAACAAAACAAAATCAAGCAGTGAAGTAACCTCCAAGTAAATGTAATAAATCCAAAGTCCCGGAGGAGAGCATTGTTCTGTAGGCAGGGATTTTATTTAATAAATTTGAGCTCGCTCTTTGTTTGAGTGCTATATTTACCAAGACAAATTTAATTTATTGGTTTACATTTCCTCTTCCCCAAGCTTGTCCACCGGGCACGTATGGTAAGAACTGTAACCAAGTATGTCAGTGCTCTGCCGAGAATGAGGAATGTCACCCGGTGACCGGCGACTGTATGTGCCGCCCGGGGTACTACGGGGCCCGCTGCAACCTCCGTGAGTATTTCTGTGGGCTGTCCGCTTTCCGAGCGAGGACCGAGTTAGGCAGAAGCATGTGCTGGTGCTTTGAGTTAATCTGTGTCAGTACCTTCAGCATTGACTGAGATAAAATAAGCATAGGTTGGGTTAATTTATGATAATAAAATTACCTGTATTATTGCAAAGGATTATTTTTTAAAAAGAAAATAATTAAAAGACAGACTCATTTACTAGCTACATGCTTTCCAATTTCATGCCACGCTGAAGAATATCAGTATCATTCTCTGCATTTACCTCTCATCTTCAGCTACACCTGGATACTGTGTAGCTCCTTCATTTCCAAATACCTAGGCCAAAATATTTCCCAAAATCTCTGCGTGCTCAAGTGAGGACAAATGGTTATTAGAAAACAACAAGCTTCAATTGGCAATAAATCTAACTGATTCATAAAGTCACTTAAGTTGTTGGGCCTTCCGAGGAACAATCAAATTAAAACAAATTGTTACTCTGGATTGAAAAATGGTGACTAGTGTAGAGGACAACATGCCAATTGGCCGAACGCTCCATCATAAAAAATATTCCCTGATCCACATGCTTCATGCCAGTGTTTTAGGACATCTGTGAAGTTGTTTCTGGTGGAATGTGGCAACTGATAAGAAACATATACCAAAGTATCCAATAAAGGAGACAGTTAATTACCTTATTATTTACAACTTTAATTTTGTTCTTACTCCATGGCTTGTAATAATCTTGTTTAAAAAAAAAAGCTGTTGTCTTTCAAGCTCAGTCTTTCTCTCTTTGGCAAATGCTTATTTTTCTTTCTTAGGAATCCAGTACAGCTCTGTTTGGTTTGCTTGCTTTTTTGGGTGACAATTTGGATACAAAGGCCAGCCGCAATATATGTGGCTCTAGTAAGGGTTAAACCTGTGCTTTACTCCTCGAGTAGAAATAGGAAAGAGGCTCATTTTAGAGACGGGCATTTGTATTACCATCATGTCATCACAAGTTATTCTTTTAAGTGTAAATGTAAGGATTGATTCTATCTTCCTTTGTACATCAGTTCTCACTGTAAGTGAGATTGAAATAGGGCCTTCAACATCTTGGCTAGAGCCATCTGGATCCATTATACATTAGATTATAATAAATATTACAGTAGAGCAGTAGTGGAGATCAACTATTTAACAGTATCATTTTAAAAGACTTAATCATGGTTAGCCTATTACTTTTATGTAGCAATCTTTCAGTAGTGATTACCTGTGCGTGTAGTATAGTACCAAATCTCTATAGATTATAGTAAATGTCCCTGAGCTTGCTTAGATCCTTAAGATTTAATTTCGGAATTTTAAAATTTAAAACATTAGTAATTACACTGAAGTTCTGATATAAAAGAAATTACTTACAAAATGAAATCTATGTTTCGTTGCATTCAGAGGGGATTTTGGCACGGACTTCTGTGTAGCTAGGATTAAACCTGTAGCATATGAGACATGAGCCTTCATGGCATTGTGTTCTCTTAGATTCCAAAAAACCCACAGTATCTTGCACAGCAAATTTTCACTTAACAAATACAGTTTTGTTAAATGTTTACTGGAGAGATAATGGAATGGTGGAGGTTCACAGAGAGAGAACATTTGTCTTGCATCTATGAGGAGTTTTTTTCCTATTCTCCCCTATGCCACTCTGAGCATTGCATAGACAGACACAAAACTGGAAGGAAAACAGTTTAAGTGGGAGTTATTTTTAGGTTTAGGCCAGTGGAGTGAGAGATTGTGGACCTGATTCTGAAGTGACTGTCTGATAACCAAGGACAGCTGGCGTGACTTTGGCGGGAATACTCCGTGTTCCCGCTGTCCTCACTACAGGGAGAACTGGGGCTGCTCCAGGATGAAGAAGCTTTCGATATAATATTAAAAACAGGATAGGGAGCCGCTCCCAAAGACGTGAAATGGGCTTCAGTCCAGTCAACATGTGGTTGGATGCTGCTGGAAACGGTTTCTGGCAACTATTGCTATATTTATAGTACTGTGAAAAAAGGTTCAAGAAAGTATCTATAAAAGGTGTAGTTGGCTGGGAAGTCAAATTTCCAGGAGCCAAGAGCAACGAGGCTTTCGTGTTCTCAAATTTTGGAGTGAAGAGCTGAAACAGTCTCTTGGCAGGATCCAAAGGAAGCAGACAAACTAGCAATAAGGTTCCCATCAATTGTCCATAACTCGGTGGATGGGCAGATCTACTTGAGTGGAGTTATGAATAAAAAGCAGTAAGTGGTATTGTAATGGATAAAAAGAATCCCATGCTATGTCTCTGTGACATTTACTGGGATGGGTGAACCCTGAGCCAGAAAGACCTCACCAGCTTCACCTTCAAGCTGTAGGTAACAGGATGCTTCAGAAGTGATTTTTTTGAAAATGCAGTTAATAACATCGGTAAGAAAAGCCCTAGCGTATGCAGTTGGTATGAAAAGATTTAGAAGCTCTTGGTCATGGCGAACCCACCCAAACCAGAAGGAAAAAATCAAGAAATGAGTTAGAAATCTGGCTGCTGCTCCTGCCATTCTCAGAAAGTCAGATGCACAGGAAACTCTTTAATTAGAAAATGTCTTTGTGAGATAACTGGTGGTTAGAGGCTAACCCTCTTTATAAAGGCAGAGCCTACTTAAATGGCAGGACACTGTGTAAGTTGCCCTAGCTATCTGCATAGAAGTTCTTCTGCAAAGTAGTAACAGATGAGATGGCCTTGTTAATAATCACTTGAACGTTGCAGCTGATGTGTTTGCCCTGCTTGTGCTGCTCCCTGTTGAAGCGTAATAAATAAAATGCTGCAAGGGTAAATACATTGGTAAGGAGGCAATTACTGCATCCCTTTCAGTAACGGAGCATCTCTTTCTAGTCTTGAGCTGAGGAACAACTCTGAAAGCTTTGCCAGGGAGAAGCAACATGTTTAGGAGTGTGGGAAACAGAATTAAAAAAAGAGAAAAGCCAAATTATGACTGAAAGGAAAGGGAGGAGAAAAAGAGAAACTCACTTAGAGTCCAGTTAAATCGTTGAATCTGGGTGTGTCCTTAACTTCATGTCTTGGTGGAAATGAAATGGATGTTGCAGGGCTCACTCCTTGGTGCCAGGGTTTGCACATGAAACAGATTTTCTGTACTGACAGATGGAAGCACTGATGACGAAGTATTCATTGAGAAGAAGCCGTGGTTGAGAATGGCTGGGGAGAGTATCTGCTTGTTATAAAAGTGTGTATCTGTTTAGTCCTGATGATTTGCTATCCTGGTTTGAGTGGAAGCCAATTTTCAGTTTTATTTTAAAAGGCATCCCTTTAAAGCTTCACCATAAGCTCTCCCTCTCTATTGAACAGTTCAAAAAATCCAGAGATTTCTCCAGCCACTTCAGACCATGCTTTCATGCCTTCAGAAAAGAGAGAAAATATATAAAGTTATTTATGCACAGATTGTGAGAGATCTGTTGCTTGGAGACATGTGCAAATATATATTCAACCAGATTCCCAGAGTAGCCATAGGCTTTTCTTTTGCCAGGGGAAGAGAAGGAAGGAGCAAAGAAATGGCATGCAGTGGTAGTAGCACTAGTGGAACTGTTCAGCAATGATTGCGTTGCTTTAAAAACAGCAGCTTCTCCCTTTTCACTGGAAAATTAGGAGAATAACCTGCATCTCTAGAGTTCAGTGGTGGCATGCTGGAGGCAACCCTGACACACGGAGGCACGTGCCTAGCAGCTCTGCCTAGCTCTTTTCCTCAGTGCCAGCCTCTATCACTCTAAAGAGCATCTTGAAGACATGGGCTAAGCATGGCAGATGCATTCATGTCTTTCTCATCTTGTATTCAGCTCTCCTTCAACATTAGCTGTCCAAAAAGAAACCAGAAATACTCGCTACCACCTGGAAAACCTCTTCATGGACAGCTCGTTGCCATGTAACACTGGCTCAGCAATCCATCCAGGTCTAATGTTTCTTCTGGTTATTACAAAATACAACAGCTTTGCTTTTTTCCTCCGGAGAATTTTCTGGCTTTGCATTTAAACCATCTCTCTTCTGTATCTATCTTCTGAGACGGTGTCTTCTGAAATTTCGTGTTATTGTTGCATGCATATTTTCATAGTCTTCCATCCGCAGCCCACTAGATGCGCCAGAGTAACGCTAGCTCCAGTTTGGAGGGAAGGAGTAGATTATAAAGGAAACAAACTTTCTTCAACGTTTTTAAAGGACGAGACCTGGCCCAGTATCCATAGCTGGTCAGCTAAAAAGACTGCTAAAAGGGGCAGAGTTGGCTCACGGCTTCTCACCGTCTCAGGCAAACCAGGCTGTTGCTGCCCAAAGGAAGAGGGACCAGGGCCCCATCTCTCCATCTCTGCCATAGGAGGGAAAGGGGGAACAGGTTGACTTGGAACAGAAATCCAAGAGGAAAAACCTCTGAAGAATGGGGCTCGCTTTTGTTGCTACCGTTATGTGGGAGGAATGGGAAGAGCAGGCAGAGCCAGGAGCAGTTGGACCAGGCTCGGCGGCAGCAGCGGTCGGTCTGGCTCTCCAGGGGTTTGACATTGGAAGTCAGCGCTGCCTTGCTGCCCCAAGGAGTGCCATCTACTCCTGGCCCTCTAGAAGGGAATAGAGTTAGAAAATGAAAAGCCGATTTTGGTTGAAAGCAACGAAGTGCTTATGACATGAAATGCGATGGGCCCAGTAGCAACATAGCCTAATTGCTATTTTGTTCTTTTAAAACAGGGTGTCCAAAAGGTACTTATGGTTCAAACTGCCAAACCCCTTGTAAATGCATGAATGGAGGCCAGTGCGACCCTGCGTCGGGAACTTGTGATTGCGCGCCTGGTTTCATTGGAGCCGACTGTAGTAAAAGTAAGCCAACATTCATGTTCTGCTTCTTTCAAAAAACAGCAGAGAGTATAATCTGCATAAGAGCTTGTCAGTAGAAAAACAGAAAGATCCCAGCTACCTCCTCCTTGAATTGTAAATCAGGATTCCAGCTTTGTAAAAAAATCTCTTGCAAAATATTTTCCCTCTCTTCTGCATGTGTAGAAGCAAAGACACTCATCCCAGGATTACAACCTGCTTGCCCAAATTTATTTCTAGAGCCAGCTCAGCATGAATTGCTCAAGTTCCTTCTTCCTGTCCAAAATTTCTAGGTTGAGAAATTATCTCAATATTTTGCTTCACACTATGGTGCCATTAGTTTCAATAAATGGGAAAAAGATCAAGTTTTGTCATGGCAAAACTGGTAAAGGCTCCATAGCAACCCTACTCTTACTTCTGTATTTCAGAGCTAAGTTGTGTGGCTGAAAGTCTGTGCTGTTTCCAAAGCTATGATCTCTCTGAAGTTCTCTCTCACAGAAAGGCAATGTTTTAGTTTAGTAGCCTATAGCTTTACTCTTCAGCATAGGACAGCATCAATATTAAGGAAGGAAAGACTTCTTTAGCTGGAAGGATGAGCAGCTGATATTTCAGTTGTACGTTCACCTTTTTGGTAGGAAAGCCACTAAATGTTCCGTGTGAAACCATGGATTGTATTTATAACCTCAAGTAAAGTTTCAGAGGAAGAAGCAGTCATGACTTTGGATGGATTTTGGTTTCATAGCTGTTGCTTTGAAGCATATTAGCTGGAATAAAAATGAAGCCAACTCTACCTATAAGATCCCGCCTATGTTAAAAATGAAAACTGGCATTGGATACCCAGGGTGCTTAACAAAAGTCTGTGTTTCCTTCAGCTTGCCCTGAAAACCGATACGGGAAGGACTGCACCCTGTTCTGTGCATGTGGTAAAGGTCAGTGTGACCCACAGACTGGCAAGTGTACCTGTCCTCCCGGCCAAATGGGACCCAGCTGTCAGCAAGGTAACAAAGCGGGACCCAAGGTCATCTTGTCAGTTGGTGACATGCTTAAAACCACCAGCAAATACAACTCAGCGCCAAACATTGTTTATAACTGTGTTTCCCAATGCGGTTGCTTGATAAGGTTGCGGTTTGCTGTACTCGGCCCCTGTCCCTCTCCGCTCCATCACCCCGTCTTTATCCTGCTCCCGTCTCCCATCCGCATCTCACCGCTTTGCTCCACCACACTCGGTACCATTGCGCTGGTTTCTCAGCAAAGCTGAAGTGACTCTTTTCAGAGACTGCAGTCCAAACAGAACATAAAGATGGGGAAAAGGGTAGTTTGTACCACACGACGTGAGCAGGGGGAGGATGCTGTGGAGGGATGGGGCTAAATTTAGAAGCAAGTTGCTTGAGCTGAAAAAGTGAAGGGAGAGGATTTGCTGAAGAGGAAGAGTTGAGAGATGGGACAAAGGGCAGAGAGCAAGAGGAGTAAATGTGGAGTGAAGCCAAGTGAAAAAGATATGGTGAGACAGACAGTGTTTGAATGAAACTGCTAATAAGCACAGAGTACAGTGTCCCACAGCCCTCAGGAGACACCAGGGATACTCTGTGGGAAGCATGTGTTTGTATTTATTCCCTGCCACCTTCATCCTTTTTTGGGATGCTAATTATTTTTTTTTTCAAACTTTGTTAATTCTCTGTAGTGTGTCCCCAGGGACAATATGGCTCCAACTGCCACCTGACATGTACCTGTCAGAACGGCGGTATCTGTGACCACGTGGATGGCAACTGCACTTGTGGGCTCGGCTGGACAGGACGATCATGCGAGAAAGGTAATTTTCTGCTTTGGTGATAGTGGATGTGTACATTCAAGCAGCAGTTCGCAGTGTCTACAGACCCACAAAAGGGGACAGGCTTTGCTTAAGTAGACTCCCTCCCAGCTGCGTTCATCTCTGTAGCTTCTCTCATGCAGAACTGCCCCTAGTTAGAGCTTTAGGTCTTTTTTCAGAGACAAGTTTCCTCATGAGTCCTGCTCTGTAACTCTCATAAATTCCTGTGCACGGACTCTTATTTCTTCTCCTGTCCAACTTTTGTGTTCCTTCGTTCATGGGAACATTGTTTTGTATCTTCTCTCACGTGCTCCTCCGAGGTCAGCAGAAGCCTTCATCTCCCTCCTCTCTTGTTATTCTCTTCCCTTTGACATTGGACTGCAGTTGAACTTCCCGTGTATTGACTTCCCTGCTAGTACAGTTCTGACAACATCTGTCCAAAGCAATTGAGATTGTCATGCTATGACAGCTCTCCCTTACGCAAAACAAAGCACATTTAAACAGAATAAGCTCAGTTTTCACTCCAGGAACCCTCCTGCCAGCCCAGAGTAGAGTCTTTCCAAGTCTCTCCTTCTGTTCATCTCCCAAAAGTCATTCTGCATTTCTGTGTTCCCATGTCTCTCTCTAGATAAGAGATATCTGTATAGTTGTGGACTTAAACCTTCAGGAAACCATGAGTTTACTGGTATGAAATATGAATAGTTAGTTCGGAGTAGTTAGTTCTGAGTTCACATTCAAGACAAATGTCATCGTTACGTCGTAACTCTCATGGTGCAATCCCCCCAACACACTCCCAGGCTGTCATTTACAGCCTTTCTGTCCCTGACATCTGTAGAATATCTACCTCAAACTCCATACATATTCTTACCAAGAACTAGTCGTTCTTGACGCTTTTTTTAGCAGCATTCTTCGATGCAATTGTTTCACTTTGCACCTGAGAAGACCCAGACACCCACTTTGTGCATGCGTGTGTGCAGAGAAGGAGCCAAGAGAAAAGGAATGATGCTAACTACATGGAGCCACTCACAATGTGAATACCACCGTGGACAGGCACTAAAAAAGTGCAGTTTACCAAAAACTGGCTAACTTCATGTTGTGTAGGCCACCTGTGTTCATCTCTGTTTGTCTGTTCCTTGAAATCTCTGTAACCACCCATAGGCAGCATTTGGGTTGCAAAACCTCAGTAGGGCCGTGCAGGTGTCACCACATGGAGCAGTGGATCGTGGGTGTATCTTAGAGGTGTGCTTAGAAAAAACGTCTCTGAAGTCAAGCACAGGAGGCAGACATGCTCACATCGTATAAGGGATGGTGGGTTATATCACTAGAAAGATCTTCACTGTTTATCTTTTGACAGAAATCGCTAAGCTATTGGGAAAATTGAGTCTTGATTTCCACAGCAGTGTGGGTTTGAGTGTGTTTTGACTCGAAATCAAAGGCAGCTAATCAGGCATCCTTTTTCTAGTGATTAGATATGATGTTCTTGAAAGCTCTTGTCTGACATTTGCAGTTATGAATCTGATTATTTGGACGGCCACGCTCATTTAAGTTGGTCTGCCCAGATTCAAATTATCACAGCAGTGGGAAGTTAACTTATGCAGAAGTGATGCCTAGGTTAATTATATTGGCACAGTCACTTTTGCATGACTCGGCTTTCGGTAATTTGAGAAATGTTTGGTTCTGTAAAAGCAGATATCTCATTATACATGGAAAGTCTGTTGCTATGTGTGAAAAAGAGATCCTCCGGGTTTTATTAGGAATTGGAATAGTGTGAACTCCAATGATAACACAGAGGAAGAAAAGCTTCGTGTTTTCTTTCACACTTTCTGAGTGCCTGAAAGAAAATATTGCTGTAGATAGAGAAAAAAATTTGAAGATACCATTTATGCCATTTACTATGTGGCTTTACAACGCTGACTACATGAAGAGACAAATTTAAAAAGGTAGACTATAAAAAGTACAAGGCAATTGCTGTTCAGACATCTATATAATACAAAAGATTTCTCATCAAAGCGTGTAAATACATCATAGTTGTGCAGAAATGCTGTGTCTTCATAACAAACATTCTCCTTGGCTCTGCAATTTACTGTATGGGCATCATACTTCAGCTATACAAGCTATCACGTAAGAGCTTTTCTGGGTGAGGTCAGTGATTTTGTTGTTGTTGTTGTTTGTCTTTTTCTGTCCGTGTCCTGCCAGCAGAATGTCTCCCAGGGAAGTACGGGTCCGGCTGCGGCTTGGACTGCTCGTGCCAGCACAACGGCACCTGCGACAGGTTCACGGGCTGCTGCCGATGCCCCGAGGGTTACTACGGCCACTCCTGTGAGCACAGTAAGTGGAACCACACTGGGCAGCCTCCTCCAACAGCGATGGGATGTGGGGCTTCGGAGTAGTCACGTAAACGCCTCACCGGTTCAGTTAAAATTTTTGGGGTGTCCCAGATCACCTGGCTGCTTCCAGATCGGACTAACCTGCATACCTCTGATGCTGGGGTGGTAGAAGTTTAAAAGCACATGGCATTATTAGAGTGAATGGTAAATACAATTGTTTTTGTTGGTTCCCAGGGAACGTAGCTAACAATACAGAGGATTTTAAAGAGATATATGTTTTTCTTCATAAGCTTCCTCATTTGATACTTTCATTTTTCAGGGTGTCCCTTTGGATTTTATGGGCTAAGCTGTCTTCATGCATGTGCCTGTAAAAATGGAGCGAGCTGTGATGCAGTGACAGGACAGTGCATTTGTCCATTGGGCTATCAAGGTGTCTACTGCGAGAAAGGTACTTGTACCACTCTGATGTAAAAGAAAACAAACAAACAAACAAAAAAACCAAATTAAAACCCCCTAAAACCATGTCATTACTCAAATTTTTGATTGAGAGCAACTTCTTTCATATTTTGAGCTTTATGAATATCCCA
This sequence comes from Astur gentilis, assembly GCF_929443795.1. NCBI lineage: Eukaryota > Metazoa > Chordata > Aves > Accipitriformes > Accipitridae > Astur > Astur gentilis. Next base: position 39,666,486 of record NC_064885.1, on the reverse strand, counting down.
AACCACTAGATTTGGGATTGTTTACCTGTTATATAGCTGGGTGTTCTCATTTCCTTAGAAATTAACTAATCTGGTTCCAATTAACACGGTGAAAGTCCTGGTCTCCATGATGTCTTGCAGCAATGAGTTCCACATGTCGTTTATTAAAAATAAGTCCCTTTTACTGATTGTAATTTTGATTCTAAAACTCCAAATGAGATTATTAAATAGGTGCATGTCAGACCTGTTGAGTGTTATGGAATGGTCTTCTAGAGAGTTCTAATTAAAAATGAAAATAAGTGCCAGTTACATTTCTGGGACAGTTTTACAGATACCTTTGGTAGGTTAGATTAGACAAACCTGACAGAAGGAGAGTTCATATAAATATTATGCCTATTCCACTATGTTTCATTCTTCATTAAACTTGGCATTTACGCTAGCTTCAGTGGAGAGTTTATGAGCTTTCCTCTCAGATATCCTGGAAAAACTCTGGCCTAATGTACATCTTGCCATTCAAATGCACATCTAAAAAAGTGCTCTTGCTGTCAGGCTGCGACAGGGGCTGGTTTGGAGAGAGGTGCCGGCACCGGTGCGACTGTGGAGGAGCTCCTTGTGATCCAGAGACCGGGAAGTGCCTTTGCCCACCTGGGAAGACTGGAGACAAATGTGGCGTTGGTAAGGGTAATATTTCCTAAGGGCTGGGCTATGTATCGTTAAACCAATATGACCTGTTGGTCTAAGCATAACTGTGAAAGGACATTTACCGGTATCCAAGAGCACATTGTTTGTAGCAAATTACTCTTACGGGTTATCAACAGCTTTATCAACAGGCTGTACCTCTTGATTTAATCAATATTTAGACTGATACACTGATAGGAAAACTGTTTATGGGTCAGCTGTAAAATGTCATTCTCCCTGAGTTTTGGAGAACGTACGCTGGTGAAGAATATACCAAGAAGCCCATGGTTTTCCAGACGTAGCTGGGAAGACTCCAGAGGGTGCAAATGGGCATGAAGGGATACAATTGCTGTGTGTCTTGTCATGCGGACATTTGTGACCCTTTTGAGACCAATGCAAAAGTAAATCCAGCTCTGGGTTTGCTTCACCGGGAAGGAGGGCAGAATCCCTGCGGATGAGGGTAGCGGAGCTGCAGCAGCTATGCCTGCCTCTGGGGTTCAGCAGTAGTCCAGGAACATTTAATCCAAATAAAATTCCCTCATTTGCAGCACAGGCACTTGGGCTGTGTGTTTGGGGAAATGATTGGCCCATGAGAACAGAATTATTTTGTAACAAGGGTATAAAAATAGGTGAGAAAATTCTCCTGTAGGGAAAACCAGTCCTACCGCTGTAGCCTGATGAGATGGTTGCAGGGCTGAGAGGCAGCAATGGCAGGCAAGATTCCTGAGCCAGAGTCTGATCACAGTTATGACAGAGTAAATTTAGAGTTTAGGGTAATCACTGGAGTAAGGAATTGCAGTGGTTTAAACAAGTGTAAGAAGAGATTTGTGATCCTAATGCTGTGGCAAATAAGATAAAAGGAGTGAGCATCCATGTGCTACTATTGGAGGTTCCCATCAGGAACCATAATCCTCCTGAGCCCCCGAATCACAGTGGAGGAATATTATTTCTCCTTTTGTTCTAGGACAGAGCAGGAAACAGCTTTAAACAGCCTGTTATTAATGCAAAGTAATTGATGGGAGCTTAAGTGTTAGGGCAACCTGCAAAACTAAAATGGAAAATTATTTGCTTCCCTCTCTGCACTGTCCTGTGGTCAAAAAGCGAAGCCACCCAGTCTGCAGGCACTGGTGCAATGGGGTACATCAGCCACCCCTGCAGCAAGCACGGCGTTGGGCATCCAGGGGCCTTTCCAGCGAAATTTTAGGCAGAAGTGGAACACAAGGGGGAAGCTCAGCACCAAAAATGTAAACGGAGGTTTTGCTTCTTGCAAACTCTAGGAGTCATTTTTATTTTTCTTAAACCAGCTAGGGTAGCCCCCATCCATGAAAAGCTGTTATGGGGTAGGTTTTATTTGCATTTTTATTTTCAATTAGGCTCAGTTCATCTGTGATATAACTGTGAGCAGCTGTGACTGTGCAGCAGCCATAAAGATAAAAGGCCTGATTTTAATTTGAACTCTGGTAAAGCACCCATTAAACAGGCAAAATGTTAATTAAAAAAAAAAAAAGAGAGAGAATATAACAGACTTTTATGGGTGCTCTTTTTCTGTAGTAAATTAACATTGCAGACTTTCAAACAGATGTCTTAAATACACATTGTTATTAACATGAAAATGTGGTATTACATAAATGAAAATCAGGTCCAGAGGTGTTTGAGGAGACCTTTTCTCATAACATTTCCTAATTGAAAAGGCCAAGCTCTGAGCGCACAGGGAGAGTTCTCCCACGTGTTGGGGCTGCAGCTGATGCAGGGCTCGGCAACACTTTTATTTACCTAAACGGTGCTTGTGTGAGAAAGCAAGCGCCTTCATTATTTACAGTATTCTCTAGCAAGGTGAGGGAGAGAGGGCTTTTGTTTACAGTGTATTTAGCACCTTGCCTTGTGACCTGCTGCTAACTTTTCCTTCCTGCCGTACTCTGCATTAAAAAATTGCAGTGAGGTATGAAATGTATTTGTGTTTGGGAGTGAGACATTTTGCGAGTTTAATTTGTCAGGAGGCAGCAGAATTGCACAGTCGGAGTAAGATGTAAGAGTATATATAAAATGGATTAATTTTCAATTTCACATTATTTGAGTGAAGGCTCTCTGCTGGTGCACGCAGACAGCAAAGCTGTGCAGTGGAGAGCTGCAGAAGATAGTGTGGATCCAGGATGCTGACTGTAACTTTCCTGAGCAGATCCCAAGATCTTTTCTGTTGGGCTCTCAACCCCTGTTTTTACACCAGTCATGGTTTCCATTCTGGGAACTTCTTTAGGACAGCTGGGCTACAGTTTGGGCAGACCATGCGGTAGATGAAACTTGAGGACTGCAAGGCTTTCCAAAATGTCATGTTTTAATGTTAACAGATGTAGGTGTCTGAGCAGCTTCCTGATCCCGGGGAACAGGGAAACTACTAGGGAGCGTTCACCCTTTTCCAAATGCTTCTGTCCTTCCAGAATGCAGGTCAGACCAGTACGGCCCCGACTGCTCCCTGCGATGCCAGTGTGCCAGCAAATCCCAGTGCAATCCCTACAACGGGAACTGCGTATGCCCAGCCACGTGGATGGGGCCAACCTGCAAAGAAGGTAACACAAGCTGGAGATGTGCAGCCTTTCTTAGTTGAAGAAATCATGCATCGACTATGGTGGTGGTCGGTGGACCGTTTGGACGGGAGTGTCAACCCATCACGCAAACATGGTGCTCAGCAGCAGCCACCACAGTTTCTGCATCGGGCTGTGTGAGGCAGAAGCTGTTCTGCATTTCCACCTCTGGTGAAAAACTCAGAGCCTGTGATAGCAGCAGCTTTGCTTGGAAGGGTTACGTTTGGTGTGTGCTGTCCTCCTAAATGTCTAGGCGCCTGATGGTGCAAATGCCAGCAGACAAATGCAAATGCCAGGAGTCGTTCCAGGTGGTTGTGAGGTCTTGGCCAAGCTGAACTGACTCAGTGCAGTGATTTCCCCTCAGAGCAGGCTGCGGGGATCTTGCACAGCCTGCTCAAGGATTCCCGAGTCTGCCTCCAGCACAGCTGTGCCGGAGAGCGATACACTCTTCTATGCCTGCCAGTATGAAATCTTGCCTGAAATAGTTGATATCCACAGCCTCTGTAAGGTGAATAAGGAGGTTTACTTGCTGTACGTGCCATCATGTTCTCTTACTTTTTGTAGAGGTGTCAGGTCTTGAAGAGCATGGTGAGATGTGATAAGCCAGACAAGTAGATAAAAGATTGGAAAATAGATTTGGATTGATTTGTGAGGGTGCTAAAGCACTTATCGCACTATCATCACAAAAAGGTTTGGTGTTGGTTTTTTTTTTTATTTAGATAATTTTTCCTCATAATGAGATATAGTACTGAGTGAAAGTTGCCTCCCACTTGTAGACTAATCACCAACTGGCTTGATGGTGATACCATACGATTCTGCATTTAGTTTAGGAAACTCTTTGGGAACCTTCCAGAGGTGTTTTATTGTTTTGCCTGCTCTCTGCCTCTGTGAGGAGGTCAGTGTAACTTAGTCCTCTACCTTCTTTTGAAGAATACAATTTATTGAGTTATTTAAGTGTAAATTGTATAATCTATATAATATTTCAGTATTATGTTATATAGACCTGAAACCGTGTTTCTACTTAATTCTCTAGGTGGCCCTCCAAAGCTTCCTTTTTATGAAGAACAAACTCAAGAAAGAGGGAATATTTTTCCAAGAGCTCTACAACAGTAACATTTGGACTAATAAATGAACTGTTTTATATGCACAGACGGTATTTGAATTTGGATATGAAAACAGCTATTCAATTCAGCTTGAATTGTACTGAAGTATTCACACTTCTTATGGAAGACTACAGAGGCCATTTAGTAGCTGGATCCTTTTAAAAAGTTGAATCTGTTTCATGTATTTATTCCTAGCTCTTACCCCTCCATTAATCTGCTCTGGACATTCTTTCTGATATATAATATAATTCATTGTTTGAAAGCTTGGACATGTTTTTAATAAGGCCAGCTCCAAAGAGTATCAGGCTAAGCAGTACGTAACATATCAATGTGCAGTGAGCCACACCACGTATAAGTGGCTTTCTGAACCTGCTTGACAACCAGCATGAAGTTTAATGAGCATTTCACAGATTATGAAGGCAATATGGATTCACTGCAAAACCACATTGCACAGAAACTAGTGAGATTCACCACATTAATTCCTCTTTGAAGAACATTGTGTGCTCTAGGAAAGCATTCAGTCTAATTTTAAACTTGCAACTGAAGAAGAATCCACCACAGTCCTCGATAAGTTTTTAATTAATTTAAGAATATGTACCGCATTGCCAGTGTGGATTGACTGATTGGAAGGTCTCCATCTATATCTTGCTTATGTCTCAAACCATCTTCCAAAGAGCATGGTGTCATCTGTCACGCTTTTGTGGCTTTCTGTGTTCTCCCATCTTGTCAGCTGAGTTTCTCGGTGGTTTGTTGAGTCAAACTGCGCAGCAGTTCTCACCAACAGTACCTGCTAACGCAGAAAAGAGTTTTATCTTGGATAGAGGAAGCAGATAGTAAGCAAGGATAGAAGTTTAAAGATAATCTCTGTGTTCTTTATATAAAGGATTATAATGTGCTTTTACTGCACAATACTTTGATTAAGTCAGCTTTAAAAAGCCCTGATACAATTCAACAGCTGCTGTTGGTCACTTAATATAACAAAGACATTTTGGTGCTATTTTGTCTTTTTAGACAGGTTGTTCTTTAATATAGGACTATGTCATAATAAAGAAATAATGTTCTTTATTTTAATGTTCTGAGTTAACCAGACTAAAAGATTTCAGAGTACCTCTTTATACCTCTCTTTAGGTTAGGAGTTACAAAATCTATGTAGTAACAACCTCTTGAGTCTTACTATATCAAAAGCGCACCTATTAAAGGGTGTCAGGACCATGGGCTCAGCAGACGTGGTAGTACAGGCAGTTCCAGGTCTTCTGTCCACACTACCATTCACACACCATAACGAACTGCAACTCTGCAAGAGAAGGTTTTTGTCTTAGAAGAGACAAAGTGACAATAATTGGTGTTAACTGTGATTTTTAAAGATGATGTTTGTTGTTGCAGTTGGATAATGAGTAGGCGAAGTAACAGTTTTAACCCATGGTTCACCTCAGGTCTTAAACACATCTGTAGTCATTAACTGTCCAGTACGAAGCCCGCAAAGCTTGCTCACCTGGGAGTTTAATTCAAACCGTGATCTACAGGAAGCAATACAGGTTTGGTAGGTATTTTTCAAGCTTCATGGAAGTCTTATTGTTGTTATTCATTACTTCATCGGTATTGAAAGTCATCCAAAACACAGTAAAGATATTTGTGAATGTGTCAAAATTAATTAACCAACTGTGCTTTCAGCCAGAAAATCACAGGGGATGATGCTAATCCCTTGTCGTTTCTTCTTTAGAGCTCTATAAATGTCGCTGGAAAGTTTACTCAATGTAAATGTGGCAAAATTGTTGTCCCAAAACTAGTCAGAAGTGTGTGGCGTTCTGCAGGGCTTTACTGTCAGCTGTGACATTTTAAATGTTCTTTTGGAGATGTGATGGCCTGGGTCCGATCCTGCAGTTATGTGAATTTGGGGTGATTTCACTGAACCGGAACTGATAAGGTAACTCTTGTGTGAGACAGTTAGATATAATCTTAGAAAGTGCTGCAGAAGTACGATCCAAGTTAAGCAATTGACTTGTTTTGATCTTAACTATGTATTGACCGCAGAGCCAAACTACAGGAGTAATCCAAGGGTCACATTATATTCAAGATTTTTCATAGAATCATGGAGTAAGTTAAGTCGTAAGAGACCTCTCAAAGTCCAGGCTTCTCTTCAAAGCCTGGTCAACTTCAAAGTTAAATGGCGTTGCTCAGAGATTCTTCCAGTTGAGTTCTGAATATCTCCAAGGATGGAGATCCCACCACCTCTTTGAGCTCTTGTCCCAGTGAAAATGTCATGCTCGCTTTTTTTTTTTCCTGGTTTCTAATCAGAATTTCCTAAGTTTCAACTTTGGTCCGCTGCTTCTCATCCTTTCAGTGTGCATCTCTGAGAAGTGTTTGGCTTCATCTCATCTACAGCCCCCATGGGGTAGTTGAAGACAGCAGCAATACCTCCCCTCGGTCTTCTCTTCTGAAGACTGAGCAAACCCTGCTCCCTCAGCCCCAACTGTGTCAGCCCCCACTATCTCGGTGACCCTCCACTCTCCCTGTTCCAGTACATCGGACATTTCAGTTTAGGGAAAGACGCCCGATGACTGGTATGGTTACTCAGCAGCTAATACATAAAACCCAAGAACTTATATTTTGCTGTTTGACAGCACTTTATAAAATGTACTGGTTTTTTCTTATCTCTGTATACTGATAGGTGATTAGAGCAGCTAATCAAAGGGGAAGCCTTTCTCAAGCCATATTATTTACACCTATGTATACTTGTTTACATTTTCCACAGTACCTTGGTAATAGAATTGTAAATATGTAGTATAAAGGAAATAAAAGATTTTTGTATTAAGTAATTTTAAAGAATGTCACAATTTTAGGTACATGATGAAACACATATTTTAAGTGACTGATACTGAGCCTGTGCCAATGAATTAGAGGCCCAAGTAGATCTGCCTGGGAAATATTTCAGCAAACTTTTTTTTTTAAATCCAAAAATGCCACTTCATACAAAACCGTTCACATGCAATAGTCTTTTTTATGCATTCCTCCTTCAGAATACTTCTTAGCTTCTTTAGGCTATTGCCTTGGGGAAAGAAGTTCACTTCAGTGCCACTAAACAGATCATATGACCTTGTTCCAAAACAAAGTACCATCATATAAAGGTAAAAAGTGAAATATTTCATATTAAAAGATTACTTTAGATGGGGTGGTTTTGAGTGTCTTTTCTTGATTCTCTACTTGTGAAGGTTTTCACTTTTTTCACAAGGCAGGGAAAATGTTTACAGGATGTTGTTTTCTAGAAGAAGGGCCAAAACTTTATGTCATTAGCTATTAATTAAGGAAGTTTACTTGCTTGTGATGCCATTAATATGTTTTGATGCTGCTCCTTACTGCAGATTAACAAATTTACCTAATTCTGTGCCTACAAAATGGTCTTTATTAGACAGCATGTACTTTTTAATGGAAAAGCTACTAACTTAGTTTTCCCGGAGACTGATTTTGTGGCAAGTGAGTTTAATTACTACTAAAATAATATAACTCTGCTTACTTGCTTTGTCTGATTCCAGTGAAAAACTGTCAGTCCTGAACATAGCACTGGAGCTTGTTGAAAATGAAAGTGAAAACTTCAGTGAAAATGGCTTTTATATTTAAATTTATGTCCATCTTCCACTTGGTAAATGCCTCTCTTGGCTCTCCATTTCCCAGAAGACTGAAGTTAATTATGCTTTCTTGAAAAGAGTGCTCTGTGTATTCCACTGCAACACACTTGCGTGCACAGATAACTCCTTTCAGAAAGACATTTAAATTACTTTGGCCATGCAGTTTCTGTGCCAAATCCCACTCTCTTACCTTGTTGTATATTCCAGATAACTTCAGTTTGAGAAGAGTGGAAATGAGTTGAGTGTAACTCAGTGGGTCCAGCAGAATCTTACTCAATGTGAGTTCACGAAACCAGAACATGTTTTAAGTTAGACTTCAGTATTTATAACACTATCCTCATAGGAAAACAATCAGAATTTTAAAAATTCCCTGCTTTCCCTGCCAAAAATTATTATTCTACTTTTATCCTTTTTATGTTGAAGAACTATAGCTATTAAAGTTTGCCCAGATTTCTTGCCAACCATATTATTTTGATTGGCTGCAGGTTTCTGTTTGTGTAAGTAATAACCATCATAGTATTAGGAGCTGCCAACGGGACAAACATGGAAATTATACCTTTATGTCCTTCCCAGAAGAGCCAAAGACACTTTTTGGAGCCATGGTGGCTTCATACTGTTGATCTAACAGTGACAAATGACATTTCTGTTAGAATTTAGCTTCTTATCAGAGCAAAGAAAAGCTTAGGAAGAGTCCTTGAGAGAACTGGTGAACGAAGAAACCTCCATCCTCCCATCCTTGTGTTAATTTTTTTTCTAGTTAGGCTAGAAACCTTCTCAGTCCCCGGTTCTTGAAGGACTTTTCCTGCACGTCAACCTGTGGCTGACTGCAGCAGCTCTGTGCATGAGCTGCGACTGCCCAATAATTCTTTTGTGGAGTCAAAGCTTTAAATTCTAACACTGTGTAAAGCAATTTCTAGGAGTAAACACCATATCTCAGACTTGTAGAGCATAAATTGTTTATTCTGTTCTTTTTATTGCTTTTAATAAGCACTTGCATAGCAATATTATGTCTTTGTGAATTTGTAATCCCTCTTCAAAGAATATGTGGGATGTATCTCAAAACTGTACTGTACTTTCTGTTGTACACGTATCATAGCAAAAGGATGCTGACTTTTTTATATAAACATATTATTAAAACTTGTTCTTGTTTTCTCCTCATTGATAGCCTTGAAGCAGTAGGCTCGTGTTGCGGATGAAACTTTATTCTGTTGAACTAATTCGCATTCAGAGCAAACACGTGAGTTCACACCTGCTTTTAGTAGTTTGTATAGAATAAATAATGGCCTATACGTAAATGGGTTTATATACAATCCCTGACCAGAGCAACTTGTCCAGTGACCAAGCCTGATAAATAGAGGTTTCTGGCACTCAGACTCCAGAGTATTAGAAATATTCAAAACACAGCATAAATCTTGCTGGAAGAGGATGGTTATGAAGTGTAACGTTTCTGGAAGACTTGGGCATGAAGCACTTTGAAAGCATTCGAAACTGCACACCTGCGGGCTTCCATCAGCCTTCTTGGATGCTTCCCAGAGCCTAATACTTGCCGAATAAATAGCTCGGTTCACCTTAAGGGTATTGTCTTCTCACATTGGCAGGAGCTAAAGGAACACGTGTGCCTGTTTAATGCCAAATAATGCAATAAGTGTGTGCTGGTTAATTGGAAGTAGCATGCTAAATTGAATTCAAAATGTGTAACAAAGGGGGGATAGTATATCAAGCTGTCAGAGAAAAAGAAGACAGATATGGCTAGCTAGCTTCTGGGAGAACAGCTCTACAGGCTTGGACTTATTTTTAAGTTTTAGAGCAAACATTTTAAATTAAGCTCTGTAGTACTGCAGGATTTTGTCGTGTGTGATTTACTTCACTTTTCATAGAGTTTTCAACAAGGAGTAGAATAATTAAGTTCATTTGGTTTGTCATCTTTTTAACATATGTTATAAAGATAGTTCTATAATCATTGCAACCTATTCAATAATTTCTTTGTTAGAAGCAATATTTAAACTATTCAAAGAAATTGTTGATGTTATTGCACTAACCTTTCAGTCCCTATGATTGCTATTAATAGCTGATCAAAAGGTAGACATGGGAATATTAAACCATAATATTCTCTATTTACGCAGAGTTAGCGTTGATCTATGTCTTAAACCTGTAAAACAGCCACATCTCTGCACCACTCGAAATGTTCATGTATGCCTGCAATAGATATATGGCACCAGAAAAAGCGTGATCTTGTGACTGTGATCCAGAAAGCACTGCTCCATGGTATGGTGCCCTCAGCATCCTCAGACGCTGTTAAACCAGGCTGAGGCCAGCACTGCTTATCTCTTCTTTTAGTCAGCACTAAAAGTTCACAGGGTGCTAATATTCTGTATACACACAGTAAAAGAACCAAACCTGTCCAAAGCCCATGAATGGTTTAAAAATGACCTAAAAATTCTATATGATAAGCTGCTGTTTTGTTGATTCCTTCAAGCATGGTGGTTAAAAAAAATACAACTCAGTCGTGTTGTTTTATATATGAATAAAGATGTCAGCAACTAGTCATCTAACTGTCCATGCCATTTGGCAGTATCTAGCTTCCTTTTCAGTAATAGCTCAATAAATCTTTATCTTTTAGTAAGCTGATGACAGCAAAACGTCTTGAGAAGCTGCATGTGGTGTAGATATTATAGTTAATGTTTAAAATGCTTCGTGCCATCATCTACTGGGTGTTTTTTCCAGTCCAGATGTAACATCTTGGCTTAAGGCATGTGCTCACATCTCCCTCTAGTGACTCCAAGACCCTAGTGATAATTAAACTAATTAATTAATTATTTTAGGGGCTGTGATTTCTTGGTGTAAGTGATCAAAGAGTTAGGCTTGCTGCTCCTCAGATGTCAAATCTTGGCTAATTAATTAATATGGTAAAGTGTGACCTACTAGCATCAGTCGTAGACCGTGGTCCACCTGAGCAAAGGCTGCACAAATGTAGCGAGGTGACGGTCCTGCCCTGAGACCACCATGTTTGTCCACAGCAACGGAGATCCATCTCTCTCAGGTGGTCTTAGCGCTCACACTGACCTCTTACCAAAAATAATACAAAATTCACAGTTTTCCATTTTGCAGAAGTTTCTGTACTTTGCATCGACTTCTTTTTTATTATTATTTTTTTCCTACCTACAAGTGTTTCTTAGTTCATCCAGAAAGATGAAGGAAACCTCTTGTGAAATTCAAGGGTTGTCTCATCTCTGTCCCCTGCTTGGAATTTGGCGTGGAGGTTTTCCAGCGTGGGAGCACCGGAGTTAACTGAGCGCACATTGCTTGGTTAAGTGGAGCCATATTTGGGGTGGAAATGCGCCATGTTCCCACTGACTCTGCCCTGTTGTTCCAGTTCTCATTAACAAGAAGCTGGCCTGTCATTTCTTTGTTATTTTGTAAGTCTTAGCATGCTATAAATTACTTACAAAGTGACTTAATGAAATTTCTCTGGTTTTCACAGCTGGAGGGTTTTTTTTCAACCAGAAATCCACTTTTAAATGATTTATATATCCTGTAAGATACACGGTAGGATTCCTTGCTGTATGTCATCAGCAAAGAATAAGATCGGTGCGCGCGGAGGCTATTGGGGGTAATTCCTGCCTGTCTGTTTGCTTTTTTCCCTTTTTCTATTTGACATTTATGTTGCGGTAGCCATTGTGGATCTTGGCCTTGCACTGCCAGGGACATGAAAAGGCTGCTTTTAATTATTCCTTTAACCTTTAGGGTGTATAAGAAGTATAGAATAGCAAGTGTAATAGCATCACGTTAAATACGGGCCGTATTCCTGGGTTATGAGGGACGGGAGTGCTGCAGGAACGGCCTCACAGCGAACTGCTCTGGCCAGGGCACTGCCCTGCTCGAGCCTTTTGCGGAACCCTCCTCCACCCTCTCAAAAGCAAGAGGCTTGAACAGACACCTTGAAGGAGTATTCAAACTGTTCACAGTCTTATATAGCATGTTCAAATTTTTTACAAGCACTAGCGAATTTGATCAGAAAATAGTTATTTTTGGCTGCCAATGTGGCAAAACCACTTAAAATACAAACTCAAGAATGTGTTGAAAGGAGACGGTTTGCCAGCACGGCTATTGTTGCAGCAAAGTCTCCCCTCGGATCCAATGGGAATGCTCTCTCCCAGATATATTACTTAAAAAGTTAAGGTGGGTGTCAAACACCTGGAAAATCTTTACATTTTTGAAAAGCGTGTTGGCGGGGTTGTTTTGGTTTGGTTTCTTGTTGCAAAGCCTTTTGCTGTGGCGTGGTAGCTGGAGTTTTTCCTTCCCTTGGAAGCTTTACAGATTAATTCAGTAGTCCGGTGTCACTGGTTTGATAATGTGCTACCTAAGAAGGGTAACAGAGGTGTGTGACTTGGGGAAGTGCAACCAGCCCTTTAAGTCCCATTTTTTTACTCTAAAAAAGTAAGTATAGTGTCATGATGAACTTGCAGTGAATTTTCTCTCGTTTCTGATTTCTAGCTCAAAAAAAACGCCTTTTAGCTGATTTTTTTTTTTCTTTTTTTTTTAATATATAAAATAACAGTGCCACTCCCAGGAGTGCAGTCCCCCCTGACTACCCCACAGGGCCCTCTGGAGAGCCAGGGCTGCCTCCCCTGGGAAAAATCAAAAAAGGTCTCTAAGGGTTTGGGATAGAATGATTTTCACGTAAGCACAGCAGCAGTAAAAATCCATTTTAATGCATATCTCGGTGAGTGCTTGTGCAAGCAGAAAACAGCCCCTGAACACTTCAGGAACTGAAAAAGGGACGAATCCACCGCGCCTGTTATCTTGAGTACATAAATGGTGCTTCAGTGCCCTGCGCTACAGCTATCACATCATAAGCGTGTGCCAAGTCACGGGAGAGGTGAAAAACATTACGGCCGATAAATGAATGTTTTGAGTAGGCATGAAGGAGGATGTTGAAAACCAGGTTTCTTCCTGACTGCTGCCAGGAGTAGAAAGCACCACACAAGAGACTTTGAAGGTCCCTCTGGGAAAAATGCCATTACCAGCTCAACTGTGGTGCGTTGTCCAAGTTGCCCTGAAGGAATCTCTGCCAGAAACACCTGTTAACAATAAGGACTTGTTAATGTTTCACAATTATTTTCCCAAGCATGTTATTGCTACACCGGTCCCCGACACAAGAAATTTTGGCAAACATTGAATACACATGATACCTGTGAAACCTCTGGTCTGTCTGCATCTGCAAAGACCAAGATAAAGCTGCATCTGCAGGTCTGGTGGGGACTCCGTGGAGCTATGCTTACACTTAGCAGGGAGGGATTAATGGGGTGTGTTGGGCACACACTTGGGATCCTTTGGGAACCAGCACTAGGGAAGAGAAAACAGTCCATAAATGAAAACTGACCTATTCCAGTGCCTCCTTACCATAGTGTTAGAAGTCATATTTGTCATTAGTTGTTTGCCCAAGCCTTGTGATTCTTCATTTTTAATCTATCCTTTTCTAGTCCCAAAGCTGACTTATTTCATTAGAGATGAAAAAATCTCAGACTTGTGCTTTTCATGCCATTCCCCTGACATGAGGCACATCTGCCATCATGTAGCTTCTCCCCCCTGTGCTGTATGCAATCAGGAAGAATAAAAAGCTGTGGCTCTATAGTCATGACTAAAGCTTTCTCAAAAAAAATCAACATGAGTATGTCATCTTTTGTGGAAGAAAGTTAAGCAACAAACTATTCATGGCACATCCTAACTTTTCAGTAGAGGCTGCAAGAGGGAATGGAGGAGAGCTTGCACCGGTGGGCAGTCAGGAGGGATTTCTTGTATTTTCCCCATTCCTCCAATGATGTTGGTTCATCACCGGCGTCAGTTCAGACCAGATACAAACTCTTGATTTATCAGAGATGTAAGCCTCCTGCTTCAAGGTGTATTTACAGTGCTCTTGATAGGCATGGGAGACTTCCCCTTGTGGAAGTCAGGGCTGACCAGGCTGTGTACCTCAACTAAAGAACCACAAATGGTGGCTTCTGTGCCTGATATCAAGGCGACATTGAGGTTTATTTTGATAGTTTATGCTCCCCCAGTGAGGAAACTGCAGCACTAGCACAACACTTTCAATATACCCACCTCACACTGCTGGACCTTAAAAGTAGGGCTGTATGTACCTTGATGGATGTCGAAAAGGGACGTTGGCTTTTGAAATTGTGCTGAGAGCCTTTCTTGAGCCCTGATACAACTTTTCAGTGGGTTTGTAAATTTAGATAGCAGCTTAAATCTCATCTGCTTGATATGGTTTATGTGCGAGCTATTTGACAGCATACATTTCCAATTAGTGACAGATTGCTAAATGACGTGGGTCCCGAGGAACGGTTCGTGTCGATGGTGCAATGCATCTAGATTCTCATGTGTTGAGTGTCACATCCATTGCTTGCAAAAGATATTTTTGGACTGTAATGACAGAGACTGATTCATTTTGCTTGGCTTTTCCAGAGGAATAGGTGGATTCAACGCTGCTGAGATACAAGAGGGAGCTGGAGCTGGGGTCTCCTACACCCTGGTAAGTGCTCTGGTCACCGAGTGGTTTGATAAGGAAAACACGATCTATGGCTATCTTTCCACAGGTTTATAAATACAGCTTTAAGATTTGTTTATTTTTAACTGGAACGAGCACATTGGTAATTTGCACGATTTTTCGGCCTCCAAAAATGTCCGAGTGACTCAGTAGGTGGCACCCTTTCTATTCCTTTATTTTCCACCAAATGTCAAAAAAAAAGTTGGAGCTGGAGCTTGTGTGTGTGTGAAACAAGTTCAGCAAAAATGTAAATGCATATTTGTCTCCTTAATTGAATATAGTATATTGTGAAATCATTACTGTCAGGGCACACTTAGGTTTATACAAACGCTTAAGTAAAGAAAATATATAAACCTAGATTGACTTGAACAATTTGAATGTGATAGCGGACATCTGTGTTCAATAACGTTACTTTGGTAAGCAGTGTTTAATATTTCATGTCAAAGCAAGGAGAGTAATAGAACAGGGTATTTTCTGAATTCTTAGATTGCTGAAGTTTATGGCACGGCGTAATATATAATCTGTCCTTTGTCAAGCTCACCAGAAAGAGCCCTATTGCAGCTGAAGATGTAAAGTGCTCTAATATATATGTTTCTAGACCTCTCCCTGCTTGAGGAATTAATCTTGGGAGGTGCTGAGTGCCCTGAAGTGCCAGTGAAGTCAGCGGGATCTGAAGTTTCTTGCAGTTCGGTGGACGGGGATCCTTACAGGGGCTAATTACCCTCCTCCAGTCCCCAGCCCGGAAAGCCCTTAAGCACTGCTTAATTTTATTATGTGAGGAGTCCTCCCGAAACTGGCTTTAGTAACGCTGCTGAGATAGTGTCCAGAGGTCCAGCTCATGCCTCCATCCTCTTATTATTTCCCTGACCTCGGGAAGTTGAAATCTGAATGTGAAGAGGTGAAAAAGAGGGAGAAAGCTCCTCGCCCAGGGGTAGATCTGCCACCAAGGGCTGAGCCCAGAGTGCCCCAAAATGGGCCAGGGTCTTACCTGCTGGGCTGCGGGTGGTGGAGGAGGAGGGAAAGGGCACGTCTTTGCTCCAAGTGAAGTCTATGCACAAGCACATCGCCAGCTCGAGGACTCTGTTCGCCTTCAGAAAGTTCAAAGGAAGAGAAATATTTCTAAGTATCTTCCAAGTCTATTATTAATGAACAATTACATTGATGTTTTTGGATGGATTTGCACAGAGTAATTCATCTACAAACAGAGCTTTCTTTTGTATTTCCCCGCCTCCAACCCCAATCTTTTGTATTTCATTTTTAGGTGAAATTCTGTAGTGGAAGTAGCCAAAAGAAACATGCTTTCCCGAGCTTCATGCTGAATGTCTGTCTGGATATTTTCATTTTAACTGCAGCTTGGGAAAAAAAAATGTAAACATGGTGCTAGTGTCATTTTTAAGCTGAAACTGTTCTTCCCCTATGTTCAAATAGCATTATAAATGTTTGCTCAAAAGAAGCATATTTATTCATCTAGCCTCTGAGAGAACACTGTGTGCATAGGTAGTAATAAAAATGTATTAAGGAGTGAGAGAGATTCCCCTGGTAAATGGCTTTTCTCTTGACCTCCTCTTAAGCATCTTAGCGGGGCTCTGCTGCTGCCTCTCTAAGGAAGTATGTTTGCACTGGGGAGGAAGAATTTTTAAAGTTGCAGAGTGTTACAAACAGTGAGCAAATAAGTGTGGGTTTGTCTTTTCTTTTTTATAAAATGCTGGGAAAAAAACTCTTATGAAAAAGACATGGCAAGCAAAGCAGTCACACACAATAAACGTTGTTCCCAACATGCTAAATAATTTCTTACAATGTAGATGATCTATTTAATTGTTATTCCATAACATTTTTTTTTTCTCACTAATTTCTCAGCAAATCGTTTTTTGGTGTGACTATTCGCTAGTCCTGCGTTTGATACATAGATGTTGATCAGATACCCAACATCTGACCACGTGGCATATCCGGCACAGGACATTATTGTCCCCTGATTACCAGCACAAGTGCAAAAATGATTTCCAGTAACTCTTTTGCATGAGACCATGGAATTGCTTTTCCATTAATTTGATTCATTCAAATGTTTGTGGAAAGGAAACACAAAACAGGAGGGACTGTAGCAGGAAGAAATTCAGCAGGCTATTTGTATGACTAAGGGCAGGACTTCCCTGCTTTGCTCACCCAACTATCTCTCCTATCCAATTAAACATGCGCTAGGCAGTCATCAAACCGAGTGTCTCGGTTCACCGTAGAAGCTGGAGATGGAAAACACCTGCTCAGCCCATCTTCCATCCAGTGCAGAGCCATTTCCCTGCAGGACATAGGTCATCCCTAAATTCTGCAGCTGACATGCTATATACAGCCTCAACTGGCAACATCCTGTCCAGCGCTGCACTTCATAAATCAGGGTTAGGCCCAGTAAATCGCCAAGGAAGAGCAGTTACCAACGGCGTATCTCCCTTCCCAATGGCTTTCTTATGTTTGAAGGAATCAGTGGCATGTCAGAAATGATACTCTTACTCAAACACTAAATAGTATCTTGATAGTGCCATATCTTGCCAAGCAAGAACATAAGCAAACACTCAGGTCTTCACTGGGGACTTGAGCAATCGCCCTCTGTGGCCAACATTCCTCCCAGCTGTTTACGCGTCTGTCATAGGGTCGTTGCTGTTCTTATCAATAGATGATGTTATTACTGCTATATTACTATGTCATTTTATCATTCCTGGGTGGGAGGATGAGTTAAATGATGAATCTGCACATATTTGTCACGATGGGAGCCTCCGGATCTCCATGTTTCTGTGGAAACCTGGCCCTGGTTTAGCTGAACTGGCTTTAAAATCTGGCCCCATTGTGGGTGCTGAGCACTCAGAAAAGGAAAAAAAGCTGGCGTTAAGCTCCGCTTGGATATCTGCTCCCAGATGTATGGATGTTTGTTTATTTTTACATTTAAGAGATCTAGAAAGCTGCACCAAGATGCAAAACAGCACAACAAAAATAGTCTTTGCAAATACTAATCTTCACCGATTGGCTTAAAGCAGATATGTATTCTTTCCATAAATTTTTGGGTAAGCTTAAGTTACAGAAGGCCAAAAAGGAAAGATCAAAAAAGCCTATCTCGGCCAAGATCATTAGTTTAGAATATATGTAGTGCCAAAACAACACAAGTTGCACAATTTCACCACACATACCCATTTCTTAACTCATTCTGGCTTGATCAAACTCAACAGAAGTCAATGACTCCAGTAGACCGCGAAGGACTTTACACCGGGCTGTGGCAGCTGATATCCTACTCCTGGTTATGGTCCAGTGGCCTGTTGACATCAATGCAGGTAATATTGGACAATGTAGTGTTATTTCTGCCTTACCTGGTGAAGCAGTGAGTATTTTGAGCAGAAGTCCCTTGAGTACTAATCAGAAATGGTGCACCCTCTGTTCCGTTAGAGACAGGTTGGAAGCAAGCTTTGATGAAGGGCTGCTGCTTCACTTTCTGAAAAAGACCACAGTGCTATATTATTGTGTGTGTCTTCCTGGGCCTCGAGATGAAGTTTTTCAAAGTGGTCTTGAGATACCTGTAACATATGGTGACATTTTCAAATATTTGCCATGCTGGAGAGTCTGTGCTGTAATGTAGGCAACTGCCACGCTGCAGTGACGCTGGGGAAATAGCAGAAGTCTGGCTTACAGAGCAAAGATTAAATAACATTGTCCAAATTTTAACAAGGTTATCACAGTGGGCCTGGGAAAAAATCAGCCATGTGGTTCTCTAAAGACTTTGAGGTATTGTTAATTAAATGACTGCTGTGTTTTTACCTCCCATAAAATACTTTACCTCCCATAAAAGCTTTTTAGCTTGACAATGCATTAGGCAGAAATCCTGCCCAGTGTCTGCCTGCTCTTGAGCAAATGCCTCATGTTGCTCTCGGGGCTGCGCGAGCAGACGCAGCTCCGGTGCCAGCACCCCAACCCAACCTGCGTCTGCCTGGAAGGGCCCCGAAACACCCACCACCACCCCCCCACCACGTTTGGGCACGAATGAGACAATGGCAATAACCTCCTGGCTGATGAACTCCGCCAGGCAAGATGGGAAGGGCATGAAAACGTTCAGATTGCCATGAGTGAGAAGCAACACAACATCCGTATTGCCTCTCTTGTTCTTGGCATTGCAACAATGCATAGTTTTCTGTTGTCTCTGGAACCACTCAGGCCTGTAATGAATGGAGTACCAGTGATTGGAAACGTTCCTTTTAAGCGGATGTTTCCATTACTTTGTTTTCCTCCTTAAGCCTTGTAATGGTTTTTTCAAGTGTCAGCAGAAGGGCTGAAGCATCTCTTGATCTTGCAGTTTGCATGTCCATGTGGACCAGTCCAGGCACTGTGTGGAATTTTCAACACAATATTCACTTGTTCTCCAAACTGTCAATGTTTTGATTATTTCATGTCACTGGTGCTAAGATGGAAGGACTTCCGAGGTCTATATTTTTAAAAGTGATTGCAGACAGTAATTCTGTTTGCAAACATGATACGTAAAGCTGATTTTCAGAAAAGCTGAGGTCACCTTCTTCTCCATGACTCTAGGCAAAATTATGGGAGTTTGATGTCTCTGAAGAACTGAAAAAAAGAGTGGCCACCCTTTAAAACATCAGTTGAACGTTTAGAGTTGGTTGGGACGCTTCAATTAAAATAAAATTTTAGAAAATAATTTGTCAACACCAAAGCTCTGTGGAGGATCAGATGAACTTAGAGTGTACCTTCCACTGTCTCTGCTTCTTAGTCTGTGATTTACCCAAATCACAAGAATGCTGCTGCTTTAAATAACCCAGTGGTCAGGATAGCTCACATGTGTGAGAACTGGGATTACAACCCTCAGCTGAATGCATCTGAGCAGAGATTTGGTCTTGAATTTCCCACACCCAAAGACCTAAATTCCAGGATATTAGCAAGATAGAAACAGTTGTCAGGCGTCTATCTTGTTCTGTTGGAGAAATGAAAAAAAAAAAAAAAGAGAGAAAGAGAAAGGGAGAGAAAAAAACCTTGGCTTCATCCCAGTGTGGAAACCTTTTCCCATCTCAATTTAGCTGAAAAAAGAGCCAAGACTAGCAGCCAATGCCTTAGTAACTTAGGGACCCTATTCAGCAAACTGCTTAATCCCATACTTAAGCGTACCTATGGATATGGTTTATGTTCAAACTTGCATGTTTTGCTGGATTAGGTTGGCTTTAGATGGAAACTTGAAGATCTGGAGAAGCAAGTCTATATTTCTGATCCTTCGGTCTTTACTCAAGCGGATTGCTTACTGGTCAATAAAAACTCAGGTAAGTACTGTAAGCGGAGACCAGCTCCCCCCCCAGCAGTGATAACTGGGAGACGTTTGGGCTCAGTATCTGCTTACCCATGTTTTTTTCTTATGTCTGTAAGATGTGCTACAGATTGGATCACAAGTACTCCAGTTTCTGAACACCTCACACCAACCCCAAAAAGAGTGGCCGTGCTCTGAAAAAGCCCCTAATACCACACCTAGTGTCAGCAGCAAACGCGGATGCTCAGTATACGTGTCACCTCATGTTGAACCTGTTCCACTTCAGCAGAAGTGTGTGGACCAAAGTAAATTAGGAAGTCCAGAAAAGGGACCATGGAAGTTTGCGTGTTGGTTAGGTTGGTAGCCTGGAGAAGAGGGGTATAAAAGAGGGATATCCTGAATCTGCGTCGATGCAGTAGAAAAGCCCCATGCTCCTGTGCTTCCAGACGTGCTAGATGCGTTTTCATGAGCTCACAGAAATGTGGGGTTGGCTGGGACCTTGGGAGGTCACATAGTCAAGCTGCTGCACTGATGCCAAGACCATCCCTGACATGTGTTTGCCTGTGCAGTTATTGAAAACCTCTTCTTCAGGGACTCGCTAACTTCATTCTTTTCATTAAGTGCTTCACGACCTTTGCAGTTGGGAAGCTTCGCCTAACATCCGAGCGCACCACCTCTGCTGCAAACACAGGCAATTTCTTTCCCCACAGGATACAGAGTTGTTCATTGCCCTTTTCATAACCACACTTTGTGCACTGGGAGATAGCCAGCACATCTCCTATATGAAAACAAGCACTGTTTCAATTCTTCTCCAGCTTACATATATGTGTGCGTGTATATATATATTTTTTTTTTTTTAAATATAGATATATATAAAGGCACTTCAGTCCCATTGCTCTCCTGAGCGTGGCTGTTCCTGAGGGTGCAGCACACTCATTTCTCTCCAGTGATGCCCTCCCTGGAGCTGTGTCCCTCTTCCAGACCTCTGTCCCACCCACTGCTCAGCTCCTGTCCATCATCCTCATGGCTACGCGTCAAATGGCCCTGAGCTCCTTCCCTCAGGTCATTTTTCTAGGCTTTGTCAGGCAACGTTGAACGGGGGCTCTCAAAGTCCTCCCCGAATCCCCCGGGTCCAATGTTGGGAGGTGCTGGAGGACCCACAAATCCTGGTGGCCACGCGAGGTGACCCATTATCTGGCGGCTCCCGCGCTGATATAACGACAGTGTTGTTCGTAAAAGAAATGTGTTGGCATTCAGGCATGACTCTGCCCCACAGGATCATAGAAGTGATTTAATATTTTAAACTATGAAACATGGCTTTTAACAGTTTCTGCAGGGTGCAAGTGCACTTACAAGATAGCACTGTATTAGTCACTACCATGGGCCACCTTCTGAATATTATAAACCTTAATTTACTTTTTTTATAATCTGAATGGACTTTTTAAGTATATCTAAGGGAATTGGAGTGAGGAGAAACATTGCTTAATTCAGCCATTGCATCCTTAAAGCCAGATTGGAAACATGGAAACCATATGTGAGCTTTTAGCTAATAAAATAAAATGCCAAAATGTGGCGGCTGAAGCTATTGCACCCAAAATATAATTGCACATATGCTCATTTACTCACTTATAATCAAAACATTAAAAAATAAAAAAAAAAATCTTTGATACTCAGACTAGGTGTAACTGTTGGACTAAGTTATTTTACAAAATTATTTTACATGGAAAGAATGTGCATGGGTTTTTCTAATGGCAATATGAAAAGCAAACTGTATAAATACAGCCACACACAGCACCAATTGATAATGTTTCACCTGAACACAAAAAAGTCCTCAAAATCCTTTAGCGGGCCAGATTTATATTCCTTTTACTATAAAGTAATCTTACTTTTAGATGTCTCTAGACTACATATTAATGGTAAATACGTTTTTTATGCTGAGCATTGGTTTTCTTAGCAGTAGATTCATTTTTTTCATTATTAAGAGTCCTAAAGAGATATTTACCACTGCCAAAGGTGCCAGAACTGAAATCCTCTCTTTACTTGAACACTTCATCCCTCATGTCCTGACTGTCTCTAAAACATTAGTTTTAGCTGGTTTTAGTCTCTCTTCAATCCAAGCCTTACCGTTCCAGAACTGATGGGAAGCTTCATGGGGATGTTGAAAATGAGCTGCTTAAAAATCAGTCAGAGAAGATCCCGCTCCTTATTCAGAGGTTAAGGACCATACAGTCCTCTTTCTCCTCCTATTTTTCCCTGTGATATCGGTTGCATGAATTCAAGGAATCTCGGCTTGGCTTGGGCAGCTGAAAAGGATTTTGCAGCATGCGGTCCCTCGGGCGACGTTTGCCGAAAGCCACGCAGGTTTGGAGCAAAGAACATTTATCACATCAATCTTGAGCGCCAAGGTCTAGTGCAAGGCTGAACCACCGATAGAGCCACAATAAATTCACTTTTTTCTGTGGATTAGCTGTCAAGAGTGGGAAGCGAGAGGAGCAGCATTGCTCTCACTGGCCAATAGGCTACACTAAAATTTACGTGAGCGTAAACCTCAACCTAGTGTGCAATGAGAAGCCATTGCCTGGCTGGAAATAATGGGACCAACTCTTTTAGTTTGGAGGCATTGACATTCCTGGTACTGCCCCAGAGTGCCCTTCCCATGGGCAGCCCCTGTGTCTGCCCCAAAGCCTCGCTCCCAAAGCCAACGCAAAGTTCCTTGAAATTAGCCAAGAAGTGACTGAAAGACTTGTGGCATGCCTGAAGAATTAGATTTTTCAGTCACCAGCGCTTTATCTTTTTAGAAACATGAGAGGAAGGGGTAAAGATTATAATGTGTCTTCTAAAAGGATGAGAGAGGAAAGTTAATTAATAGGGAAGCAATTGGATGGGAACGTGGGTTAAGTGCCTGGCTCTGCCACTGGCTTCTTTCGCAACCACGGCCAACATCCATATTTCTTCCTCTCGCCAACCTTTGCGTCTCTCTTGCCCCCATACGCCATCTGTAAAACAGCTCCCATCTGTAAAGTATTTCCATTGTTTGTCTCGAGAGCTTGATGGCTTTTGACTATATGCAGCGCATTGCACAATGGCCTCTGGATGCTATTTTATAAACAGCAAATAGAAATAGAAGCCTTTTAAGGAGACTAATAAAAAAAACTTTAGGAATAATCTGTTTAAAGTGAATTTGAAAGTGAAAAGCTGATGTGCAGATGCAGTGCCGGGATATCTTTGAGGCGGGCTAGCCAAGAAATCGGCCCTTGTTTATTTTCTTATGTGATAAGTTAGATAGGGAAAATGTTTTTATAATTTTTTTTTTTTTAAATTAAAAAATCAGATGGAGCAGCCAAAGGAACGAGTGAAGTCAGATCAAAGATGATAAATTGAGTCTGATGAGATGAAGAGTTTACCTATTTCAAATACTCAACTGAAAAGTCCAATTTTATAGAAAATTCTTTCTTTTTAAAAAAAAAGAGAGAGAGAGAGGAAGAAAAAAAAAACACATAAGAGAAATGAAAAGAAAAACATGCCATAGCCAATAAGTTGTGAAAAACTGTGGAGACTGGCACTTTCAAATGCTTGGCAGGTTATTAAGCCAATTTTTATTTAGTCCACTATAACTGTTGGAGGGTCTGTGATTCCCAACTGTTTCACATCAGAGAATGAAAACAACTATAGCCCAGCCAAGACCACATTGGTGACTGCCAGCCCCTTTATGTGCCAAACATGAAAGCAACAAGTCCAGATGCTTTGATCCCAGCATTTTTGGATTTAGCCCAGAATGTTTTTAACTCATGTTAGGACAACATACATTATAACTGGAAATCAATCAATAGCACTGTGACCTTCAAACGCAGTAAATGTTTGGAGTTAGTTTCTGAGCATGTAATCTAAATTGGGGATTGGAAGTTGGAAGCGTTCCTAACCTAACAGAAAAAAAAAAAAAGTATAGTTTTAAAATCTGGAGTCGCAAGGAAGCAACAAATGAAGGTTTAATTATCTAGGGAAAGAGTATCAGGCTTTGGAGATGCATCTGATGTGGAGGGCTCCAAAAGCCCAAGAAGCAAAGCAACACCATCGAGCCACCCTCCCCAGCATAATGGGGAAAAAAAAATTAGTGAGATGATACAGGAGAAATCCATAAGGACCAGCCCTCTCCCACTCTGGACTGGGTATCGTGAGCCCGCTTCGGAGGTGAGACGGTCCCTGGGTTGCTGCCACATCGAACGGCCACAGATGCTTCCTCGGTCACCGGTGGGAGCCCGTTGCCTTCAGCAAAGCTGTTGGTGGGCTTCACTCCGTGCTGTGGGTCTGCAGGGCAGGGTGGCACGTGGGGGCGAGGAGATGCCCATGGGGAACAGGCAGGGAAAACTCATCCATGCATCCCGGGAAGGTTTATGCCCAGTGTCTGCATCCCGGGCATTTCACCTCAGGTCCTGAGTCACCCCCAGTGCTATGGGACTCCTTTGGCAAAGGTTGTAGGAGATAAAAAAAAAAAAAAAAAAAAAAAAAAACCCCTTAATTTATTGCAAATACAGCTGTACCATAGACAAGGCTTTAGCTAGTCTTATAGTCCGACATTGTGATCCCTTTAACCTTTACACTGCTGCTACACCAGTGGAGTAACACCTGATGTGCACCGATTTAAATCAGATCAAGGTCTGACCTCTACAGGGGAGAAGCGGCTTCAGAAGGTAATTAAAAGAATTTAATCTCTTGGGTTTTTTTTTTTTTCCTCTTTCTTTTGCAGTATGATTTAATTGTATTGCCACTAAATACCAGTCTAGACAAGGTCTTGTTAAAAGCTTTAAAATCCCGGAGTAGTTTTACCTATTAGTGATCGTGAATAGCTGTTGGCATGCTGCGGACTGAGCTCACACAAAAGCTCTCTTACAGTAACGCTCCTAAAGTTAAAAACCCCTATCACAAGGAATAAAAAACTAGATAAAAAAATTCTAAAAAGCTTTTCTCCAGCTAGAAAACCAAGTCCTTTTTAGCAAATATGAGATCCATACTGTCACGAATCGCAAATTGGCAAGTCGCTGTCACTATAATACCAACTTTGTGCCCGACCTGGTCGTCACCAGCAGTTGCAGGGACACAGGGCCAGCGGCGATGCCGAAAAGGCAGCGGCGGCCCACCGCGCTGCCTCGCCTGGCGGGGATTTGCCGTCCGACCTGAAGACAAGGCTCAGCAGTTACGGTGATTCGTAGCGCAAATAAAGTCCCTCGAGGTGCTGCAATGAGGGGAAGGGAGACAGCCGTTCCACGGAGGGAAGGAGGGAGCGTCGGGCACACGGGGACCGTAGGGAGAGGAGACACAACCCTCAGCCTCGAGTACCACTCGCCGGTGGGAAAAAACCTCTGTGGCAGTGAACATGACGTGCAGGAGCGGGCTCAGGGAGCGGAGGAGCCCCTGAGAAGTCCTGCTTGGGTGCAGGCTGAGCCTGGGTGTGGGTATGCAAGCACCGAACCCCTGTGAGCTGGGGCTGACGGCAGAAACCCTGCGCTCCTCACGTTGATGCCTGGACCCCTCGCGCCTGGACAGACATCTCACATCTGGACATCTCACATCTGGACTTCTCATGGCTGTACTTCTCACGCCTCTACTCGCTGCAGCCTGTGTCATCTCTCCTTTTCCATTGCACCATATTCTTAGCAGCTCGTTTTTAAGAAAAGGGAAGATGCACCAAATGTCGCAGGGGACCCAAAACTCTTTGCGTGAGCCTCCAGCCCTTCACTGTCAGAAAAAGTGCTTTTTGTCAATACTTAGAGAAAAGAACACGGTGCTAGATAATTGCCGTCGTTTGTCTGTCTGAGCTGATGGCTTTCCCGTTTCATTTCCTCCTGTGTAATGTTATAGGGGACATATATGAGATATTCAGGGAGGACTGAAGCAGGGAAGTCTGCAGGAGTGTTTAGTGGGAGGTCAGGAATTTTTAAGAGGTATTATTACAAGGCGGTGTGGTTTGGGTCATGTTTCTTGTAGACATCTTGTCAGGAAACTTTTTCAATAATAAATTATAATCTCTTTATATATCGTACAAGCTTATTAAACTCAATCTTTAAACATAAAACTGAATTTTAGAATATCATCAGACAGCTTAGAAGCTAAAAACAAAAAATGAAAAGAAATAAAACATATGCTGGCCAGAGTTTTAAAGACAGTAGCCACAGCACACCAGATTTTAATTAGCAGCTACCTGCAGTGGCAGTGGCCTGGGATGAAATGTTTTGATGTGCGTAAATGTTTCTATAAAACAGTTGAAGCTTTCTTAGATCCCATATCTTTTTTTTTCTGAGCATCGTGGTTTTCCAGTACAGACATTTCGTAGACTGGGATCTCGGGAAGATCTAAAGTCTTTGCCCTCTGTCTTTCTTTCTTCAATAGTAAAATGAGGATACTTACTTATATTTACTATAAAAGGCTCTTAGTTCTTCCAAAAAAACAGTATTTAATGACTGGATAGAACTAGCAGTTGTGGTAGCAATAGTTGAAGGCATGATCTGACCATAAATCCTGCTAACACATGGACTAGGAGAATAACGCTGTAGGTAATGATCCAGATGATCGAAATACTTCTGCTGTGCCATCTTCTGTCAAAAATATCCTTGAGTCTAACCTGCACTGGCCTTTTTCAGAAACGTAGAGCACAAAATTCATGTTCTTTCTCCCAAACCCCTCCTGCAAATGGCTGCAAAAGAGCCTCTGCTGACTCGGCCAAGGCACTTCACAAACAAAATCCTTGGAGGTGGAGTGGTGACCCAAGCACCACCTCTGCTGGGAATCCTCCATGGCAGCAGCTCAGCTCTGATTTAAACGTGGGGCTCTTTGCTTTGGCATCGCCCTTTCCCCGTTGGATGGGTTAGGACTGCATGAAATCACAGCAAAAAAAACCCCAGTGATGGAGTCACCGTCATCGCCTTAGAAACAGAATCATTTAGGTTGGAGAGGACCTTTAAGATCATCGAGTCCAACCGCCTTGTGGCCTGGAAAGATGCGAGGTGATGAGGTGGGTCCTGAAGAGCTTTCGGAGTGGGAAGGGGATGCCCAGCGCCACCCTTATCTCTTGTTCACCCATTGGGACTGACCTCGCGGCACAGAAAGAGAAGAAAGGGCAGGACCCAACCCAGTCTGTGAGCCATTTTCAGGATTTTATGGTAAGGGCTGATAATGTCTGATAAGGTCTGGAGAAAATCCTGAGCACAGCCCGATTTGTATGGACTTGGGGGAAAGGGCAAGGGGTCCTCGAAATAAATCCTGCCCCAAGTCAGGCAGGTGGCTGCTGCCCCCGCTTAAAGGAGCGCTTACAAATTACAGAGATATCCCTTAATTCGTGCGCACAGTTGATCTGAATGAGACAGCCAGTACATATAAGTGTGTATACCTATGTGTCCCACCTGCTGTGCCCGTGATGCTCATTTCTGGGCTCATATTTCTGCCTCAAATTCCCTGGAGCCCGAAACGGAGGATGTCGTGTCGCAGCCGACATCTCCACCCGCGTCAGCAGGGACGGCCCCTGCGGAGCTCACCCCGTCACGCCATGCTGTCCCACAGGGACCTGCCCTTCAGGTGGTCTCACCGGCCTCAGGCGCAGAGGACGCACTACGTCCTGCCCTGATTTACACCCTACGCAATCCAGCCTGGCCCAGCGTTGGCAGCTGGCACCTAGTGATGAGATAATATTTACAGAGATATAAATCAGGAAGCCCCTTTCCAATGTAAATAGTACTGAAACGATTTGACCCTAGGTACTAATTTCCTTTCTTAATCTGTAGCCTAACAGAGCATTCTTGTAAAGTGCAGGTTTTCCTCAAAGGTGCTTTTTATCAAACGCTTGATGGAGGTTGGTGGAATGATTGGTCATGAATCGCCGGCCTCACAGTAAGGGTAAATGTGATTAAGGTAATTATGTTGTAGACACTGTTACATATTAGAGATAGCTATAGATTTTTATTATCTGTTGTGTCAGGTTTAATTGGTGGCTATTAGTGTCAGATCTGAAGATACACAAAGCCTTTTAATGGGAAATCTGATTGCACCTTGGGGCATTTTCTCTCCACAGTCAAGATTGCTTTTCTTCTCTGTCATGGGGAATACTTGTATTCATCAGTACCACAGCAGCTCTTCATCAAAAAAAACCCCAAAACAAACCTTCAGTGGTCATTAGAAGGTGTTAGAGGGCCTAGGCTGAATGGGCAGTGTGGACAGGACAGTACGTGGGGTATCAAGGAACTGGGGGTTTATTCCCTGTGTTGTTAATTACCTGTGTTCTGATTATTTCTATTTTGACTGTCAATTCTTCAAGGCATGAAGAATTATACTAGTTTTGTACAAAGCTGAATATAATGGCTCTGGTCTTATTTTTGGACCCGTTGGTCTTCCTATAACCCAAATAATAACTATGGAATAATACCAGACTTTGGGGATTTTTTTATTTTATTTAAACGTGGGGTCCAGGTCCAGGCTTAGAACAAGAATTTCTGGCCCAGTGACAATTTAGAGAATGGGAAAGGGAATTGTCAGATCAGTTAATTAACCATAGACTAGGCAAGATAGATACATTGACAAATTATTATACTCTTGCTGTCAAAGCACATGGAGAAGCTGCTGCTTCCAGCGACGTGCTACATGGGTGCCTTATATTAACCTGGAGGGAGCATCCCTACTGCTGAACCACACAGCTCATCAGCTTCGAATAACATGCTAGATTTATCCTCTGCAAATTCTCATCCACATGTATAGATTCAGCCCAATGTTGTTAAGCTTGTGAAATTTGATGGGCTCACAGCACGAGGTAGTTTAGCTGCTGCTATGTGAGATTCCCATCGATGTTCAGGTTTATTGAAAACGTTATGTCCCATCTGTTTCTAGATGCTCCTTTCATGTTCCTCATCTCTTTAGGCTCTCTTTTCCAAAGAGTTCGCTTGATCCATGTGGAGTTAATAAGCGATTTTGGTGTGTGAGTATATGCATAAGGACCAAGATGTCTTGTTTCATAAAAGTCTGTCGTTGATTTATTCCTCCTTCTGCTGCCTTGCTTCCTGTTCATTTCTCCTCGCACTTTCAGAGCGAGGGACGCTGTTTACATTAAGGATGTTTCTTGTGTTTACAGATGGGGCAGCATTTGTAAATAATTCTGAACAGTTGTTGTTTCCAAGGAGTCTCTCCAGGCTTTCAAGAAGGGGTCTCACCATGTTAGTTCTTCGTGCTTACTCTTTGTTTTAAACTTATTTTATATGTCCTAAAAATGTGTCAGTGGGACTGGTCAGCTCCTGATGCCATTAACCTCCCAACCGTTTTCTGATGGCCGAGCAGCCAGGACACACGTGGACATATCAGCTCTAGCGACGTTTGTCTGCACATGCAGTTCCATTCGCTTCACCTTGTGTGTAAGTGAGTGTGACACACAGTCATGGGGTTTTATTTCAGAAAGTCATCGTTCTACCACCTCTCTCTCTCCCCCCGTGTGATGAGCCCCTATATCATCACTAGGAACATTGGAGTTTTATAATAACGCTGCTTTTTCTTTCAGAAAAACAGCAAAACCACACTAGGTTTGTCTTTTATCGGTATGTGTGCTTTGTCTTTTGGGTCCTACTTTAAAGACACATTTGTGGTTCTAGACATTTTCAGGTTAATTAAAAAGCCAGTTGAGAAATAGATCAGCCGGAGGCATGGCTCCTCACAGAAGTCATTGTGCCACTCATGGTGGATTTTGTGCTTCTCTTGACATCTGAACCACAAAAAAACCACTGGAAATAAATAAGTTTATCAGCTAGATGTGCATGCACTTATCATGGAAGAGTGGACACCAATTTGAATTGACTACCATCCTTTTTATCCTGGGATGTGGGGCAATACATTTTCCCTAGCGTCATGACACAGTTTTTGCATAGCCTAAAATAAAAAGCACATGTGGCATTAAGGTGAAGTGCACCAATATCTAAGCTATCAAAGCGGAAGAGTGACCAAGCCAAATATCTTTGGCTAAATGAGGCAGGAATTCAAAGCTGAGTACTGCGTATGAATAAAATGCCAAATTTGTTGTCATTGCTTGTGGTTTTTTATAGAAGAGGAGCGTCGTAGGCTGGTCTCAGTGGGCAAATCTAACCTGGAGGTTTGCTGAGCCAGCGAGACTTGCAAACACACATGGCAGCTGGCAGAAAGGAGCTGATGGGGTTTGGAAAAATCTCACCTAAGCGGGAGCATTTCTGTGTCTTCTGAGACAGGTTTAAAGGGCGGCTACAAGTCAAGCGTTCAGCTCCTAGTTGTTGAATGTCTCTATTTAAATTGCGCTGGATGCAGTTTCTTGATGAGATGGAAAACTGAGGTCTTAACCTGCTGTTTTAAGGATTATTTTTTTTTAATCCAATTTTGCATTTCATGGTGTCCCAGTGTTCTTTACTAAATTGCTGCCAATTATAAGCAGTCAAATCCTGGGGGAGGACTTTTTTTAACCACTTCTTATCCAAAGTCAATTCCCCTGGGAGAAATTGAACTCAGCAAAAAATATTTGTCTAAACAAGCATATTGGGAAAAGGTTTAAAACACACACTGCGCTTGCTGGTCCTTCTCAGGCTTGTGGGAGCTGTGGAAAGTAACTAAAATCACTAAATAGATATTTGAAACCTCACTTCTGTCAAAAAGCACCCAATCCTGTAAGTTGGAGGTATGTACAGAGGAACTGGTGCAACCTGAAGCACGGAGAAGTTACAGGGTTTCTGTTTAGAAAAGAATTTTGAATTATACACAGAAACCTTCACACGGTATGGGTTTAATATGTGCAATTCCAATTTTAAACATAATCTGTGAGCCAAGTTATAGGTAGAGCTGCTGGTGCTGAAATGTTATACAGAGAAAGGTCTGAAAGAAGCTGATACTTCTGTGATAATGTAGCTTTGGATACTTGAGTATTCTTTCCATTTCTATTTTTACTATGCTCCATTACCAGTAAAATATGCAAGTGTCATTCCAGCTTTACTGTTTTTGAAGTGCTACTTGAGCATTGTAGGAATCTTTTGGCAGGAAAAATGTATCTTTCACAGGAAATTCTATAACTATCAAGATAAGTTTTAAAAATATTTTCTTTTTCAAAGAAATGTGAATCAAGCACTGCTCTGCAAACTGACACTCTAGATGAAGCAATGAGCCTGAGCCGCCTGAGAGCAAAGGGAAGAGGCTACAACTCCTTAAATTTGCTGTTATCCGAGTGCCTTTCCAAAAGGTATTTTAATTAATTTGTATTCTTGGAAATACCATTTTCTGGGTCAACACTGTAGGCTGATGCTGCCAAAAAGCCCCTCATCCTTCTGGGGAGAGTGGCAGCCCTGATGTGGAGATGTGCCTGACCGAAACGAGCTGTTATCCCCCCTTCGGTCTGAGAGCAGCTACCTAGAAGTTGCCAACCTTTGGTATTCAGTTACTGCCGCAGTGGATTTGACCAGGCAGACCTTGGAGACTCAGTGTTTAAACCCCTCGACCATCCACGCCTTGAGTTTTAGTGTTATTCCTACAAGCAACTCTGATGTAAAGCACATCTGATGTAAAGAAGAAGTTGGGTTCTCTCTCGGCCATTATGGGAAATACTATCTTTCAAAGGAAGGGCAGCATTTACATCTTTAAAAAATTAATTCAAGATCAGAAGCAATGACTTCCAATACTATTTTTCTTTCAAGGTTTCAGTATCCCGAACCATCTGATCTCACCTAATAACGCTGCAGCACGTCAACTGATCGGTCTTCTCTTTGTTCCTAGGTAGCCTCCGCCGAGATGTTGAGCTGTATTTGCTTTGGGTAAGGTACCATGCTATGCCAATATTGTTTTGCGGGGGACAATTTTCTGCTGTTTGATTGCCTTGGGTAAGACATTTTTGGTGAATCATTATACCAAAATGCAAAGAAGGTAACTTGAGAAAGATGCTTATGTTTCTGTAGCACTTTGCAGCAGATGTCTCCTATTTACTGCTTTATTTTATTGCTTAATGACTGGATCTCGAGTAATTGAACAATTTGACAGATATTTATTTGTAAAACGTGATTCATTTAGTCAGACATTGTGAAACAGTTTCATGCCAGTTCTGGAGATTTTGGTAGAGCCTTCTAAAGATGCAAACATTCAAGTAAATTGCTCATGTCAATAGCACATCCACTTTTTACTGTTCTTTACTGCACACAAATATTTGAGTTGACAAAAAAGCGCTGGTGAACAGACTACAGGGACTTCTGAACTTTAATCAACCACAAGCACTGGCAGGGTTCAGAAGTAATTTCCTAACTATGAATCACCTGCAGACAATGAATCACATACTGGAGAAGATTGCCAAATAAAACAAGCCATCATGTATAGCTTGCATTGACTGGACTATGGAAAGGCCTTTGATTCACCTAGCTGAAAGAGAAGCTGTGATGAAAGCACTGAAATAAAGGCATAAAAGAATGTAGGAATCCCAAACCACATCTGCTAGCAGTGAATGGCGACATTTAAGTTCGACAAGGAAGATAAAAGAAAGCGAGACTAAGCAAAATAGCAGGCGAGGAGACACTATCTTACTGGAAAAGACTTGCCTGCAGAAGAACTTCACAAAGCATTTCTGGGAAGAAGACCTTAGCTTAACTTCAACCATATGTGTGAGCTCAGATTTCAACTGCGATGGAGCAGTTGTCTTTTCTGAACTGGCCAATGATCTCCGGGTGATTTTTAGGGGAACTGAAACGTGGGGATAGCAGGGAAGACAAATGGTAGGGGAAGGCTGAGGAGGGAAGGCGCTCTCCCAGCCATCGGTCTGGTGCTTGCTGAAGTGAACAGAAAGCTTCTCCAGGGATTTCACAGGCCAAACCCCTTCTGCTGAAGAAGAGGTGTTAGGTTTCCATCTCAAACAGAAAGGGGCCAAGAGTTTGGGTGCTAACAAAGAAAACGGATGGGACGTTGTATAACGTTTTTCAGAGGCAGCGCCGAGTAAAGGGATAATGAAATAGGAGAAGAAACCAAAAACTTCCTGGAGACTGTAAAGAATCATACATGAGAGTAAGTCCTACCACAAGGAAAAGAAATAGAAGAAGGAATAAAATTTACTTTTTTAATATTTTATTTCTTATGAGAGGTATTTGGCCGTGCTTTCCCAAGCAGTGAGACAATAGCTGGTAAAGCAATGACAGCGGAAGCAAAAAAAGCCCTGCAATTATCTAGACTTTGATGATTCCCCTCTGTTTGTGCCAGTATTCAATAAACCCTCAAATTGCATGCTGTAGCAGGAGAGTGAATTTACTGCAGCCAAAATCATATGAGTGCAATGAATCAAGACAGCCTTTCCGCACTGCTCAGGTCTGGCTCATGTATTATGCTGCACATACTAACGTATACTAAAAAAAAAGGTAAAGCAGAATTTCAAAACTGCTATAGAAGCTACCAGCTAACGGAGAGAAACTTGCTGCCAGCACAAGGAGGTCATCACTGGTACCTCTGCCCAGCAAGACCTGGTTTAGCTCCTGCTTTTTTCTTGGCCACTCAAACAGGCAATAATTAGGTAAAAATCTGCATTTGCTCCCCAACACCAGCCCAGCGAGGACCTGCGGTAGCCCAGCGCTTGGGTACTGGGCTGTAAAAAGTCTTCTTACTGGGGACCTTACAGTCATCCAGAGTTACTTCCAGTTGGCGCCGGGCCCTTTTCTTTAATTTGTTTTGAAGAAAGTCTGATCTGAGCTGGAGGAGGGACCGTGAGCACTTCCCCGAGCAGCCACGAGAGAGCACCCGGCAATTAGGACTGGGAAGGCTTTGCACTGCTCTGCGAAGGAAAATAAATCACCGGCAACGTTAAGAGAAACCCTTCGCAGGAGTCCCTCCTCGCCTTACGCTCTTTAAACAAAATTGGAGTCAAGAAAGCAAGCCGGGGTTAACTAAACCCTCGCTACTTGTTCTGAGTCGCAAGTTGCTGCGAGGTTTAGCTATGGGTTGGTGCATCGGGGCAGTAGCTGTGAAATATTGCCCTGATGCAGGGCAAGGGGGAGTTTTCCCCTGGCTTATGATATTTTAGTTCAAAGCCAAAGGCTGCCTAATGACTGCTGGCAACGTCGACAGCCATTTAGCGGCGGCTAGCTCTTTACCTAAGTTGTCCATTTTCCTGTGTGCTGAATAATACTTCAGGCATCGGCTGATCAAAGAGCCTGCCCGTGAAATGCAGCTGAAATAAGTTTTCCACACTTTATTTCTCACATGTTAGATACATTGATACAGACGAGAAAAGTTGTGCGTACAAGTGGGCACGCGGAGGGGGTCTGCAGGGAGGCAGGGACGGTCCGTCCATCGCCCACCACTGTCCCCAGCGGAGAACGTTTCTGATGCTCCTGTGGAGAGTTGCAGCACTCCCAGCAGACATTAAAGCCTTGGTTAAGGTTTTACCTTTGTTTTCAAAGAGCTTATGCCAGTTTTCACTGTAAGGCTTGGGGTGAGCTATAAACATAAATGTAATAAATAATGGAAAATCATTTACATAGAGGCTTCATGTTCCCGGACAGTGCTTTCAAACATGCCAGGTAGTATTAAAAAAATGCAGAAATCTGTACTCCTAAAACCTCAGATCACATATGAATCATGTAGTTCACGAGGCACATGTTTACTTGTGTGGTCACTGGGGTACATATTTTCACAGGCATGTAAGAGCGGCTCTCGGGCTGCAGCGCGAGTGCGGGTCCGAGGCAGCGTGCCCAGCTGAGATCTGTGATCTCCCCAGCTTGATCCCATCCCGCTGCCGGAGCTCCTGGTGACTTGAAGACCTCTAGAAGCGTGTCCCGGCCATGCTGCAGCAAGTCTGGGGTTGGTGTCCTCTCTGGCGGGCAGGGGCACGGGCGATGCTCTGTGTGGTGCAGTAAATACCCTCAGCAAAAGTGCTTTGGCTCTTTGGTTTCAGCTGTGGGGTGTCTCTGAGCCAGGGCTCCATCCCTTTGGGGAGAGACATTTTGCTCCCAGGACTGGGTTTGGGAAAGCTTTCAGCTGGGAGGAGGAGGAGGAGGAGGAGGAGGGAGAAGGTGCCTAAGGCTGAAGGGTTTGTAAAGGGACTTTGGTGCTTTGCCCCGTGACCTCAAAGGCACCTAGGTCCCAGTGAGGAGCCTCTGGCAACACCAGCCCAGCTCCCTAGTACTGTCGAGTTGGAGCCTTTCAACAGGGATAAAAAAACATTTTTAAAAACAACAAAGTAATTAAACACCGATACAGCCCTGTGTGCTTTTTTGTATTTGGCTGCCTGTTGCAGAGACGCTCTGGCTCCAGCCATTCAAGCGGTTTCCTATGACTTGACTTCAAAACCAACCAACAACAACAACAACCACCAGCTCTGCCACGCGTTGGCCGGTGCCGAGGCCAGCGCAGGAGACGCACACCCCAGCTGGGCGCCGGCGCGTGGACCCCCACACCTTTCAGCCAGGGGTAATTTGAAGTCGTCTCCTTATTCCCGGGGTTAATCATAGCCAGTGCCGTTGCTGCCATCCCTCTGGTGAGCAATAAATGCGATCATCTCCAAATTGCCTAAGTATATATGCAATTATATGCAATACTTGTATATAAGTACTTATTATTATATGCAATACTGGCACATTAAGTATTGTAAGTATATAAAATCAGGGAGTGAAAAGCAGCAAAATGTGCAAGGCCATGTTTGAAACCATGTCAAGTCCAGGAGTATTTCCAGTCCCGCCTTTGGGAGAATCAGCCTCTAATTTAGCTGGTGCTTTGTTCAGGTTACTGTGTGGAGTAATACCGCTAATTAAATATATACTTAAATATTAGAGAAAGGATAAGAAAACAAAATCTTGCTTAATACTTAATAAATTCTTAATATTTAATACTTAATAAATAGGTTTATGTAAATATATTCAGCTGGCAGAGATCAGACAGTTAGTTCAATACCAGGTGCCACAAAGTGTACCAGAAGGTGCTTTGAAGGACTCCCATAGTATTTAGTGGGGAAAGGGAAAAAAAAAAAAAATCTCCAAGTGAAGTACAGAACAGGTCTATGTCTCCAAATAAATTTGGGTTATATTGATGGACAGTAACAAGCACCGTGTGGTGGTGCCGCGGGAAAACAGTGCCAAGTGGCCAGCGCTCAAGTCAGATTTTCACAGTGTTTCCTCACTCCATTCATTTGATCATCCTAAACTGTTTTCAGAAGTTAAAATTCTTCCTTCTGATATATCTTGTACCAAGTAAATGCTGTTTATATTGATGGCAAACAAATCTTAACTGAATCTATACAACTAATGTCTACGTTCAGAGAACAAAAATAATCATTCCAAAAAGTGTTTAAGGTGAAATCAAGCTAGGATTGCAAAAGGCTGGTGGAAAATATATTTTGTTGGTGTGGGCTGACAGTCAGGCTGCTAAAGACACCTTCTGGATCTGTTTTAGGAATTGCTTATTAACCACTTCAATAATAAACAGAGAGATTAAGAGCATGCAATAAAAGAAAATCCAGTGGATATTTCACTCGATATCCTCAAGCACGACACATTTATTTCATTCAAAAATTCTCTGTTGTTGACTCTGTAATGTGATTCAATGTTTACTTCAGTTAATGGTTTTTAGGGATCTTTCATTGGCCTTTCAATGCTATGAATGCAGTGAAGATCTCTGTGACATATAAGGGTGTTTTCATTGCTTTTGAAATGTAAACAATATCAAAGGCATTACAATTATTATTTAATCTTCACCAATGAGTTTCTGGATGGCCATACACACCGAAAGCGTTGTACAATAACACAGTAATGAAACATAGCTACGGGCCTGATGCTGCAAAGCGAGCGAAGGATTTTACTCCATACGTGGCTTCATTTGTGTGCTTCAGCGTTAGCAGAAAAGGCCTCGAAGGTGGGTGCTGCTCTTGGAAGGTGCTACGTAATTAATTACGTTCAGGGCTCTTCTGTAGTAGACACTGACTACTAAGTGGTTGCCAGCTCAACCTCTAAAGGGTGGGTTTAGCAGTAAATATGCCTATTTCAACTTTCCTTCTGAGGGCAATGTCACGGCATATTTAAAGTTCACTTTAATTGCATTTTAACCCTTTCTTAAAGTCATGTAAAACTGGGGACTCTGGCTGCTGGGGAGAGATTAACCAGGAAAGTGCTCACGTGTCATCTGGAGAACTCGCCCAACCCTGCAGAGACCAGGGACTTAACAAGAAACAGTTGGTCTTTAAAAAGGTTCTCATTTCTGTTCTGAGCTAAAAATTATTTCTCACAGCTGAATTTCTAAGCAAGTGAATAAAATGCAAGGGTAGTTAATTCTTTCTTTAGTCTTAAGAAAATAAGTTAGAGTGGGTCCTTGCAGTTTGCAGATACTTAATGCTTCCAGGATTGTTTTAGGATACAATTGTTAGGCATGTTTAAAAAAGAAAAAAGATCTTTCAAGAGCTCATTTCCCAGAACATTACCAGCCAACAGCCCTAATGGGCTCACACCACACAACAATTGTTGACTAATACTATGTGCTTTGCAAAAAAAAAAAAAAAAAAAAAAAAAAAAAAAAAAAGAAGAAACAAACTGTTATATGTTTTTTGTTGAGATATATTTAGAGAGCTTTCTTATTGTTAAGCACTTTAGGAACAATAATCAGTGGTATGTCATTCTGGTATTGTTAGCAAAGTCCTTTCTATTGAATTTTCAAGATGTTGTAAAGCGAGATTATGTGAGTAGCACCTCTGGACACTTTTTCCCATCATTGTGTTGGTATCAATCGCTGACTTCCACTGTTTCTCCTGGTATTAAATGAAAATGCTGTTTCCCACTACACTGATTGGAGGCTGTATAATGCATGACATAACTGATAACCTTGCTGAGATTACACATTGTAGGATTCGAACTGCACGAGAAATTTGGACAACAAAGTAGGTGGCCACTTGGACTGGGAGACAAAGTTTAAAAGAAAATGTGCCGGGATCATTGTTTCAGCTGAAACGAAGAAACATTATAAATGGATAATTTACAAGGCCGGTTCCCCAGGTTTGGGAAAAAATGCTTTTTTGTTGTTGCTGTCTCTTGTTTTTCTGTGGGGAGAGTAACTAAAATATATTTTCCGAGGGCAAAGTGTTGCCCTAAGACACCCCAGCCTCGCTCACCCCCGGCAGAGCTGTATTAGAGCAGAAACCCACACCCTGCTGAGACTCCTGACATTTTCCAAAGAGGAAATATTAAAAATTCAGTGGCAGAGTGGAGGAGGAGGAAGTTATGCTTTGGAACTGGCGGTGAGCTGAGAAAGCCAGATTTTTCGACTCTATAATAAAAAAAAGTTAAAATAATGAGAGGCTTTGAGCTAGCTTCTGTATTACACACACCACCAGTATCTGAGCAACGTAAAGAGCGACATAGGGAGTTCCCTTATAGAAGTTTTTGGCCGATGCCATTTCCATTACACCATGTCAGGTTGTTTTGGTTTTGCACTCGTGCTTCAGAGGGGGTTTTTTTGGAGGGCTGACTTAGCTGGTCCAACGCCAGCGTGCCATCTTACTGATTACCCATGCATGCTGCTTTTCCCGCAGCACCATGCCAGATTTAGGCTGGTTCAAGATTGTTGTTGGGTTTTTCTTGAGGGATTTACCCCAGTCCCTCTTCCTGCTCTCCTTAGTTCTTTGCACAGTGACTTTCCTTCCAACTTCGCTCCTTCCTAAGCTAACAGAGGGTGGCATGTGCAGAGCTCGGCTTATGACTGACACACGGGGGGAGGAGAGGTCACTGTGGCTTCCCACTCTCTGTCCTTCCTTACAAGCAGTGAAGAAAAGCATGGGGAAAATCTAGTAACAAGTCATGCTCCTGCCCTTCAGCATCTCTTCAGCTGTAGGCTCAGCCGGGACAGGGACAAATTCAGACCTGATTCTGGCATTCCTCAGCTAACGGGGTATTAGGTCCAAAAAGTAGTTCTTGATCTCCCATTCAAAGTTTTTATGGACGAGTGTAAAGCTGGAGTGAGTTGCTCCATGCAGTGGTTAAGGTTTTAATAGCTCTTAAGTAATAAAAACAGCAGAACTGCTTCCAAAAAGAGTACCAGGGAATCAAGTCTAAATGTAATAAAGGTCTTTACTTTGTTGCAGTGGATTGCAAAGTGTTTTGCGGCTTGTGGTTACACAGAGCAGAGGGGCTGTGGATCCTTCTGAACTAAATTTTTATTACACGGTTATGATTGCAGCCGACTGGACTTCACATCTCCGGCAGTCCCCTCCTGAGAAAGGGTAGGCACGTGTCAGCATGCAGGGACTTCACGTTGGTCCAAGGATGGCAAAGATTATCCTCCTTTAAAACATGAGCCAGGAGAGGCTGGATGCTAGAAAAGATCCCTGGCCACGCTCAGACCACAGATGAATTCAAGAGAAGACATACCAGATGGGTGCCCAACAGGCCTAGCAGCAACAGGGGAAAGAGGACAGACGTTTTCATAGGGCCTGTTGCAGGAGGACAGGGGGTAATGGTTTTAAACTTAAAGAGGGTAGATTCAGAGTAGATATAAGGAAGAAATTTCTTATGAGGAGGGTGGTGAAACTCTGGCACAGGTTTCCCCGAGAGGTGGTCGATGCCCCATCCCTGGAAACATTCAAGGTCAGGTTGGACGGGGCTCTGAGCAACCTGATCTGGTAGAAGGTGTCCCTGCTCATTGCAGGGGGCTTGGACTAGATGACCTTTAAAGGTCCCTTCCAACCCAAACCATTCTATGATTCTATGAAAGACTTGGGGACAGTAAAACACCTAGTTCCGTAATTAGGAAGATCTAAATCGTTAAAATGTCTGTAAGAATCGGTTTTGTGTGAAGACCCTTAGTCTCTGTCCTCCAATGTTTCGCTTTCATTTAGATTATGGATGACCTGAAACTGAGGCTATCGCTGGGATTTTCACACAAATCCCGCTGAAATTCAGGAGGGGTTGAATGCTTAAATTCATCTCCACATCTCAGCTCACGCCTTTGGGGTTTTTTTTTTTTCTCTATTCTAGTGCATTAGAACTTCAGATGTAAGAAAAAAAACCCTCTCTATTTTGGGAGTGGAGGAAGACCTGCGGATGAGACAAGAGAGCATCCTTGGAGAATGCTGATGTCGTGGCTTGTGTTACGTGGGCGAAGGATGCAGCTCACCACCTTTGTCTCCCGTGATGGTAATTTTAATGCAGGAGGCCACGTGGTGAGCTGCTGGCAGAGCACCCTGAGCTGTTTTATCCACCGCTACTAAAACCTCTCACTGCACTTGTTAACTTTTTCTAGGCAATTTTCTAGCAGGAGTTTCTCCACTGGCCGCCCTCGGGAAGAGAGGCGGGCTGGTGCGAGGGCGGGCGCTGGCCTGGACAAAGGCGCTGCTTTGCTAAATGGCCATGTTACGCCGCTGCATACCTCAACCCAATTAACGTGGGGCTGCCTGGACCTTAATTGGGCCTGACACGCGCCTGTTGAAAGAGATTCCCCGGGAATTAAAGCGCTACTTCTCTAGTTTGAGTTGGCTGGTGATGCGAAACATGACACTATTTTTGAGAAGTTTCTGCGCTTACCATGAAACAAATATGCCACAGGTATCAAGCAAGCTTTGTTTGGGGGCTATAATCATATTACAAATTGAACATTTCCACATGTGCGTGCTGGCACATCTACCCTCGGCTATCTCACATGTATCTGCCCCAAGGTACAGATGCTGAGGTCTTGACATAGCATAATATAGATCTAAATATATTTTCCAGATTGCCTTAGCACATGCTAATGAAAATGAGGAGTAAAGGCCTGAAAGAAGCAGCTGTTTAAAATTTTCTTCAATCCCCGAAAATCAACCTCTTAATTACTGATAATTTAAGCATCAAAATGACCACTAACTCTCTTCTCCCACTAGACCCTCCCAAGCTGGGAGGCCTGCTTTAAGACTCTCAGGCAAAACTTTTTCTTAGAAGTGTAGCATTTCATCACATTTCTTTAGCCTTTCTGGAATTAATTAGTATTAAAATAAAGCAGGGAAAAGGAGGGTGCTTTCTGGAGGTGCTTTCTTTCAGACCCTCTGCTCAGACAGACGGAGCTGATACTGCTAAAGTTCCTACCCAGCATGTTATACGAGACTACTTTTATATTTCCACAGCACCTTTCATAATAAAAGGTTCCCCAAACTTTCCTGAATGGATTTATGGATATAAATAGCTTCAATTTCCATTAAAATAGGGACACTCCTGGATCAAAAAAAAGGGAGGCTCTGCTTCCAGCACACGGTGGCGAAGGGATCTGTGTTCAGTCTGGTTTATGGTCATACCCAGGGGGGCAACCGGTCCCAAGCAAAATTTAGATGGTAGTTTTGGGAAAAAGGCTTCAGTCTTGCAAGACATACCATGAGTTCCTGAATCACGGCGTGGCAGTGAGGCCTCTTTCCAGGGATTATTTAAATGTTAGCCTGATTATAATCTGAATTCTGGGAAAACAGTAAATTTTGCTGAAAAATATTTTCCTCTAGCAGCAAATGAATCTGAGTTGGGGGAAAAAAGTACAGGAAAAGAAAAGGAATACAGTTGTTTTGGGTTTTTTTACTTTTTATTTGATGTTCTCTCCTTCACCTTCTCCCCAGACTTCATGAAGCAACTCTGAATTATAAAGCTGAGTCTTTCCTGAAGCTGGCACCATTTTCGGTATAGAAACAAAAGATGATTTAATTGGGCTATTGGAAGCCACAGACCAGGTATACGCACAAGCCTACACAGCTGTTCAATGAGATGGGAAAGAGGATGGTTTTGGCCAGGCTGCAGAATTCATTTTTCTTATAACTGGAGTCTTGGCAAGGTATACTGTCTTTGACATGGAGAAAGGGTCTTCTGTTTGGTGCTGGATGCCCTTGTTTTGTTTAAATCATTACTGGAAGCATCTTTAAAATGAACTAGCTTTTCTATATGACTGACCAGCAAAACCACAAATGAGACTTAATATAGCTGGAAGGCAGCACGGTGCAGCGAATCGATCCAGGAGTTTCCAGCAATTCTCCATACGTTTGAGCAAGAGAGACCCGACAAAAAGTTTTAAAGTTCAAGACACGCATGGAGCAACGGTCCAAACTGAATCGCTGAGCAAAAGTGGCCTCACAAATGTTTTTATAATAACTTCCCCTCCCATTACTCCACAAATGTGGCTATTAATGCAGTAAAACAGCAGGGCTGACACGGGAACAGTGACTCGGACCTGCAGTGGTATTAAGGATGTGGGCCAGGGTGAAATATTGATTAATCATCTTGTCATGCTGGTGCTTTGTTAGATTCTGTAGATAGGAATTGAGGCAGTAATACACAGCTCCTTCATCTAGTAAGGCTGCTGTGTCACATGGGAATGATTTGTTGACTTATGGAAAACTACTACAGTGGGGTGAACAGTAGGATGATGCTGAAATAAGCTGAAGGTTTTTTCTTTTAAAAAGTATTGATTTTTATTTATTTTTTTTTTAAGAAAAAAAAAATCACTGTAGCAGAAAGCCAGAAACATTGGTCCTCACTTAGTGATCTGTTTGCATCTAAGCAAGTGCATCTCTGTGGTTCATCAGGGAGGGTATGACACAAAGACAAAAATTATCCAGTTTTCTTTATTTGGGGGATGAGATGGCTAATCAAATCTGGGTTTGCTTTTCAGCTCTTCCTCTGGCTGAATAACTCTGCTGCTGAGAAAAGGCAGTGAAAATCAAGGTCATGATAGGGTATCTACATGGAGTTGAAGGACCCCGGTGATATGTTTCAGCCCCCCCCCCCCCCCAGCTCATCGCACCCCGTAGGCATGCTGCTGGGTGGGATACTTTGACATGAAAGTACAAAGCTCAAGGCTCTCCATGGGAACATCAGCCCGGGGATTCCATGAGGCTGTGGCAGCCGCTCCCTGATGGTCAATAGACCTGGTCAGGCACAGGTTAAACTAACCCTGTGGCTCAGCTCAAGGAGTACTTTCCCTGACAGTTATATGATGGGAGTGTGCTATTGTAACCCAGAACATTAAACCCAGGGGAAACCGTCCCGCCCTTTCTCTACCTCCTAAAACCCCTTTCATCTAGGGCAGGTGAGGGTAGAGCTGATAAGAACTGTCATTGCATCAAATTAAAGGGGAAAACAATCTGGAAAGGTGTTTGCAGATAAAACTTGACTTGATTAATCTATTTGTTCTCTTTATTTGGCAGAAACCTAAACCCAAGTTTCACGGTGACTTTAACTGTACTAAAAATAATAGCCTATTTATGCAATTATCAGCATGTACCTGACCATTGGCTCAGGCCAGTGAAGTGAGTACAAGAACATGCACACAGGCTATTTTTTTTAATATAATTTTTTTTTTTTCTTTCCCCCAGGTGTGGTTTAGGCTTCCTGCATGAAAACCATCGGCCCGTAGGCCTCAGTTTGCCAGCAACCTGAGCGTGAGGCCCCGGAGCTGTCAGCGCACACCAAAGGCAGCCCAGGCCTCTCCTTGCTGGGTTTGGATTCAGGCCTACTGATGCCCCTGTTGCTACGTGATGGTTATAAAACAAGTCAAACCGTAGGCTGAAGACAAGAATGACACATATAGATTATTCTGAAATGTAACTTAAGGATCTGGTGGGCTACAAGAGGTCTTTGTGTACTGAAAGAGGCCGAGAGAGGAGCACCCCTTGCCTTTGGCCTGGACACAAGGCCTCCATCTTTGGAGGCCCTTTTTTTGGCATCAGCGGAGACAGATTTAACAAAACCTCCTGCCAAACATATTTCCCAAATGTGCCTTTCCCACTGGGACAGTGCTGGATTTAATATGCAGTTTGTTACTAACTACCCTGGGTTACTGAAACCCAGCGCTGCGCTCCCTCACTGCTTGCTCATGCCAGCTCGCTTGCATGTGGTGATAGCAACTCTTGGTCCCACTGCAAGAAAAGACTCCGCAGTATGGCACATCCACTCTTTCGAGCCACTTAAACTCGAAGGACAGCCCTGTGCAGTAGCCACAAAGACCAAGCTTGGCTGAGGGTGGCAGTCAGGGACATCCTGACGGTCCCCTTTGGAGCTCTCAGTCCTCCCATCTCTGCTGATGGGAAGAGCAGTAAAATGTGCATTGCCTGGGCCAACGCCAGCTTTTCCTGGACATCCCACCTCCCACCGCTCTGCAGGTTGTCCGGAAGAAGCAGGGTTTTGGATCTGATTTCAAAGAGAATGCTCAAACTAAAATATTCTTCTTTTTTTCCTCCCTTTAGACCCTAAAGGCTCATTGCATGCAGTTGGATGTCCATTTAGCTTCTCAACTATGGATTTTTATCATTCTGGTGAGACAATTTTTTGCCATTAGCCAGCCAAGCCACTGCTTCCCAACGTCATCCCCATGATCAGCGGGCAGGTGCACCACCAGCCCGAGCTCAAGGCTCCACAACAGCGTTCAAAGGTGACCTTGCACCAATCTCTCTTGTGAAATGAAACAGTTCTCTTTCCCAAGGTAGTGTTTTGAACCTTAAAGGACTGATCTAAAAGCCTCCAATGGTCTATTGAGAGACTCTGGATCGGGTCCTAAATTGCATGACCAAGTCCAAGATGCTTCACAGTGCCCCATCCTCTGGTTCCCCCTATCCTCATGACCCCACAGACACAGTCTTTGCTCCCCAGACTGCAGACGAACTATGCCATTTTTGCCCTGACCCAGAGAAAAACAAGACAATAAGGAAAAAGATCCCTTCCGTTTTGTAGTCCTTTATTTTTTTTTTAAGTTGATCCTCCCATAGTAATGTACTGAAATGCGTAACAGTTACATTGTACAAAGCATTTAAAGAAAGTACCTCAACTTGCCGATTATTTCAAAATGAGATTATAAACAAAAGGAAAAATAAGTCTGGTCCCTCACTAAAGGCCAAAAAAAACCCCAAAAAATAACTGAATACCTTCCGTCATTTATTTATTTTTTTAAAACATAAATTTGGAACACTTCATCTTACAAATAGGATTAACATGAACATAACATCACACAAGCTCGCAGACAACCAGCATAAAATATTGGGTACAGTTTTTTAATCAGAAGAATCATGCTTTCATGAAGAAATTATAACTGTT
Source organism: Astur gentilis (assembly GCF_929443795.1). Taxonomy (NCBI): domain Eukaryota; kingdom Metazoa; phylum Chordata; class Aves; order Accipitriformes; family Accipitridae; genus Astur; species Astur gentilis. The sequence goes on along the minus strand of NC_064885.1, from coordinate 39,621,683 downwards.
TATACAATCGAATCAATTTACTGTATTACAAAAAAAACCTAAGTCGCATCTATTAGTTATTTAGTTCATTAAAAGGCAAAAATAAAATAAAAGAGGAATGTAAGAAAATTTCAAACACTGTTTTGCACTCCCATATACACAGATCAGTTCACCTCACTTTTTTTGAAGTACATGGGTGCCTTACATCGTAACGCAGTGGGGGACTGGAGCAGTGCTGTTTGTTATAGGAACAGTGCTATTTTAATCAACAAACAATCGTTTGCCAACAAATAAATACATGGTACACACAACACAAAGAAGAAATTAGAGGGTAGGGGGGAAAGGAAACAATACAACAAAATAGTGACATGATTGTCGAAAATTAAAATCTCCTTACAATGATTTGAACTAGTGGTGCTGTCGATGAACGCGGTGCTTTCACGGAATTATCTGGATGATTTAGCTTCTTGGAGTAGTGAACATTCATAGTTTACAATATACACAAGCCTCTTATGTATTGTTTCTCAGAGTTCTTTTTTTTCTTTCTTTTTTTTTTCCTTGTTTTTCCTTTTTTTTTTTAACAATGCAGTTGAGAAGGCAAAAGAATTACGGAGAGAACAAAATATTCCCTGTTACTTCTTTCTACATTTACGATGGATAGTGCGCATTTGATAGAACTAGTTTCTTTCTTTGAAGGGCTAAAATGCATAAAGCTTTAATGAAGAGATTTGTACATAAAAGCAACTGTTCCCAATCCTGTGTCAAACTATCTTATACAAAAAGAAAATCAATTCAGTTCCTACTTTAAAGGAGTGCCCATGTGTGTATCAATGCAGTCTTAACCCTTTTGCCCCTGCCCCTCAAAGCCGGGTGAACTGGAAGACACTTTTTCCTGGCCCCGGTTTACATAATCCACTGAAACTTTTTTTTTTTTTTTAAGTCGCATTGATCCTCCAGAAGTCAGCAGCTGCCTTTGCTGTGCAAAACAAAATATTGAGAATAAATAGTTTCTTTCTTTTTAAAATTATTCAGTTTAAGGTCACTGGACTTTAAATGAGTGACCCTGCAGATTTATAAGGCATTCTGCTCAGCAGTCTTTTAAATAGTCATATATGAAAGAGCCATGCTACTGGTTTGGACTTGGTCCCATCCTCGGTAAGACTTCACACTGTCATACGTGACTGATGGATTGAATGGCGCTGGATTCTGCAGCGGCTCTCGCCATACTGTGCCACATATTGGGAGAACTGTGGGATGCAGAATGAAGGGAGTCCTTGTCGGAGAGAGAGAGCATCATCGCATACGCCTGGACGGGGAAAGAAAAAGGACGAAGAGGTCATGATCCTGCGGCACAGATCTGAGCTTGGACCCGTGCCACCCCTACGCGGTTAGGGCATCATTTAGGCTACAGCTGCTGTTCTCAACTTATTTAAAAAAAATCAAAACGCATTAGGTAAAACCACTGTCAACCTTTTCACTGACACTTTTGACTCACTAATAGTAATAATAATTTCTGCTTTCATCTGGCTTCACGAAGCTCTGAGAAACCTTTCATAGTAGACAAGCACCCCGAGTCTCCTGTGCCTTTAGATTCTTGGCACAGGAGGCTCTTTTCAAGAGCCTGAGGAATCACATTATCCCTTGGCTGGTCCTGTATTTCACCAAATACCACAGTCTCCTTTGGTGACCTTTTCTGCAGGCATATGCTGAAGCTTTTAAAACAGGAGTCTTTTAAAGGGGCTAAAGAGACCCATTTTAATTAATGTTTAAAAAATTTTCAAGAAATAGCACTAGGATATGAGTTTAGTTATTGCCGTTTTAAAAACATGCTGAGGACCTAGAGGCAGTAACATCCAACAGACTATTAGAAAACAAACACCAAAAAGCCAGCCAGCCAGAAGATCCGAGTCACACCCCTGCAAGGCTGCAGCTCAACTCCAGGGCATCAGTGTGACCACGCTGGCTGTCTGAAAGCAGAGTGGGACTGTTTCTTAACATGGCATTTCTGCGGATGGCAGAAATAGCAAAAAAGTAAGAAAATCCTGCATTATACAGGGACCAGAGCACCCTGCCGTGTCTCCCTGGTGCGGTGGGAGCGCAGGGGGAGGTCGGGGCAGGCTGAGGTTTGTGGACATGGAGCACAGCCCTGTCTGACGAAGCTGAAACGACCTTGCCTGCCACACACTAACAGTTTAATCCTTCGGGTATTTGGCGACAATAACATTTTAACTGAGTTAAGCTTTTACCTGGGATTTGGATTTCCTGTACAATGGTTGTTTTAGGTCCTCTGGCAGCTGGGAAGTATTGAAAGCTGCCAATTCAGCTTCACTATATTGATTTTCTTCCATTTTCCTCATTTTGAGGCTATCTGTGAAGTGCCTTATGTGGTCCAAAGCCGAAAGTCCAGTCTTATTATACTCCTCCTCTTTATACCTACAAAAACACCACGGAGGTTTTAATGTCAATTAAACAATCCTCTCTGCATTCCCTCATTCTCTCAGATTTACACATCTGAGCCATTTCTCCCTTTTTTACATTCATAAACCACCTTGCCCTGTGGAACTGTGATCCTGAAATAAAAGAAATTCCCCTTTCTTTTCTAAAAAGATGAGGGTGGGCAGCAGGGGCAGGGGAGAGAGGTCAGCTCTCTCTCCTAGTGTCTCCTCAGCCTTTCACAAGACCATTATAGGAGACCCAGATCAGTTTACGGAGCAGATAACGTCCCTCCCATGAATGTTTCCTGTCTCACCCAGAACCTGACAATAGTTCCCTGAGCACAGCTATTTTTCCTCTTAAGGGCTACAGATTGCAAGAAGAGACTGAAAACAGGGCTGGTATTGACCCCAACACAGACGCACGTTGCTATCGTAACTGGGAAGCTGGCTACCACGGACCGGTTCCCACAGCACACAGTTTGGTGCTGGCACTCTTGTATGGTTTATTGTTTTTATTTCATGTATCAGGCACACCAATACTCGGAAGGAACCAACCTGCCAGGGGAAGCTTTGCAGTTCATGTCCAAAGTACTTGTTTCCTCGTAATCCTCCTCTGGAGTCCCCTCGTGCATGTCACTCGTAACAGGCTCTTTGACTGCTTTCCCTGCAATTTCATTCTCTTCATCTTCTTCGTCCATCATTACTTCATCTTCTGCCTCTTCATCATCCAGCAAATCTGAGTTCTGGCTGGCTACCATGGCTTTTTCATCCTTAAAGTGGCTGCCATTCATTCTGAAAGTACCAGAACAAACCCAGGCAATAATCACAAATGAGTTATGAAAGCTCCTCACCAGCAGATTGTCAGAAGCAGATCTGAAAAGGATCTGTCCCAGTAGAATAAAGTGATTTCTGTATTTAATATCTTGTTTAGCTTCAGACGTTTAGGCAGTATTGGAGAAAATACCACTCAAAAATCAGTGGGAGGTTATAGTACCATCAGCATGGGATTTTCCTGTTATCCTGCTAAAACTACCGTTCAAGCGGAGGTATGTTCAGATATCCATTCCAAATTTTCTCACGCATTATTTCATCTCATGTTTCCAATCATATATGTAGTCTGGGCAAAACAACTCATTGCCTTTTAACAGAAGCTGTAGGGGCCAAGAAACTCTGAAAATCAGATCCAGCATTTTCAAAAATGACATCCAATACCGCATTCAGAGTTTTAAAGTCAAAATTACATGCATAATTAATTTTGCACACTACCACCCATTTGGAAGCCATACTACTTCACTGAAGTATGGATTACATACATGGGAACCTAAGGGACTTCAGCTGAAGACCTGAAGAGCGGTCTGCAATATTGCCTCCAGGCTGAACTACATTATCGACTGATTTGAAGGGTAAGAAGTAATGAAAAGAAAGGCCGTATAGCATTTTAAGTGCATTTATTCTTATTAAACGAGTAATTATAGCAATACGCACATGGAAAACCATTTGGTCTACCCGCTGTTATTACGTTGTCCTTTGCTTTCAGACAATGACTTCTCTTAACTACTTCCTACGGGATTTTATCAAGGACGTAATACCCATGCTGAAGTAGGGGCTCGTTTGCTAACGGCCTCAACCCTGTAGGATTCCGAGCATCCGCAGCTGCATTGTGTCCACTGCATTAAATGAGAGCTAAAGAAATTCAGCACCGCCATGTCGACAAATGCACGGCCAGAGGTACTAGTGGTGTAAAAGGGCTGCACTTGGTGGAGCCACACAATTCACGCTACTGGCATATCTGCTCCACTGCGTTATGTAGCACGGAGGCCTTGATTCATCTATTGTTCTCATTGTGCAAAAGGTCCTTACTCTTCCAGGAATACAGTTATAAAAATGGAAACTTTATTGTCCGCCCGCAGTTTGCTTTAGACTCCGTCTGCTTCAAACTGTGCGGGACAATATGGAATATATCAAAAGTTTGAGCAAGATAAGGATGAACCCTAGCAATTTATTTGGTATTTAACATTTGACTTGCTGTTGTAACAGACGTACTTTCTTATGGAGCATACACAAGTGAAAGTTGGTTTCTTATACAACAATAGCATCGTTTTCCTAAACATAATAGAGTTTCATCTATTTCCCAAGCAAATTCCAGCTGATTGTCATGAGTTCAGGATTGCATTAAAAAAAAAAAAAGCCAGGGAATGGTCTGTTTATATCACACTATCAAAAAATCTGAGGCTGTGCAGAGTCGGGAGAGCTGAAGCAGCCACCCCCTTCTAAGATAATCAGAGGAATATCTCTTTATCATCTTTTATTTAAATAGGCAGAAATAAGAAATCGTTGAGCACAGTTTGGGCTGCCAACTTGCTTGTTATGCTCAATTGAGGCTGCTAGAAATGAAAGGGAGATGGACTACAACCAAAGTAACAAAAACCATGTGATTAAGAAAACAGATTCTCTAATTATGCTTTCAAATGCAGCAATTTGCCAGGGATAAAATATCCATCAAGAGCAGTCTGAAGTGCCAAATTTAGAAAGGAAACACTGCACAACCCAGCAACCTTTCCACTTTGCTGACTTCCTGTCAGAGGACATGTTGAGACCAGATGTGCAAGGAAAAAATCCCAAGCCCTCATTGCCAATCAAGATGGAATGAAATTTGAATATGCATGTAATCACTTAATCCAATACTTCTGTGGAAATTGTGTTATGTCCACCATTTTTCTCCCTTCAGAAAGGCATCTGGAAATTGAGAAGACAGTGAAGTTTGTCACCAACAGTAAGAAATTTTTGATGCTGATAACGTAATGCCAATTCAAAAGCGCAAATAACGCATAATGCAAAACCAATCTCAAAGAAATACGTACAGCTGATGTGCATATCCATGCTACAGCCCTTTCTGCTTAGCTGTGTTTTTATTAGCTGAAAATATTTAGAAGTGGTCTCTCTTCTGTTAGTTCAGAAGAATTGAAACACCCATATACTTAATAAATCTTGGTAGGAAAAAGTGTCTCACATGCTAGAGCACTGTCGACTACCAACGCCTACCCACAGCCTCACAGGGTTTTTGCTAGTCAGCATCTTTCTTGGGATTGAGTTACTTACAGGAAAGGACTTTCAGTTATAATATTCCATTCGATCCAAGAATTTAGCTTAGTCTACTTTATTAATTACACATTTAAATCGCATTGAAATCTCTACGTTTAGCCACAGGATGTAGAATTCACCTGTTCTGATGTGAATGTAAAATGAGGGAATTTTTCAACAGACTTATTTATGGGAACTTGAAACTGAGAGCTCCTGATACGAGGAGAAATGTGTTCATAGATGGAACCTTCTGTCCAGCATCTGTCACCGGGAACATGTTCGCGCAGGATGGGGAGGGAATCAACACATTTCTTTTCGTAAGACACCGAGGTGAAAGCTGAAGCAACCAGATTGCTAAATAACTCTGGCTCCAGACATCATCACAAGTGAAAAATCCGGTTTAATAAGTGAGCAAACCTGGGAAAGGAAGAGTAGCAAAAGGAAGGTGCAACTCACCTCTCTTCTGAGTTTCGGGGGGACTGATTGTTGTGGTTGCTGTTTCCAATAAAATTCCTAATTTCTGTGAAGTAAGAGTCTTCCTTGTCATCTAGGATTGCCCCTGTGCTTTCCAGTTCTGAGTGAGGTGAAGATGTTGCAGTACCTTAAAGCAAAATGGAGGACTTCTGTTGTTACTCCTTCCCATTTTCTATATTTAACCATTTAAATCAAACTGAAATTGAAGCAATGGTTAAAATGGGTGAAACCCAGGAAAGCTGGTCATAGTGATCTATTGGCTGTAAAACCAGTAATGAGAAAGGAAGTATTATTATCCATGGGTGAAAGTGGTTTCCAGCCAAAACGACTGCTTGCATGCTGGGTGCCATTTCCATGCTTTAATAATTGCTTTTGTCAAGTATCTATTTCAACATCCCCTTCCTGTTCCCTTGCGACTCCAAGCCTGTCAGTCAATAACTGTATTAGACCAATGGTTGAACTGAGCAAATGGAATTTCATTTTAGTTACTAATTATGCAGATTTGCTTAAAATATGGAGCAGCCGTTGGCATAATCACCCAGGTTCATTAGCACTGAGAGACCAGTGACAGACGTCTTTCTCTGAGCATCGGGGAAAAGACAGCTCTGCATTCCCTGCATGTACCTGGTTATTTCCAGTGGAGCAAAACGTAGACTGAAAAGACTGCAGACAGGGTTTTCATTAAACCCTGCAGATACCTAAACCAGACCAATGATATCCACTACCTGCCGCTGCCACTGCTGCTGTTGTACAGTGACCGATTTGCTTGGGGGCTTGGGAGGCACCATCACCTCCATAATAGCGAGTGCTTTTCAGCTCCTGACAGTGGGAATATTTTAGAAGGTGCCAAGAAAATCCTTCAGAGTGCCCCCTGAGACTCTAAATCTAGGACTCCTATTGAGAGCCAAGTGATTGCGGAGATGGGATTAAACCAATTTTCCCAGTCTGTTCTCAAAATGCTATGGTTGGCTTAATTAAAACCAAAAGAAAGGACATCATCCAGTGGTATTAAGTTGTACAAGGGTAGAGTTTATGCTGGGATTTTCAAAGCACTTTAAATGTCAGCAGAGCTTAGGCACTTACATATTTTCCAAAACCCCACTCATCGGAGCAGACGGCACAGAGCAACGTGTGCCTATTGACACTCAGCAGCATTGAAAGTGAACGTGCAGTCCCTGTATGTGAACGCTGGCGGTACGTAGGGCACGCCGGAGAGGGAAAAGGCGTACATACCAGACATGTTCCCGTTCTCGTGCTTTTTTAGATGTCTGTCAAGATTGGTTTGTTGACCAAAACACCTGTCACACAAGTGACACTTGAATGGCTTCTCTTTATTGTGGATGTTACGGACATGCCTCTGCAGGTTAGAAGATATGCTAAAGGATCTGTCACAGTATTTGCATCTAAAAAAAACCAAAACAAGTAGGTAGAAAAGGGGTTGTTAGTAGCTGGGAATGTAATATTTGTTCTAAGAGACATGAAGCACCTTCTGGGCTCAGTGTCAGTACCCAACTGCAGTTCCTTGGTCCCTATTGAGGCAAAACTCTACCTGAAATAAAGACAAGTTTTGGCTGAATAACTGGAGAGCCGTGCTCTTGGAATGGAGACGTCACTTCTACAGTGGGGTTTTTTAGCTTTAATTCACATTAGGCTTTCTATTTTAAATACTGCCTTTAGGAATAAGCATAATATTTCGAGTTAACGGCATCAAATTAGCTAGGGTAATTGATTCCCATGTTTTTAGAACTGTTGCACGCAAAGTTGGGAAGTTTGAAAACAGTAGAGCAATAACTCTATTGTTTCATGTGCTGCCAATACAATACAATTAAACACTTTTGGAAAAAACATGAAACAGATCTCTTCTAATGCTCAAATAAGGTAAAAAAGGGCTATTTCTTTTCCTATTCTAAATTATACTGTGTGATTAAATCTTTTCTTGAGGAATTAGCTTGCTCGATTGCTAATCCCAGAGGAAATTTGGTTATCTTGCAAAAACCAGCAATAAACAATCCCAACCTTTAATACTGTGCCAATGTGAGTAGTTTAGTCTATCACTCTGGTACCAGAGGCATCAATTTTCATACTCTGTAGCGATTTGGAGTCCCTAAAGCCTTTACTGTATTGCTCTTTAAGCCATTACTAAGTCATACTATAACTATTCCAAATTCTCTGGCTGGCAACTAGCCAACAGTCTTCACCACTTTAGTTTTTCAATCTTTTACTTCTCCCGTGCTTCTCTTATGCTTGTCAATGATGTCAAATTTTTTTTACTTTTTTTTTGGTGCTGAAATCGTCCATTATGCTACTAATCGCTTGTGGCTTTTATGTAGTGGACGGGTATAACATGCATCAAGACCCTCCTTCAATAAAATTAGATGTGAATCTCATTTCCTAAAGAGACTAAAGGCAAAAAACATATTGTTTCCTCACAAACAATGAGCTTACTCTGCTCTTTACAGCTCATAAAATGCAGAAATTGGTGCATTTGTTTTACTGGAACATGAACTGGCTTCTTTCCAGTTGATTTAAACTGGTCTTTCATTTTCAATAAGGTGAAGCTTCTATACACATTTCTGCATGTGACTGTCCTGGATACAATATCACATACGTATTCTTATCAACAAGAGAGTACACCCACATGGGTTTTGGTTAAGCAGACCTCAGAAAGGATCCAGATTCAGCAGGAAACAAATAAATACAGTAACGCCTTTGCATCCAAGACCTTTCAGAAAACATATGATTGACGAAACACCCAGCTGTAGGCTGCAAATAACACTGCAGAGCTCTTACAAAAAAAACCCCAACATTTTTGCAAGGGAAAATGTGGCCATAAGCCCTATTGAAAACCACTTCAACCATGCTGGTGTAGAAACACCAGCTATCCCGCGAGGCAAAGGCAGGACTTGTGGATGGCGCCTGGGCTAGCTAGGACCAAAACCTTCCCCTATCTCTGCAGCTCCAATGCTGAATATCAGCATCGAATACAAAAAGCCCTGTCAGAGAGCAAAACGCGACGGTGGGTCATCAATGCTAAGGAGCGAGCGCCGGAGTTGGCCAAGTAAGGCTGTTGGACACTCATTCCCTTGCTTTATTCACTCGACCACACCACAGACACGGGGAAGGGGTCGCAGTACCTATAGGGCTGCTCTCCAGTGTGCGTCCTCAGGTGGCGTGTTAGGTTTGCAGATCTCGGGAAAATCTTGCCGCAGTATCTGTGATAAGAAAAGGTTTGATAAGACAATGCAACCTTCATTGGCTACATCCCAATTTGAGCTGCACTGGATGCGTAGCCCAAATTGAGTCATTAGTCTACGGTATTATTAGCATCGCTTTGGTGTAACGACATTTCAATAAAAGCATTCAGCAAATGCAAGTGACTGAGACACACACGCACAAGAATGGGACTGGAATTGCTGGCACCGACCAGCTCTTCTTGTGCATAAGCAAGGGATATAGGAAAACATACCAGTTTTAAAGATCACCCCAAATTTCTAAGCTCACTAGGTGATTATGGGTCACATTCAGATTTGGAATCAAGAAAATCTGTTATTAAAGCCTGGGATTTCTGCCTCCATGTAGGCAAATTTCAAACCTTTCAACCAATTCTACGTGTCAGCAAACGTGACATCATTCTGTGCATTGAATAGGATCAGAGCAGACAAGACTCAAAGACCTAATCCATCAAGGTATGTTTCTATAACAACATGTCTTGAAAGAAGGTGACATGTTTTCAAAAAGATCAGATAAACCGATATGCCAGTGTCAAACGCCTGCGCATTCTGGAGATTATATAGAGACCTAAATAATGCAATTTAAAAAGCATTCTCCAAACTCGATAATATGTCACGGGAAAAATAATGGCAAGAAAAAAAAATTCTTGTGAACCCTCCCCCTTCGTTCAAGTAACATATTAATATTCCGTTTATAATTGGCCCAGTTCTATTAATGACATTCAGCCCATTTCCGTATGGGGACAGAGCACACAGCACTCTTTTAAGTGAATGAGGGTGATGGTTGCTCCACATGATGACTTTGAAGATTGCATCCCTTCACTTTTAACATCCCATTTATTTTTTCACAACGTGATGTATAAGCCTTCAAAATACCCACACAGCTAATTCTACTCTCCTCGACAAAGCTCCCATTCATTTTGGTTACGTGTACAATGACTATCTTCATTGTATTTTTTTTTAAGTCTGTACACATAAGTCCTAATAAGTCATGTATTTTATCACTTATCCCTTTGGATATTATAGCCAGAAGCCTGAGAAAAAACACGTCTGTAGTTTATGATCAAAAAAATCAATAATAAAAGCACACTTATGCATGTGAAAGTGACGAGAAAATTTGGAAAAAAAGAATTGTTTATATAATAGTTTCCACCTCATTTATCACACTGGTATGACACAGGGCAAACTTGTTATTTAATAACACCAGTAATTGAATAAATAAGAACCCCAAAGCAAAACGCTTTCCATGTTTCGTTGGGCACATGAAAGACCCACTGCAGTTGCCATCAACCACCCGAGCAGGGGCAATTTTGGGAGCCTGGGAGGGTACCACGGGGCAGTTTTGGGCTACCTGCAGGTGTAGCGCTCCTTGCCCTTCCGCAGCAGGGTCTCGGGCAAGGCGCTCGGTGGCGCGCGGAAGTTGAACATGGACGGCACCGACTGGATCAGCTCGTTGGCCTCCGGTTTCAGGGCATTAAAGCTCTCCAGCTTCTCGGCCATGTTTTCTATAGCTGACATCTGCAACAGAAGATAGCACAGAACCCGTCACGGTGAATACGGCTTCAGCTTTCTGCCCTCACCGGAAACCCAAAATACAAAGAGCATACACTGCCAAGAGGAAAAAAAAAAAAAAAAAAAAAAAGGAAAAAGAAAAAAAAAAGCAAATGTAGAGTTGCAGTCTCAAAAATGATGGGACACATTAGGTAAGGTGGTGGCCGTGATGTTGTCCCACTTGGAATAACACCCGTAACTGCAACAACAGGGTGCTGTTTCTCTGCAAGCCCAGCATACAGCAGAACTCCTGTCCTGATTGCTATAATGGAAAGCTGCTTCCACACAAAATCTAAATTAGCCAGTGTTCATTTCTTCCTATTTTTAAGCCTCAGCTTCTATAAAATTCCAGTCTATACAGTCATGCTGTGTGGGCGTGTGCCTATGAGTCTATGCATCCCATCTACTGCAACTATCGGCCGCCTTTGACCAAATCAACAGAAAAAATAGGTACACCAACAATAACTGAATTCCTACAGTTTGTTTGTTTTTTTTTTTTAAAGGACTTGCAGAGGACAAATACTGCAGAGGAAACCTTATGAACACTCCAGCTCAACCAAGGGCTTCAACAAGCCAGATCCAGAGAGGCTCCGTCAATGTTCCAGCCACATCCAACCATTCAGTCCAGTCTTCTTGCCCATCACAGTCAAAGACCATGAGATAAATCCATAAGAAAAGAAGCTTTGATGGGTTTGGTGCTATGTGTTTACATTACCTGTTAGATGCCTATCCTATTTTTCTACAACCTCTTAATATTCCCGCTCTACCTTTAGTCGCTTGTAAACACTAGGTACTTTGGGATGTCTCCACTCTTGGTTTGCTGTCTCTAATTTTCAGGCAGTGGGGACTAAATAATTTCTGAAGAATGGTTTCCTTTAAGGTGTCTGGAACTGATCATGAAATACTGCTCCAAAACCTCAAACATTGTCACTTGGAGAGTTCAAGACTGCTGCTGAGCCTACTGACAGCTGAGAGTAACCATCTGCCTCTTCATAACACCACAAACAAATGAAAAAACCAGAAAGCCAAGATCTCACCTACCGAGCATAAAAACCACAGCATGAGCCCTGTGCAATACCTTGCTTGTCACGACGGAGGAAATTATATGAAAGACAAGATGCTGAACGCTCCTCAGCTGAGAACACCTTCACAGCCCATTCTTCAAAATCCTAAGACACTGCTCTGAATGTTGGGATTTTAAAATTTTATTTCAATGGGAAGAGTTGCGCATTTGTTGGGTTTTTTAAAATTTTATCTGAATGGGCAGAATTGCACTGCGTTTGTCTCCTGGAATTGCTATTCACAGGCTGGTTAGCTCTGGCTTTGGGTTGTGGGTTTTTTTCCCTTTAGCCTGTAGCCTGCCCTCTCATTTCATGCTCAGATTCCTAATGCTGAGTACAAATTGCAATGTACAGGGTACCACTGCCAATTTGCCAAATGTCTTTCATCAAACACGGTGCAAAAAAAAAAAAAAAAAAAAAATCTCAGAGGGAAGTCAAGATACATTTACTTGTCAGGCAACAAATGTGAAAGCATTGCGAGGCAGTAGGGGCCGTAAGCCTGGGGTTTGATTCATAATCACTCAGCTGCTAAAACATTCTCCACAGATGCAAGTGGACAGCACATTTGTCAATATGAAGGATTTTGACGTGTACTGATCACAGGCGTGAGATATGTAATGATGATGCTGCTGGGAGAGGAGGTAATTCTATCTCGGCACCGAGATGTCATTATCAACCCATACAACTCAACATTACCGTATATTTCTTTTTACAAGACTTAATCTTTTTCTTTAGTCAGAATTGATTCTTAAAGCTTTTACAATAGTCTTTCCACTGCCTTTAATTCCTTCTAATTGCTCCCCGCAAGAATTCATTTGTCTATTTTGCAGTTGTGGAAAATAAATGGTTTGAATGAAAAATGACCTTTGGCCTTCCGGCTGATTAGCAGTGACAAGACAGTGCATGGGTTATGATAGCACATATTTGTGGTGAAGAATAATAAGGGCATTGCGAAGTATAATAAATGTTTTATTTATGTATATTTAATATTCAAGTCAGTTTCATTATCTAGTGGTTTTAAATCATTTTTGGATCACCATTTCTCATGTACATGGTCCCCTACAGTAATATATTAAAGCAACTATTTTCCCCTTTACATTTAAAATGGCTTAGTCATGCTTATTCGTTTTAGTTCTTATTTCCAGGATTTTCCAGAGGAGAAATTGAGACTAATTCTTCTCTAATGTACGGCGATGCAGATCAGTGGTACCTCCAACACGGCCTCCAGGATTACATCAGTCCCAAAATAGGTATGAAATCAGCATCTAATCTTAAATCCCTCATTCAGAGGAAACGCAAGCACTTCCAATTATTTTAAAGTATTACTCGCTTTCCAAAAATATGTTTCTCACCGTAGGAATGACTATTGTGTTTGTTGTTTGGTTTTTTTTTTAAAGACTGATCTATGTAGTTACCTGGTATGATTTATATTTTTCAAGAAATGCACCAGCAACAACGGGAAGTGCTCGGCTCCAAGCCTTTGCTAATACGAGGCGGTTGCACTCCACCGCTGTCAGGATAATTCGAGCTGTTACCATCTGCTGGAGATAGGGCTCACAAGAACCAAAACTGGGGCACTTTCTTAAGAAGTCCTGGAGCTCGGGGCGTTCAGGATGCAATTCCCTATCGCGAGACGGGCACCTGGGCTGCGTGGACCTGTTACAGCCCATAAAATCCTGCCAGCCCAGACTCACAACAAACTCTCCTGCGGACTTTATATGCAGATAGGCAGCCCCCGCTCATCAGTCTACTTGCAAAATATTAACTGAGTAACATGAAATCCGGGGTTTGTCCACTGACCGCAGGAATTATAAACCTGCAACACACGCTTTTGGGAAGCCGGTACCCTGGTTTGAAGCAGTGGCCCCAGGGGATGTGCAGGAGGGCGGGCAAGGGACAGACCTTGTCCCCAGTGCCTTCTGTCACGCACCAGCAATGAAAGATGCAAGAGCCTTAACTGGAGGTTGGATCTCGACTGTGGTGTTGAACAGCCAGTGGTGGCTGCTGCTCCCATTCATTTGGCTAAACCCTTTTCAAATCCATTTATGTTTTTGTCAAGGAGAGTTCGCCAATTTAATTAGGTGCATCTGAAAAGATACTGGCTTTTGTTCCTTCTAAGCCTTTTGCTTGATAATTCAGCTAGGTGCCCCTCTTTTTTTTTTTTTTTTTTCTGTATTGTTAAAACTAATGAATAACCATTTGTCATTCAGGTTCTGCTCACCATTCATGGTCTCATAGAGCTGGGGCACAGCTCCCTCAGGCATTTCTTTCCCAAGCTGAAAAAATCAAAATCTACTTAGTCTCTTTTTGTATGGAAGCTGTTCCCTACCTCTGACCATCATTGTTGCACTTTTCTGTGTCTTTTCTAATCTACTATGTCCTTTTTGAGAGAGACTTCGCTGTATTCAAGATCTGAAGGCACTATAATATAATGATGTTTTCAATTCCTTTCTGCTAAGCACTTGGATGATATTTTCATAAAACTATCAACCTCAAGATCTTTTTCCTGAATGACACAAGTTAAGAGTCACACTTTCCCCTCAGCGTTACTGGGTACTTACTGACATTGAGTTTTATTGCTATTTTAATCCCCGGTGACTCAGCTTTCTGTGAATCTTCTGCATAATCTTCACAGTCAAGCTTTGGATTTAGCTGTTCTCGATAAACAGTCACAAACTTTGCTCTTTGCCTGGTCACGCTTCTTCCCATACCATTTACAGATATACGCCACAGTTCAGATCCCAGTGACACCCCTAGGTGGACTCACCGATAGATAACCTTCAATGATTGTAAAAATCACTAATTTATTCTTACCCTTTTTTCCCAAGGGTTTTTCTTTTTTTTTTTTTTTTTTTTTGACTAATTATTAACCCAGGGGATGACTTTCCCTCTTCCATAATGAAACTCCCTCTTCCAGCTGAAACACAACCGAAGTAGCTCTTACTCCTCCAAAGCACCGTTAGGGCTGACTGCAAATGACAACTTGCCTCCGCAGGAGCCGCGTTGACCATGGAGATGCTACCGGTCAGCAATCCACCCAACTCCTGGAGCAAGCTGTTAGCGATAGCATCTGTCCTGGCAGGTTAGGGGGGTGCTCGTGGCCACCTTGCCTCTCCGGGGATGGTCCCGGAGGACCACCATGGAGGCAGGCGTGCAGCTCGAGCCGCCCGGCAGCGCTTTCAGGAGGGGTCTGCATCCCAGCCGACTGCCCAAGGACTGCGGCGATCCCTGAACGGGACACGGGGAGGAAGGCACCGCTTGACCCCAAGGATGGGATTAGTGTAATTGCCATGTCCATGGCGAAAGCCCTCCGAGGAGGTAGGAGAGCGAGAAGATCCGATTACATATTTTACATACAGCTATTGCCTTATGGACAAGTCATGTCTGCTCCTAATCTGAGATCAGTGAATGACAGTATTTTATATAGAACAGTAACTTTTGATTTACATATAGAAGAGTTGTTGATTCTATCTGCGTCCAGATGTCTGGAAAAGGAAGCAGCTTTCCCCCACCTCCCTCCCGCTCCCTGAGAGGCTATTAACCTCCTACTGACGCAAACTAATATGCAGTCGCAATTCCCCAGCTCCGACTCAAAAATGCAGACATTACCATAATCGGCTAAAACAAGTATTTATAAACATTTCAACCGGCAAGATATGATCAGCAGGGGCCTTGAACATTTGTCTTAAAATTTATTAACCAACAGAAGAAAAAGTGGCATAAATAAAGCAAAGGGGTTTTGCTGCTGCTTTTTAAGAATAACCTGATGATATGAAATAATCTAGCAGACAATGTCATGAATTACATGACCTCATGTTTTACAAACGCGACTCCTTCATCGCTATTATCGCAAAAACAACTGACTTTATGGCTGTAACTCATGGGAAAAAAAAATGTTCAATGTTCGCGTTCTATTTTTACTAGTGTTATTTAGAGAAATCTTGAAAAAACCCAACTATTAAAGCTCAGGATTTCTTCTTCCCTGGTTCAAGTTGTAATGCTTTTTTTCTAAAAACTACGACTTGTGAATTTGTTGTCTTGAAACTGTGTGTCTTTGGACATCCAGCCATGGAACTTGGCTGAGCTATATTCACGTTCAAGAGACTTATCACACGTGGCTGAGTTTTATGAAGCAGTAGTGAGAAACTCCTGCTGATCTGCAGTATAGTTCCAGAATGACTCTATTTGTATTAATGCAGTTGGTGGAGATTTGGCTGATCTAACAGAATGGATAGAGTCCTAAAATAAGCCCAATAAAATAAAAGCTTTGTTAATGCACTTACCAAATTTCATTTATTTGTAAAATTATGTTAATTATTTACAATGATTCTCCATAAAGCTTTTGCAAATAAAGTCTGAACCTCTTTAGAGCACCTTCTCTTGATGGGATCAGAAGGTGCTGAAAGAGTCTAGGGACTAAATAAATCATGATCCCTTCAAGAGGGGGCGTTGCCCATTGATTTGCACTATAGGGTTCCTGCCAAACAATGAAAAACAATCTGAAATAATCTTGAAATATATGGCACGTGCAACTGTGAACTGAGATAGAAAGGCTTGTGTGACATATTCAAATCTCTCAAGATGAAGATTCATCCAGGAACCAGAATCCTGCTCTAGGCACTTCATGTTTTAAATACCTATTTCTGCTGCAGCTGCTCAAAGCACTAGCATGGCCAGGAGACATACGCTCACAAAAAAAAAAAGCAGGATGATGGAAAGTTGAGGACCAAGCCAATGTCAAGGGAAGCAGACAGAAGAAACAGACCGCACTGGGTTTTTTGCCTTCCCAAATATGCCCAAACAGAGCCACTTTTCTGAGAGCAGAGGATCCAGGCTGCCTGGGCCAAATCACAAATCCTACCAGGGCCCCTTCATGTGCTACGCTGAATTCCCTCTACTGCAGAGAAAATGTTTGGGAACCACCTCTTGTGCTCTGGCATCTAACCCTACCTCCTATCTGTTGAGCTCGTTCGGGGCCTACGGGTGCTCGCAGGAGTCCTTCGGTGCCTGCTTAGCTCCTTTCACCTCTGGATCCTAGCGCATCTTTTGCAGATGCCTAAACCATCGCTTTACAGGAAGAAAGTGAGATTAAAAGCCACGCGTACGCAAAGCAGAGGCCCATCGCTGCTTTTGCAGCGTGCCGTGCACGGCAGGCAGGAGAGCAGGGCTATGTGCCCATCTGCAAGGGCAGCACCTCTGAGGGCTCCTGCACTAGCCCCGTACGGAGACGCACGTGGGAAAGAGTACATGAAGATCTCGGCTCTCATTTTGCGAAATTCTGGCTTCGTCTTGTGAAATTAGTCCACGTCGCACTGCGAGTGATGAGCGAGAGTGAGTCAGGACCCGAGCCGCAGCCGGCTGGCTCCAGCTCTCCCCTCCGAAGCCCAAAGGTTGGGAAAAATCTGGGACAAGTATTTATGGGTTCAGCGCTGCAGCTGAGGAGCCAGCAATGTAAGAGCAAAACACGGTCTTATTTGAGTTGCATCTGCAAAAGCAGTTGCTGTAGCTTTTTTATATTCATGAACAATTTAGATGTATTATAAATAACGTTTTATAAAAATAGAAGAGCAAGCTCAAATTTATCCCATAGTACTAAAAGCACAATTCCTGTTCACATAAGGGGGACGATGTAAGTATACACAGAGGACAAATTTGACCCAACCATGGCAAATAAATGGGTGTTTTATTTCTGCTTTAAGTACAGCAATGAGCAATTAAGCTCAAAACTTCAAAGCTATTAAAGTGACTAACTCCCACTGAAGTCAATGCAAGATAGAAACGTGAAGTCCTCTGAGGCTCTGTATTTTAATGTCTTGAATGCAGATTAAATATTTATAACTATTGCAATCTAACAAGATTTCAGCCTGAAAATTTCACTGCAATCTCTGAAGGAAATGGCTTGGAACAATTTCACTTAAATATAAACAAAGACTGCATTTTGAAACCCTCACTCAGGTAAAGCTCCCATTGCCTTCACCAAATAAAAACGGCAAGATGAGGTAGGCAAAAATAAAGCCAATTTGACATAAGAGGATATTTATCCACTACAGCTACAACACTCTGTAGGAAAGCGCGGCATGCTCCATAATTGAGTGGTAAGTTATCTTTCATATTATATTTTTCTTATGCAATTTATTTCACAATGATTAAATCAAAAATATAAGCAATGAACTTACCCAAATTCTTTGATCAGGCAATTGGAACTGGGAGCAAAATTGAAACAAAAACAACACATTATTCCTGCGTTGGAACCCTCATTGCAATCAATCTACTAATTAAGATTTTATTTAAAGATACTAATTAAGATGTTATTCTGAATGATTTGTTGCATCGGGGTATTCTCTCCCTAAAAATGCAATCCTTGTAATGGCAGATTACTGTAAAATACCGTTAAATGATCTAATTTTCATAGCTTTTGGGCCACTGCCACTGGGAAGGATTTTGCCCAGGCAGGGACAGGGTAAGGACTAGGGTTTATGTCTTTAATTTCTACTTCAGAAGCCTATTTTAAAGATCCGTCTGTTAGCTGTCATATTATCCAGTTAAAAAAATCAATTCTTGCTTCATCAGATAGCAAGTTTCAGAAATAAATTCACCTACAGAAATACAAACTTGTAGGACACAAACAACAATTTTTTTCATATTTAACACAGATAAATCCTGCCAGCAGAAAACGAAAACTTGCAGTGCACTCCACACCTGTACTTTTACAGGGGTGAACAGGACTATAAAGGAAAAACAGCTTTTCTGCAAGTCGTTCCCCAGTCCTCTATAAATACTGAGCCAAATGCTGCCTTTGCAAACAGGAGACTCCTTTCTATTAAAGTCTGCAAGAAAGCAGATTTTGGCATTTACTCTTTTGACAGGACACGTGACGGTGGTTTAGGGGTTTTTTTACAATACGTTAAGAGTGCATGTTACACTCGTGACCTTTGTATCCATCCATCTCACACCAAGTTAAAGACGTTATCCCTAGCAGCTAGGCAAGCGATAAAACGAAAGCCAGTCTTTACCATGGATATATTTTTTTTTTCCTATTGCACAATGAGGAATGTGGAGGAATGGGCAAAAAGGTAGAACAGGCATGCATATTTGTGCGCTCCCGTGCACGTG
Organism: Astur gentilis; assembly: GCF_929443795.1. NCBI lineage: Eukaryota > Metazoa > Chordata > Aves > Accipitriformes > Accipitridae > Astur > Astur gentilis. The sequence goes on along the minus strand of NC_064885.1, from coordinate 39,602,759 downwards.
TTCAGCAACGCAGGTGCACAATAACCCTCCCTCCTGCCAGAGGGTGCTCGGCTGGCACCGCAGCGGGGAGGTGGCTTCCGACACCTCCTGCTCACGCTGACGGACTCGGTGACCACGCCGGGACCTTCCTTGGGCACCAACAACAGGTTTAACCAACCCCCCGGGAAAAAAACCACGAAGGGTGAAATCCCGACCTCCTGCCCGCTAATGGCAAAACGCCCAACGTCCCCATTTCACCTGCACGCCTACGCCATCCCCACCTAACTCCCATTAACCCTCCTCCCGCTCCCCAGGTAACTCAGCCTCGTACAACGCTACGCAGAAGAGCATCCAACTCCTTCCCTGCCCACCACAGCCAAACTTCTAACAGTGCATTTTACCCAAACGGCCTCCCTTCCCACCCACTGACCACGCTACCTACCACCGTCATCAGACGAACCTGCAGCATTTAAATAATTTACTATTAATTTACAGCCCCTTAGCTGCTCTAATAGAATCACTCACTTGATGGAGAGGAACCAGCCTGGTTTTACACCAGGGGACACAAAGAGGACTGAGCTCCTGTTTGCATATTTGTGCATTAGTACTATCTGCTGTGAAATGGGAATTTTTACTTGTTGCTTTGCAACTTGGGCAAATAAGGTAGCTCTTCAAGAGGTGCTGAGCTGCTATTAAATCTTGTACATAAATTCTCAGTAATTTTTACACTTAATAGACCCGATACTTCCTTCAGGCATTGGAACTGGAACGGGGTGTTTTTCGGCACTCTCCACCCATGCAATAGCTTTATGTTCGTGCATCTGCAACTATATATGCCATCAGCTGCTCTTCCCAGTTCTCCAGAAGTCCCATCTTTCAGAACATAATCCATACAACTTAGGTCATAACAACTGTTGACTTCATTGTGTGTGGGGCAGGCGGGGGAAGGCAAGTGGTGGCAGATTAGTGGCATGGTTTGCCCAGGAATTAGAGGAAGCTGAACCAGAGACAGCAGCTCCTGGTTGTGTGCTTAAAATACAAGACATATATGGGGTGTCATTATTGGGATGAAACAGCCCGTAGCCAGCAATGGGTTCAAATTTGCAAATACCACAGAGCATTTTATTTCAGGCATAAGATTTAACCTAAATTTTTAGCAAAAGCTCCTTAAGCAAGGAGGAGGAGGACAAAATGAGGGTGCCGTGTTGTTGAAGAAAAGCAACGTATAGTTGGCGTACAGGTCCTCTTTCTATACTACGTACACATTGCAGCTGTTACCCATTTTAGGGACACCCTCCTACATTTTTGTTATCCAGCAAATAAGCAGCAGGATTATGGCCTATGAACAAGACAGCAGCCCTCTCATGCAGCATGTCCTCAGGTACGGAGGAGCAGGGATCCTACAAAGTCACTGCACACGCTATAGCTAGCCCACAGCGACAACCTAAAAGAGATGGAGCATTTGCTTCTAAGACTTGAAAAAATTGGGTGGAAGGTTTTCTCTCTTTTCTGGGAGTCCTTAAATATTGACAACTGGGATGCTCAGCTTTGCTGGCCCGACTTTGAATCTACATTGCCTCCTTGTAGTCAATATTGACTCTACCGCAAAGGCCCAGAGCATGGGAGAGTGCTGAAGAAGACATGGGTAGCTGCAAGAGTTGGTAGCTACACTACGGTTTTGGAGGAACACAGTTCTAAAAAATACATGTAGTTTGAATCTGGCTTCCTCTATAATCAAAACATGTTGTTTCATCTGCAAAACATCAAGAAGCTCAGAACAATGCTTATGCTTTTCCACCACAATGGTGCAGCAAAAACTGTGTGTTTTAGGAAATCCAAAAATGACTAAGACTGCATTCATTTCTCTGCACCTGCTTTGAAGCATCAACAGGCTTGTTTACAACATCAAAATTCCCAAAATACTTACTTGTGGATGAAACAAGAATCCCGGGGAAGGTCTCAAGTATTTCTCTTTTAAAGCTTCCAGTGGGTCAGTTAATTTTCTTTTCTCTACTCTGTAAATGTTAAAATTAGATTTGCTTGTGATGAATCAGTCTCAGATATTAATAATTATACAGCTACTCATGTTTAAAATAGTCAATTATACATCAAGTAATTTGTTTCTCAGAGATAACGGTAACAGATAAGGAAGTATAGTCAACTCGCGATTCCCGCATACAACTCATTACTGCAGGTGGGGGCTGTGGATTAAAGGGAGATGACACCATTTACATAGGAAATAATCCCATTTCAAAAGACTGGTAATAATTATAACAGGAACCAATGACTAACTACCGGGCACTTTTATGAAGAAATAAGGCAACTGAGTGTGCTCCCCACTCAGAGGAGAGGAATTCAAGGCAAGAGGAGCCTTCAGCAATGGGTCCCTTCTCATCTGCCCGTGCGAGACATCCCAGCCACCACCCTGGAACCCTCTCCTCGTGCACGGCCGCGCACAAGCAGGGCGAGAAAGGCGGCCTTGTAGGAATGCACTGAATCTGATGTGCCAGCAACAAAGGCTGTTGGGCATTTAGGCAGTGAAACACAGCACGGATAATTCTGCAGCAGCGTGGAAATTTGAGGTTTTTGCTTTTTTTTCTGTTACTGATGTGTACGGTTTAAGGGACAGATCCTGTTGTCTATACGTAGATGTAACTCACGGCAAAGGAAGGCTCGGTAACCACTGGCCTCGTGCTACGCTGCCAGGATTTGTACAGATTTCATTAGTTTGTAATGCAGGACCATAAAACACGGATCATTATTTCCACTGCTTCAGGCATTTAAAATTAATATGACGCAAAGAAAACCTATGGTCTAATACAGATATCAATCTGGCATGAATAAAACCATCTCAGTAAATAGCATCACATCCTGTTTCTTCATAATGCATACCTGTCGTCTTATGTGGGAGCATTCTTGAAAAACTTTGCCCATAGCATTTCTTTTTTAGATAGAGTAATAAATTAACATCATTTACATGGCAGTAACTTTTTTTTTTTTTTTTTAACAAAAGGCTGTAAAATCAGTCATTTATATTACAGACAAATATTTTTATGGCTAATATTTCTCTAAACTAATTTAGATGCATGACTTTGGCTGGTTACAGATATACAAGCGGAAAGGCGAAGGGCAAAGAGGGGCTGACGTACACAGGATGCAGGTGAAATCCAGATCCCAGTGAGATCCATCTCAGCACTACTGGGAATCACCGAGGGCTCAGGATCTTACCACTGGTTTTTAAAACCTCAGCGCACTGCCAGCGTGTGCTTGTGCACCCATCAAAGCCAACGACAAGGCTCCCATTGATTTCACAGGGTAGATCAGGTTAACTAGCCCACTGGTTAGGCTTTGTACACACAAGGACACTGCGCCTTCAATTACATTAATGAAATGCCCAGATAAACCAACCCCTTGCTCAAATCGGTGCAAAAACCGGCTGAAATCACTCTCAATTTCCTTACTTTCTATACACCTTAGGGCAAATTTGCTTCTTTTTTGGACTTATGAGATACTCTACTTAATTCAGGTGGTGTACAACTGGCACCCTGGTGAGATGCTCTCTACTTTCCAGGGGAAGGCAGAGGGCAGTAAAGGTGAGTGGGCAGCATTTTGGAAGCAAAAGAATTTGGGGCAACCGGCGATGTCCAATACACGGTAAACATACAAATATTCAATACCGATGCCAATTGGTTTCTGGGTAAGAGAATACATTCAACTTCTGCATGCCAAGCTGCGCAGGTTAAACGAATGACTCACTGCAACGAGGGCAGTCGTGAAGACTTGCTAATTGCAGCAGTACCGGACCCGGGGTTTGCTTTGAGCAGCTCGGATTTGAGGTGGGGTGCGCAGGTCACCCCGTGCCCGGGCGGTGGGATGACGCCTCCAGGGACGGTGGGAAGGGGACGGGGTTGTCCTGCATCTGCGGGCAGGTGGTCCTGGCAGACCTAAGTGCCTGTACCCAAGGATGCTAGGAGGCAGCAGATAGTCCGTTACCTGTAAATGGGATCCATAAAGAACGGGGTGGGCCTGGCGTGCTGCAAGGAGGACTCCGAAGCTTTCCTTTGCTCGAGGTCGCCTCCTTTCTTTTCTCCAAAGACGTGGTTTTTCCGAGGCTCGGCTTGTTTTGTGCCGCTGGCTCGACTTCTGCTGCCCATGCTGAGATCTAGAGGCTGGTCCTGGCTTGCCGCAGAGGGGGCTGCTGGCTTTGAGGGTATGGGAGTAAGTGGCTTCTCCTCCTTACGCTTTATGGTGAGGTCAAAGGGAGACTCAGAGCTTCCCTTTGGGATCTTCTTTATTTCACTGGGTGATTGGGGCTCCACTTTCAAGGGTAACGGTCTCAAGTCTCTATCAGGAAATGGATACATTGATTGAGAGAATGCTGGAAAAAACGGGAGGGGAAACATGGAAGGGTAAGGTAAGGCTCCGACTTTTTTGTCTTGCAGCCCCACAAGTCCTGTTGAACCAAAGTACTTTTCAGCAATAGAAGCAATAGCCTTTATAGAATCATTCACCGCTCCTGACACCGCAGTCTGCTCCTCTAAGGATGGTGAGAAAATGGAATGATTGCTGTGGTCTTTCTTATTATTTATTGAAGCCAGGCTCTGCAGAGAGCTTACTTTGTCTTTGAACATTTTACCATTTTCTTTAAATTTCTCTTTCTCACTTTCAATGTCACTTTCCAGATCAGAGCCCGAGGTGGTTTCCAGGTCACTGCCACTGGGGGTACTGACATCGTCAAGGTCAAGGTCACTACTCTCTGACTGGTCACTGAGTTTCTCATGCGGCCTCTCTTCAGAGGACCTCTCTGGTTGAAGCTCCACTGGCTTATTCTCCCCTACTGATGGTTGCTTATTTAGTGCCTTCAAAATATCCTGGGTGGCTGGCAGTATCTGAGGATTGGTCATGAGGGGACTTTGACTTTTGTTTGTCTGATCTGCGCTCGGTAGTCCTTTAACAGGAGAACTAGTAGGTAGCAAAGGTGGCCTGTGGTACAAGCCTGAAGGAAACAGACCAGGGAAGCTAAAAGAAAATCCAGGAGCTGTTGGAAAGGTAAGACCAGCAGGATGCCTATTGGCTCCAAAATAGTCAGCAAGGCCCGGATTTGCATGATTCATATTAACCATGGACGTTTTATCCATAGCTGGGGTTCCAGGAAGTGAAATGCCTTGGCCAAAAAATCCTCCTGCTGCAAAATGGTTCTTGCCCTCACAAAATCTCCTGTGTTTATTTAAGGAAGACGTAGTGCTGAACATTTGTCCACAGTCTTTGCACTTGATTTGGGTTCTGCAATCAGCATGCATGCGCTTATGACGACAAAGGTTTGAAAACTGAGTATAGGATTTATGGCAGACCTCACCTGTATGTAAACAACAACAACAACACATCTCAGGCTTTATGGTAATTGCCCCCACCCTCAAAATTTTGCAAATAACACCATTTTTTTTACCCGCCAAATGTCAATTAGGAAGCCGTAAGGAGAAGGCTGGGTGCACAAAGGTACGAAAAGCTACCGTACTCTTCCAAAGCAAGGCATCCAAGCAGACAAATGTCTAAAGACAGCACCAAAACCCGCTCCGAGAAACAGAAAAGGTCTAAAATCACTAAAAGACAAAGTTCCCGTGTTTGCTCTTTGCATTGCACACTGTTGCATATTCGGTACCATTATTCCATATTGCATTAGCACCCAGAGCCCCGCCGAGAGCCACGGCTCGGTGCTGTAACACCGTATGAACCCATGGTGCTCCTGCGCAAGCGAGCACTTTTGTCTTCAAATGACATCCATTTATGTCACTATTCACATGTGGAAAGTCAGTCATTAAAATAAATATTTGCAGGACCAGACAGGAGATAGACAGAGCTGCCTCACAGAGCTTTCAGTCTGCAAGACCACAAGGATATGAAAGAGGTGAAGGAGGAGACAACCGGGTATTTCCAAGTGCATAACCTTATGAACAAACACCATTTTTTTCCACTTACAGTTAAGAATTTAATCTCATGGAAGTCCAGGCTAGAGCCTGAGTAACCTCAATCTAGTACGCTTACATGTCCAAAGCACTTCTATTCGTGTAATGCATACATGTAGGGACCTACAGGTGCCTGGGATGCTGTAACTCTAAATTCCACATCTTAATAAATTTACTAGTTTTAATATTGCTTATTTGTCTCCTGCACATGAAAAAATTACTCTCTACTCCAACAACAATTTCCTTTCAGAATGCAGCTGTATTTATTTGCATGTCTGATGCTCAAAACAGCTCGATGGATTTCCTTTCAAACTCCTCTGGGATGAGAACAGCTTCAGCCTCACAAAAGCAGCACTTGGAGAAAGCTTGAAACCACAGAGGGGAGATCTACCTTGAGCTCAGGGGCCTGACCTAGCCTGCGACACCTGGCACGTCGGAGCCCAGCTTCCCCCGACCATTTTCAGTAGCAGGAGGCTGAAAGCGGTCCCGGTGGTGCAGACGGAGATGCTATGAAGACTGAATCACGTCATTGAAGCAAACGGGATTTTGCAGGTCCCTGATTTTCTGGCTGCTACAAACCTTAGGGAGCAAACTGGGGCAGCAACCAGGTTATAGGTCTGTAAGTTAAAATGTGATTTGGAAGAGGGTAACGCTCAGCTCCCCATCCTTTGGAAGAGCAGGGGCATCAGGCAAGGCGCAAGGCTGCACTATGTCTTGCACTCTTCATTCTGCTAAAATTTGTCTGTACCTCTGCGCTACCTTGTTCCTAACAGTATCAGCTCCAGCCTTGTTGAAAAACAAGGCAGCCGCATTATCAGTAAGCAGTGTTATCCCTCTGTAATAAATCCTTTTTTTTTTTTTTCCCAAGCCAGGAAAAAGCATGTGGCCACTTTATTTTTATTTAATTTGTGTTATATCATAAGCTCTCATCTTTCACACATCAAAGCCGCACAACAATACACATTGTGTATTCTGAGGCCTTTTTAACAATCATTTTCATGATTTGAGACAGACTGACATAATTTACAATGGCTCTATTTTAAGCCTGCAAAGGAAACTGAATTGAATGTATCCCATCCTGCACTCTTGGTTCCCATGAACTGCAATCACGTCCTCTAACTTCCACTCGCACCGGGGCCTGCGCTAACCTTCCTGCTCCTCTAAATCTCTGCCCTTGAGAAACTTGACCACTTGTTGTCATCTCTTAACTGTTTACCTCTTCAGCAGGCTGCTTCATATCTCAGCAACAATGCCGCTATTGTTCGAGGGCCTGATCCTGCCTCATCCACCCGTTTTCCCTGTTCACGTCCCGTTGACATCCCCGGGACAATTCATGGGGTAAAGAGTCCAGAATTGGGCCCAAACACAGGAAATTTGCAATGCGGTAATTCAGGAAGAACGTTTGTTGCTGTGTATCAGTTACTGTTCCTGCTGGAAATCTTCATTCACAAGGAAAGACAAGAAAGAAAAGAGAGAAAATAAAAAATAAAATTAAAAAGTAAGAAGAAAAGAGATGGAAGAGAAAGGGAAAAGAGAGACAAGAAGGAAGAGAAAAACAGAAGGGAAGGGGAGGAGGAGAGAAGAGGAGAAGAGAGGAGAAGAGGAGAAGAGAGGAGAGGAGAGGAGAGGAGAGGAGAGGAGAGGAGAGGAGAGGAGAGGACAAAGGAAAAAAGAAAAGAAATTATTCTAGTTCCTTGAAAATGCTTGATTTTCTCTGGAGAAGTACTTTCTGTTTCTTTTTTTTTTTTTTTTTTGAAAATATTTTATTTGCCTATTTAACATAGAACTATTTTTTTATTTAATATAGAACTATTTGTCATTTATTTGTTGCAGTACGAAGCTCCGATTTTTCTGCTATTTTCTCCTGGTTTTAGCCTAATCACAAGCATAAGGTTTCTGCTCCCACAATGAAAGTCACCTCCATTCTTCATGGTACCGAATCAGGCCCCTTACCTTCACTGGTGAGGCCTTACATAAAAAGCTTCCCATGCTCCCATCAGGCTGATCACAGAAACCAAAATTAAACTGACCAAAATGGTGACTCAGGTGACATATCCATAGGTTTGCACAAGCATCATCTTGGATATTATGGGCCAACTCTTCTCCTTGTGTAGAGCAGGATAACTCCATCAACACCAATAGAGTTATGCTTAACAGAGAGCAGCAGAGCATCAGACCATGCATATTTTTCCAGAAAAAAGTAATCTCCAATGCATACATTTACAAGACGAGGCTAACGTATAATTCAAAACAAATCATGTTTTGTGAACTTTTGATCTTCTACCAGGTTGTGTTGAGGGCCTGCTTCTTATTCACACGACTGTATTAAATATAACACTCAGGTATGCTACAGAGGCAAGTGGGTGAAAAGGGGTGTATTGGCACAAATTTGGTCTTCCTAAAGTTTGGGAAGTTCTCCCCTAAAGAACATCGATACATTATTAAATTATTCTTCTACATTAATATAATCAAAAGCCAACAGAACCAAGAAATACCCTACTCTGGAGAAAAGCAAAAATACACACTTACAATTGAGAGATATCCTTCCAAACTATTGAGGGAGATGCAAATTAATTATTTGACTGAATGTATTTTATCTCAGTGTTAAAACTAAATTAACCCAATAATGGCAACACCATTAAAATATGTAAATATTTATTATTATAAACTCAATCAAACAATTAACGGTTGTACTGAGGACTTTACCTTTCTGAGCATAAAAGATATTTAAAACTATTTAACGAGGTGCTGCTTGCTCAAGGTGCCTCTTGCATTTAACAGGCAGTCTATTCAATCCATGGGATCTCAAGGCTGGCAAAGAAATTTTGGGCCCAGGTCCGAAGCTGTTACTCCCCAGAGCAGTCTTACTCTTGGGGACCGTCGCCTGAAGCCTGGGTGTAACATGGCATCAGTGAAGCGCACAGCCAGTGCTCCGCTGATTTTGGAGGAGACTGTGTCTAAATCGATTATGCCACCTTGACCTCCGTGGATATTCCCAGGAGCCAGGACTCCTCAGATAAGTTCGTGTTACAAGATCTACCTCTTTTTCAGCGCAGGACTTATTTCCAAGTAAAGCTTTGCTTAAACTTTAGTAGATGGGGGATGGTTATCAACTTTAATTGCTTCCACATATCAAAGCAACAGAAGCTGGGTTTGATTTCTCCTATTACACCTTATTACACCCTTTAAATCTCAGCGCCATACTTTTAAGCAACTAACTTGTAAGGGAAGCTTCCCTCCTTGCAGCTTTTATTACTCTACAGACCCCAGGTTTAACGCAAACTCTCAATCTGGCTCCCAAATTGCAAAAATTCATCTCAGGCCTATGCACGCTCTGTACTGCGATTGTCTCTGGACCCCAAATTAGCCAGCAGTTAAGTTTGCATATTTTCTGCTTATTAAAAAAAATTACCGTAAGCACTATTTTGAATATGTTCAGTCTATTATGGCATGTGGTTTCTATTTGGAGAGGCTGGAGATCTTGCGAAGGCAGTGAGTAATTACCTTAGTGTTGGTGAGTTTTCACTCAAGCTTGGGTGGTGTACTGTAATAAGAGACAGTTGCCATAAACAGACTGGTACGAGTAAATCATGGTGTGTGGCCTTTCTGGTGGAAAACAGATATCTCCTTTAGGTGACCCTACCTCCCTCCCATCGCTCAGCAAAGCCTACCAAACATGTGGTCTCCAAACCCTTTTGTTCTGCAATTACATGGCTGTTATTCATAGGTTGCTCAATGGGTTTTCATCCCTCACACTGTACATAACGAAGAATACCGGTTGCTGTTTTGATTTATCAGAATAAATAGTAACAAAGAGCATTTGAGCGATCATTTCTTTTATGAGAGGGGACACTTAAGACTTTTATGTAGAGCATTGCAACAGGACCCATCTGAAAACTCCCTACCTCTCCAGAAGTTACTGTTTTCTAGTAACTATAATCTTTAAGTATAATTACTTAACCTGTAATCAGGTTTAAAATTATTAGTGATATTTATTATTGGATCTAGTTACACATTTACTCATTGAAGAAGCCCAAACCGAAAGTATTATCTAAGCCAATGGCAGGTATACAGAGTTTGCACAAATGAGTCTTTCAAGCCAATACTCCTCCTCTTGAGGAACTACGTTAGCGTGCGGCTGCCGCTTTGTCCGGGTGTGGTGTTGGTATTTTAGTAAATTATTGTTGAGAGCAGCAAAAGATTAAGAGGTTTAGCGGACAAGTAGGGGAGGTGGTCACAAGGTGCCTTTTGAGATATAGCAGGTGCCTGAAAAGACTGTGGTGAAGATTAGCACTACCAGGAACATTATTCTTAAATATTTTCTGCCTCTGCTTCCCTGGTGAGAGAAAGCAACCGGCAACATTACTGTGCACCCAGCTTCCCCATCTCCTAGCAGGATTTGGCTCAGCAGTAAACACAACCCGTGAGACTTTGAGGATCCATTTTATAGCCCAGTACAGAGTCAGGCCCACATATGAGACAAGTTTTATTGCCGGAGCAGCTGTTGGCAAAGATCTAATAGCTCAACTCAATACTTAAAATCTGGGGCATGCAAAGGAGCCTCAAGGAGGGTGGCAAGCTCCTCCAACTGCAATTCACTGCCTCCGAGGTTTATTTTCCAACTCTAGCAAAAGTCATGGCATCTGCTGTGGAGACTCTGTGGCCCAAAATTAACTCCTAAATCACAGCAACCTTCCAGGTACTGCTGGCTCTGCCTAATTCCCAGCATGTCCTGACTGTGGTGGCAGCGACCGCCACCCTTCCCTGCCCACCCTGGCACTGTCACCTCCTCCCCTGCACCAGCACTAACGCTGCCCTGTGCTGTGGGGCCGGATCCGGCACGGGGCACAGCACAGGGAGCTGCTGCTCGTGCGGAGGAGAAGGAAGGAGAGGAGCCACCTCAGCGCAGTGCAAAGCAATGAGGCTGCAGCTGCCGAGCCTGGAGCGGCTCCTTCTTGCTAAATCTCGCTCCCCACTTGCTCTTCGCATCTGTGCGTGGAAAAATATCCCCGAGACAACAGGTACATTTATACAGCATACAGTGTCTGTCTCAAAAGGAAAATTGTATGAAAATAACGCTTTGCGTTGGACTACGAATCACCCAGAACTCATTTAATAACTCACAGTCCCCGCGAAACCAGTGAGAAATTCAACGGGAGTGCAATGCAACCTCCTGCTTCCAGATTACGGTGCTTTACAACAAATGAAATAACACTTAACCAAAGATGTTTAGTTGAAGACTTACATATAAAAGGTTTGACACTGCTGTGGATGTGTTTATGCTGTTTGAGGCCTGAAGAAGTGGCAAAGGTTTTGCCACACTCTGGACAAGCGTGAGCACGAGCCCCAACATGCTGGGAACGAATATGCCTCTGAAGGTTGCTGGGGTCCGTGAAAACCTGCTAGGAAATGAGTACTGATTAACCAAGAAACTTGACTGCGGAAGAAGCCAGTTATTACAAGAGTCTTTTAAAATTCAAACCTTGGAGCTATTTGGGGAGTATTTAAGATTAAAAACCTCGCTAATGGGCATCAATGGGAGCTGTGCCTGCAGGATAGGGCCTCAGTTTCCCAGGATCAGCCAAGTATTTGGAGGAGCTGTTAACCCCTTTGCAGCTGCTGCAGCAGATGCATTTGACCCTGCCATTAGAAATTGTGCTTTTGAGGTCAGGGACTTTGCAGAAAACGAGACAAAATGTGGCTGCTTGAAACCTCTAAGCATTACTGCAATAGAAATACTTTATAGCCACAACTGAGTGCGTGACGGTGAGAAACCCTGTACATGACATAGTCCTAGCACTCAGGGCTTGGCTGCGTCTTACGAGTGTCAGCTCAACATAAAATTCTCATTGCTGCAGCAAACCTACTTAAAAACAAGAAAGTCCTCATGCAAAAGGCCCAAGCTTTGGGAATCTGATAAAAAGCAATGCAGAGCACCACATCCTGTACAAATAACCGACACAGCAAGCCCGGTGCTAGGACGTGACGGAGATGCTCTAGAGATGAAATAGTTGCGCTTACTTAGTGCGGCCGGGGCCCATCGCTATTTCTTATCTGAATTTATATTGCAGTAGTGTCCTGAAGTTTCTGGTCCCGAGGGCTGGCACACAGCCTAGGGAACCCACTCGCGTTGCATTTCCCTGAGGTTTCTTGCCCCTGAGTGATCCTCTTACACCCCACCAGTCCTCGCAAGGCACCAAGCCCTGAGCTCGGGGATGCTCAGCATCCTGCATCAGCGCTCATTTCAGACGCCACAGCCATTTCCAAATCAAAAGGGGTAAAAACCCAACATATTTATCAAGGAGAAGTGTAAACCCTTGAGAAACTGTCTGGAGCATGGTAGAAGCCCTACGCTCTCCTGCATCCCGGCCCCAGGCATCCCCACTTCCATGCTCCCGTGTATCCAGCAGTATAAGAAGCGCCAGGCAGCCTATAAATTCACTGTACCTTGGCACAGTTTTCACACTCGTAGTGCTTCCCGCTGTCGTGAGACATTTGGTGCCGTATCAAGTTGGACTTCCAGTTAAAAGCTTTGGGGCACTGGTCACACTTGTACTCCCTCTCCTCGCTGTGCGACAGCATGTGCTTCTCCAGGCTGTGGAAACAGAAACAGGTCTCAGTGAGGTCCCCCCCACACAGGGGTTTATCAGTGGTTTATAGGAAAAGGACACAGCAGAACACATAATTACAGAAAAAAAAAAAAAGAAAAAAAAAAAAGCCTCAAAGGCCCAACCCTGACAGACCCAAGTCCTTTGAGTACAGGCTCATCCCAGCCAGGAGGCAGAACGTCCTCCTCCGTACCAGAATAACACATCGTCTCATGTTTTGCCAGACCACTTGCAAATGCTCCAGGAGATGCTGCTGCCATCGCTCCCTAAGGAGATTATTTCATACACCTCTCAGTATTTCACTCTGGTAAGTCTTCCCTGCAGTCTAAATTATTTTCATCTTACGACTTTCCCTCTAAACACACCTTGGATCCCACCACCTGACCTAACTCCATTCCTTTGATGGGAATCAATTTTTCTTTCAGCAGGAATAGATGAGGAATAACTCCACTGGAGTAGGACAGGATTAAGCATAAGAAGTCTCTAAATAGGGTACACTATGACTGAAGTTATACTTGATTATTATTAACTGTGTTCAACTGCATAGCTGCTTATTCATTCATTTCTTAGTAATTTATTCAGTCTGTTAGTGAGGTATTCAATATCCACCTAATTTCTGTTGCACATCTTTGAATTCATTTTCGTCTCTGAATTTGCTGAATTCCTGTTTTATTATTCATTTGTAGCAAATACATATTTTTAAACACCTGTATTGCTTGGTCACATACATAGTTGCAACTCAGACTACTGCTTGAGGAAAGATCACTACATAATGTAAGAGTGGATTCAGAGAAAAGGCACTGGAAACTGGGATTTATAGTCTGGGATGCCAAACCGGATAAATCTTTCCTCACGTGAAGCTCCCACTGATCTCTTCTGAAGCAGTGGACAAAACCTGCTGGGTTTACAGTCTCATTTGGGTTGTGCAGCCCAAATAGCAACCCCCATTCTCAGCCACAGGTAATGGAAATGCTTTCACCCTGCGGATGCTCTTTACTTCTACCCCTCTCGGTCTCCTTCCCTCAGGGAAAAAAACTAATTCTGGCTTCCCCTCCTAGTACTTCTGTAACAACTGACTCTCCATCGTGCAATGGGAAACAAATTTGCCGTAAGACCAAGAAAATCTTGTCCCCGGCTCTGTCTCCGGCTCCTGGACGCCTGCTGCAGCTACGTGATCCACCATCAGCACTGGGCAGTCCTGCCCGCCCAGATCTCCATCTTCCCGCTCGGCTCTTTCTCCATGTAATTACACACACCCTCAAGCATGGCTCATTCGAGCCTTTTGTTTTATATAATCTGGATATAGCACGCTTCGGTACTTTTTTGCTGCGAACTGTCTTTGTGGTGTATTAGCCTTTCAATAATTCAAGAGTTCGGAGAATGACTGCATTCTCTCTCATTTTTCACTCTTTCTCACAGTACTGACCATCTATTTATGATGACTCGTTCTTTGTTTTCTGCCCTTTCTCTTCAATATTTAATATTTTAAGCTAAATTTACATTTCCTCAATGATTCCCATATGTTAGGTATCGTCCTCTGGTTCACAGGCAGAAAAGAACTTTAACACCAAACAACTCACAATGTGGAAAAACGTTACAGTCCAGACTCCCACCTCACCCACACTGCTGCAACCCTTTCAACTTGATCTACCTACATCAGCGCTTTCAAATCAATCACTCAGATTGGAAATTAGACGTGAGGAGCCGCCTACTGCTCAACATCAGCTGGTAAATAAAACCTTGCGCCTGCACAAATTCCCACTCAGCGGGGTTGACCTACTATGCGGGCAACAATGTTTGGCACATCATGTTTTAATTTTGGTGTCATTAATTTTGCGGAAGCGTAAGGATCAGGTCATACGATACACTGATCTGAGACCCCCTGCGTGATGCTGAGACACCTCCACTCCGTCAAGAGGAGCCAAGGAGCGTCTGTGTTTTGGGAGAGAGGGTTCCACCTTGCAGAACCTGAAGCATCCAGGACCAGTTGTCCAAAGGGGCTGCACAAATCCGTGCTGACCTCCGACAGACACCACAACATTCTGAATCATGGACTAGTAAAGATTTCTATGAAAAATATGAGCGCACAAAACACTTTACATTGACAAGTCAATATTTAAGGGGCACCGGATTATTAAGCAACGCAAATAAACACGCTGCTGTCCCTAAGAGGGCAGTTAATAGTCACTTAGGTTGTGCCCACATAACATGGAGAGGAAAGAAGACAGTGTGGGAGCTGTGTTACAGACTCCGCCCGAAAGCAAGAGACACTGGACCATGTCTGCTGCTGCTATAAACCAGCTTCCTAAGAAATACAGTGCCACATCCCAGTGGAGGATCTGGCCCAGGACTTTGCTGTTGAGATATCTCAGCATTATTATCAAAGGTTGGCTGAGGTCAACCTTCTCCTGGCCCTGAAAGCATTAAGATGTGAACCTGCGAGGGATGTGCTGCAGAAGCTCCTGTGTAGTCTCAGTATCTTTCAGTAAATTTCAAAATTTGCTGTAATCTGCAGCACCACACGGTATTTAAATAGCTACAAAAACTATAGTGACAGGAAATATGTAAATGCTTTTCAGCATATAAAAGTCATACTTTCTATTTACATTCTATGCATATTTCAGGTACATATGCACACAGGCCTATCTGTTTAAACAGACAGACGTATATATAAGAAAAAGGTGAACCCCAGTGTTTCAAGACAGTATGGCTATAAATCTGTATTAACATATAAACACATAAATATTAAGATCTAGAACCTGCCTCTAACCAGCATGCTTTTTTTACAAAGATAAAATTGGTAACATCAGCAAATACCCCTTGGAGATGCTCAAAGTTATTTCTACCTAAAAATAAGGACCCCAGACCTTAGCTGATCTGAACTATAATCACTTCTCTGATTTTACTGCAACCAACCCAATGCATGACAGCTAAAGATCTGATTTTCTTAATTTAAGGTCCCCACTAAGGACTTCAGTACAAGGACCAAATTTCAGATTTATTGAGATTCCATCACTTTCTATGCCATAAAACACCAACCGGCACAGAAGTCTTATTCATGTTCATCTTTGGTTTGTTTAGAAGATGATTCTGCCCTGGCTGATGCCCTGCATGATCTGAAGCCATTACAGAACTTGCCTCACTGAATCACATTTTAAGCATCTACTCCTACCTTTGTAAGTCTGGGAAGACTTGATCACACTCTTTACACTCCTGGATTTCATGCACGTCCTGAAGGTCATTCTCATTCTCAAGCTTCTTCTGGAAGTCCTCCTCCACCATGGAGAAGGCGGAGTGAGGTGTGCTGCAGGGGAACTTCTGGTGGTCTACAAGCTCAGCCTTGGACTCAAAGAGCTGGTCACAGTCCTCGCAGCGATACTGGCGCTCCTCTGGAAGACAAAGGGGTTGGGCACAGGGAGACCACATCAGTTTTAAGTCATTTTTAACTACCATCCCATCAGGAGTTCGATGACAGTGTGGTTAAATAAATAGCTATTTGGTGAAAAAGAGAAGAACCTCAAAAGAAACAAGGGTGCCTTAGAATGCTTTATAATAGTGCTTTAATTCTACAATATATGACAATGCAATACTACCTGTTAATTGCTTGGGTGACATCCAATAGGGATCCCTAACACTGGCTTAGGACAAAAGTCAGTATGTCAGTATATATTATCCTAAATGGGGATATACAGGTTCTAAGGTGGATATCCAGTGGAAGCTGCCAGTTTCTGCGTTTCTGAATACAGGAGACTGACTTAGATAGGAACATCAGCACCTAACATAGCCAAAAGGGTGTTTATTGAGTTTTCAGAAGCCTCTTCATTTCCATTAGAGTCCTTCTGCAGCACCCAACCCTGTTCAAAGTAAGCCAGAGACATGTGACGTTGGGGTAATGAACACAGGGGGCCTTGCTTTAAATTCCATAAAATCGGTCACAACGTGTTTCTTACTGAAAACAAGTGCAGGAGATCACTAGAGAGTCACTTTGAAGTCAATATTGCATTCCATTAATGAGTAATTCCTGCAAAAGAATAGATTAGCTGAAAAGAATCCCAAAAAGCAAACTTGGAGAAGAGCATCCCATGATTTTTTTTTCTGCTGGATTTTCTACTGATGGTCTATACGAGGATCCAGACGCCCTGGTTTGGTTCCAGCGTTACCTGCCCTGCAGGTATAAGTGTCCAGGGGCTCTGAGTCAGAACAGAAACGCACAGTGGAGTCTGGCCGAAATCTCAAATATATGTAGCTGGTTGCTACTTGACAGCTGAAAGCATCATAGGGCTCTGCTGTCCTCTGTTCATGAGCGATACTTTGGCTCAGTCTGCTTCTAAATTACCCCTGTGGGACATATTCCTGCGTGCGACTGCAGAGATGTCCTCTGGTGTCATTTATACAACAGCTACTGGACCATAGGGACTAGGCATGGAAAACGCTATGTTCGAAAAGGGGGACATCCTTAGCGATAACTAAACAAAGTTACTACTATGGAAAAAACCCCAAATGCAAAACCAAATTAGAATTAATTAATAATCCCCACCTTTTTCTTAAGAGAACAAAAGATACTGGTCTAAATGTACAGGCAGTTATAAGAAAGTGCACCCCTTGATACCTCCTGCCCTGGGAAAACCCCTGTCTACTGCCCCTGAATCCCTGAGAATTTGTAAAATGTCCACATTGGCATAAACTGCAACCTAATGGGCATCAAGCAGATATCCTACACCCAGTCCCCTCTGTGCCCGTATAATCCACTGCCCGACGGGCGGCAGAGCAAAAGGAGCTTTTGGAGGTGGGGGACAAATCTGAGCAACAGCTCAGGAGTTTCAGACGCAGAATATGTGTGTCGGATGAGTAATGAATGAGCACGAGGAGGAAGAATGGCTCAAATGTTCTCACAAGTGACAGCAACATTAACAACCTGAGGTTTTCTCTTTTCAAGATGACAGAACAACAGTTGTTTGGCTAAGTGACAAAAAAATGACCTATAATCAGGGTCCATACAGGTCCTGCAGGAGCAGCACAGCCTAGAGATAAGGACATGGACTCTTGCTCTCCTTTTGCAATACCCACAAAATGATCAAGTTTCAATCCTGAAGCCTTACTACTGCCCTCAGTTACATCTGCAGACCTCTGCTTCTGCCAGGGAGGGTAAAGCGAGGGTAAAACCTGAATGACATTGATTGTTGCAGTGATTCAATGCTGAGAAATTGTGCAAACTAGAGCTCGCCACATTAGCAGGTAGAAAATGCAACATTGAATGAAGCAACATTCAGTTGCATTCAAATGCAACACTGAATGAAGCTACACTCCTAGTTGGACCAGGTTGGAGTGATGGAGTGATGAAGAAAAACAGAGAAATCCCAATGCCAGTGACGGCATTGCTTTTGAGAGCAGACTCACCCTTCAGAGGAACTGAAGGATTTGTGATAATATTAGAGTAGTTTATTCACCAAACAGCTTTCAGAGAAACAGAAGGACAGAAGATAGAGGAATAGAACTGTGGTCCAGCTCTCCTCCCTGACTGCAGTGAAGCCATCCCAGATTTCAAAAGGATTCCAACGGAGGAGAATTTTTTGCTTAATTCCAATGATACTTTCCATTAGATTAGACAGTAAGAAGCCACTAACCGTGAATGTCCGGAGCCATTGTTTCATGTGAATAATCTTCACTCTTCATGAACAGTAAGAGCTCCTCTCCTGGTTCAATATCTGCTACCACTCTGTAGAATATCTGCAAAAAAAAAAAAAAAAAAAAGAGAGAAAGCAGTGTGACTACCACAACAAGCAAAGAGGCATAAACCACTGCCGGTAACTATTACAGGGTCAAAACTGTATGGCAGCCGTTTGCTGGAGAGGTGCCGACTTTGACTACGGCAGGTCTGCTCCTTCTAGCCCCAAAGCTGTTGGGGCTTTGGGCTCTGTGAGGATAAAAAGGACGATTCCTTTCAACAGCCTCTGCTGCAAAATGAGCTGCGCGATGACTGTAAATATCACCAGCAATTTGCGTGCTTAGTTATACCAAATCCATGTTACAAAGTAGCTGTAAAATGCATCCCTGAGTGATCCACATAAGGGAGATAACTCCTGTTGCACTGGGAAAAGGTACTAAAGCAGACCTAAGAAGATGTTGCCGATTAAACTACAGGCATCCAAGCCCCCGTTTCAATCCTCTACGCAGTCCGGGAAGCTGTGAGGTGAGAGACTTACACGAACCAGCCTGCCTGGTTATCCCTTAGCTTCAAATGGGAATCAAAGGAAAGAAATCAGTCCCGGGTGAAGAAACACCGTGAGCAGCCAAAGGCGCTGGTGGTGACCCCGGCCGGTGGCACCTGGTCCACCTGTATAGGTGACATCGGGCTCCGGGCTCTGGGAAGAAGCCCGTCGGGGAAGCGGGAGGCTGTAGGGGGGGCGAAGGGGCCACGGTCCCTTGGGTGCCTGCACCCAGAGCAAGCGCACGGCGGCACTGCCAGGCTTTGCCGAAAGGAAATTCCCAAAATCCATCTGGCCGCTTTCCGTCTCAGCAGGAAACGTGAAGAGCACTAAAAAGCTCCATGAAGCAGCTCAAATAAATATTAGTAACTTCCTTAGGCCTTGTTAAACAAAAACACATGACAGCTACGTTTCCTATACTAAAAGAAACGATGCCTTTGCGTTTTCTCGGACCAATGTATTTTTAAAGGTTTCGCTCTCAAACTCTTAACTCTCAAGACTCATTCCAGCGCATTGGGAGAAAGGCAGAAAATCACCTCCACTGTTTAAAGGCAGACAGATGCGTTTGTCACAAGGTAGGTACGGGTATCTAGAGGTGCGTGGGTATTTTCCTTGTTCGGTCACACGTGAACCGTCACCCATCGGGTGGCCCCGGCAGCTGAGCACATACCGATGTCCTCCAGGAGGTGGCCGTATAGCCTAATCGTTTCTTTCTGCACAAGCGGCCTTTGCCCACAGATATGGGCTAAAGACCTAAAAATAACGAAATAAGACGCGTTTCCTCAGATTTGTTTTTTTTTTCTTCGCCTTGTCCCCAAAACCGCTCTAAAGGAGGCATGCGGGGGAGCTCGTCCCTCTCCCGGTGCCAGAAGCACTGGCAAAACACCTCAGGCACAAGGTCCCCGTGCCACAACCCCCTGCTTATGGCCAATTTGCCCCCCAAAAGCCAGGAGAAGGAGTTTATGGGCAGCCTGATCTGCCCAGGCTGCGCTTTGCTCCTCTTCCACGCCGCCCTGGTCAAACCGTCGGCTGGATCTGCTTGGACTTGCCATTTTTACCCTTTATCGAGGGGATTTCAAACTCCACCAGGTATTTCAGAGGGCACAAAGGGCCAAGAGAGCTGTGGCAGGGTCTCGAGCGTGTCTCTTCGTGCAGCCGGGCGAATGCCTGGTACCACAATCCCCTCCGGAGCCGATGCCATCATCGGTGCCGAAGGACGCGGGGCTGCTGCGTGGGCTTTGGCGTGCCGGGGATGCGGCTGGGGCAACACAAGTCATTTGATCAAAGGCCAAAACACATTTAAATAAAGCCAGCTTTTAACTCCCACAAATAAATCTGATGTCAGCGCCGCATCCAGTGAATATTTGCTTTAAGTGATGCTTGTTTTTCCATTTATGAAGATAAATGTATTGAAAACTAGCTTTTTTTTTTCCAGAGTATAATGGCCTCCACACGTCTGAAAGGGAAGCTGCAGGTCGATCTGTGGAAGATAAGCCTGGTTGCCGGCTGGCTTTGGGTGGAAATAATATGTATATGGCATTACACACTGACCGGAGAGAGTTCTGTAGACCTCCCTGCTGCAACAGCACCCACCTCCCCCTTGGGGTGGGAGCAGGATCAGGCCCACCCCTCAGCCAGGTGGGACCTCCACCACCTCCAGGGGACCGTGCCAAAGCTCCTGCTCTGCCCAGGACAGCTTTGCCCAGACCTTGCCTCGGTGCTCCTGGGTTTTGTGTCACAGTCGGGTAAACTCAGCTGTTCCTCTGAGGTCAGCGACGCATCCACGCCAAGGAGCGAACAAAAACCACCGCGAAGCCTTCTCCAGTATTTTTCCTGTCCCGTCAGAGGTGTTTTGATAGACCTTTTCACCTCTCGTCACAAAGCGAGGACATATGGACCGTACGTAGGCATAAAGAGGGTCTTGTCCATGAAGCGCTGTGCTGGGGTGCATCACTTCTCTTTGGGAAGCCCCGGGTTGATGCAGCATCTTTCTTGCAGCTGTGGGACAAATCCCTAACTAGGGTGTAAACTCTGCAGCCAGTTGTCCTGTCTGCACTGGTATTCAAAAATATCAGAGATGGTTAAGCTACCCATCAGAAACTACCTGGCCAGCCTCTCTGTACCTCAGCGGGGAGACAAGGCGGAGTATGCCGAAAAACTCCATGGTTTAGGTTGAGTGATGTTTCTTTATTTTGCATCTCAGAACTAACGCCCTCCAAAACAAGGTCCAAGTGACAGATTTCCAGCTCTGGCATTTTCACATTATTATTATTAAAATACTAACTCTAAGTATTATTAAAAATATTTTTTAAAATTTCTGTACGTATAAAAAGCCCCCACCTGCACTAACGGTTTATATACCAGCTTGTGTTCCAGTGAGGAACTAAAATAAAACATACTGAACTTTAAACCAAAATGATCGTGCAGGTAAATTTAATGTGATTTTAAGAGCTGTCCGTACTGTTTCACATAAAAAGCTTTTTTCTCACTCTTCCTACCTAAAATCTCCTGGAATTACCCTGTCTGAGAAAAAGTGAGAAGCTAACCGTGGAAATGAACCACATTGCCTGAGTTTTTAGGTGGCAGCAGCCTTCTGGGGCAGACGGCACAGGGGTCCTGCAAGCCCCCGGATGAGAAAGCTCATAAATTACCCCCAAGCCCCGCAGGTCCCCTCCTGGCTGCCCTTATTTTGCAACAACAGCAACCTCTACCGCAGGCAGTATTTTTTGCCTTAGGAAACACTAATGTAGAATAAATGGACTTTTCTATTGCAAAGCTTGAAGATTTCTTGGGCACAGTCCTGACTCTACTGTAACGAACGAAAGGTTTTAATTTTCTGACTATCACCTCTTCAGCCTACCAAAATCCCGTTTCGTTACCTGACTTTCCCTGGTTAACCCGCGCCCACGACTCGCAAGCGCGCACCCATCTGCCTCGAGAAGTACTGGAAGAGCTGCTGCACGGTAGAGGAACGACCAGAGGAGGAGGGGGAGTGAAAAATAAAAGCAAAGTCCAGATGCACATTTCACATGCCCTGGGATCAGCGGTGTGTGACTGCAGTTTATATAGGAAGAGCAAAATCGGATCCAGATCTGGAAACACTTTCAAAGTTCAGGGGGTCTGAGGTGGGGAGAAGTTGGGGGAGGCCTAACTCATCAGTCCTCTGTGCCTGCCTACACCGCAGGTCATATATTTATGCTACCGAGCAGAAATAAAAGCTCCCAAACTGCAAAGCCGTAAAGGGAAAGGGAAGGGGGGGAAAAAAAAAAAAGGAACACACACAATTTACTTTTAAATGGATGAATAAGGCCTCATTGTTATGAATCCCAGTTTACTTTTCCTGGTCAGGCACTTGAAATTTTATTTATGCTTAATAGACTGCATTTGGCATGTGTAAAGATGACAGAAGCGTGAATTATGAATGACCTTCAACCTATTCAGGAAGTTGTAATAATTGAAATAATAGCGAAAACGCACTCCCCGCGAGCTCGGCCCGGGGCTGCGCGCTCGGCCGCCGCCGCCCGCGCGCTTTGAAGTCCCCCTGCCATCCCGCCTGCCCGGCGAGACCCGCACCACTCTGCCTCAGCCCTCCCTCCGCTCCCATCCAGCATGGCCTCCGGCCCCCGGGAAGGTTTAACCGAAGGATGTCGGCTTGGGGGGGGGGGGAAATCGACTTCAGCCCATGAGCGTGAGCAAAGGCACCAGCTGGTACACGTGCATCTGTCGCGTTCGGCCCTGGAGAGGAGTTGTATTCCGTTGCATCCAACTAAACCCTTTATTCCTGTGTATACGAGAGCTTTGGAAAACAGTGCACGTGCTCCGGCGCTGCCTGGGAAATTCAGATTTTAGGGCGGGTGAGAGACGGTGCTCAGAGTCGGTGCTGTTTGTACATTAACCCTCCAGGTGATGTACTGAACTTACAGCTAGCACCACGGGGGAAGGCACCGAGGGACTTTGTCCTGCACCACATTGGTGCAGGACCCGCTCCGCATGTGATGGTGGGAAGGAACTGAAGACCCCCGGCAAAAGCCTGGTGAAGCCCACCAGCATCCGCAGAACCCTGCGCTGCTGCTCCTGCGCCAACATTCAGAGCCCGACGGGTTCCCAACCTCCGCCACATGGGTACGTCTACCCCGAGCAAGGCACCGGTCCCCTCTCCCACCCACTTTTGGAGGGTCTGGTGCACCGGGGGGGGAGCGTGCCCCACGCTGGGGCAGGAAAGCGAGCGCCTGGAGAGGCGGTGTGCACACTACCAACTGGCATTCGCCTCCACGCTGCTTCAGAGCAAGAGTGGAACTTGCCTGAAAAGCAAAGCAAATTAAATGTCCGAAACTAATAGTAAGCGTTATGTTCAAGGAGCTCGATCAAAATCAGGATTTACGCCCACCAGAAAAATGAGGACGATGAATGGATACAGAACCTCACTCTGAGCCGTAATTAAGCATTTGAGGGGGAAAAAAGGACAGAAAAGGGTCTAAATGGCGAAGCTTCAATTTTAGTTCCTACGATGAACAACTTCTGCAGCTGAAGAACTGTGTGATGAAACTCGAGGCAGGCTCTTCTTGCCATACTCAGGCAAATAATAAATTCAAGCAAACTGGAGTTTTTTGCAAGGGCTAACGTTGAGGAGTCCTTCCTGAGCACTGCACTGGGCCCAAAGAAAACTTCAGCAAAAATCCCCAGGCAAAACTCAGCAAGTGCCTGCGTGTGAGCGGCTGAGGGGGCACGGGTGGGAGCCCGGCGGGGAGGAGAGGACCCTCCCCTTCACCCTGCCGAGATGGTGGGGAAGCACCGCGGCGTCTCGGCACTGGCACTGCAAACCCTTCCCTTCCTCCTTTCCAAAATGCCCCAAAACTGCCAAAGCGGATCAAGCACGAAGGGCTGGAGCAAGGATGCGCTCCTGAAATGGCACCGGGAATCCCCATTTTTCCACCTTCTGAGGTAAAAGGTGCCTCCGGCTCCCCCAAAGAAAAGAGGGAGCTGCAGGATGTCCCTCCGCAGGGCACCCTCTTCGGCTTTTCGGAAGCTGCGGGCCACCTCCCCAGTGATACTCATGTCTTCTTCCATCATAGGTGAATTTTAGCCTCTGTGAAAGCCCTGGGTCCTGGTGAGGGACTGCCACATCCAGCCAAGCAAAATCTCCTGCTCAGAGATCGCTGACCACCGACACCAGACCACAACTTCTGTGCATCCGCCTGTTCTCCTGAGGTGACCTTCCCACGCAGTTGTCTTCTAACATCCCACCTTCGTTCATGACGCACACAAAGCGCTCGGTGAGTTACAGCCTTGTCCTGGCTCTGTGGACATCTATAATCCTCTGTACTCTTTCTGGCGAGCACCCAGGTGTGGTTTGACAGCTCTCATCACAAAAAAAAGGTATTTTTGCTTAGAGACAACATGCCTTACTGCTTTTATTAAACCTGAATCGTCAATAAAAAGCTTATCGCTTTGCAGAAATGGCAACAATTAGTCGCCATTTTTGGTTCTAACCAATTTCTTTTAGGTCACGCCAGGACAGGCCAACGCCGAGAGCAGTAACACCCCCAGTGCATTAAACTCCAGCTAACATCGGCGGATGCAGAGACCGAGCAGGAGTTTCACGCAAAGCCTCAGCTCTACCTGCAGCAAGTGGAAAATCACCACCGATGAGCCCCTCGTTCCACCAGCCCTAAGCTAACACAACCCCGCTCCACTGGAGACAGATTTGCAGTGGGAGCTGGATTAAGCTTGATTTGCTTAATAAACTCATAATTCCTAGGAAGAATCATGGCAGAATAGGGCCCCGTCTGAGCTCAGCGTGCGCGTGCCCTCCTGACCCACAACAGCCAAAACCTTAATTTCACTCTCTGACAACAAAGCCTCAAAACTTTTCCTTAAATACGCAACTTTTGCAGGTGGTTGCGCGTCCAGGGCTGCTGGAAGAGGCTCTGCCGTTTTCTGCCTGCGAGCTGCCGGCCGCAGAGGGGGGGGCAGCGGCTGTAAAATCTGAAACATGAAGCTGTGTCTGCGGATTAAAAAAGTTTGTAAAACGTGTAAGATGTGATCAGATCTGGTGAAACCTACAGTAGTAGGTTCGCTCGTGTAAGTTTATATCGCTGACATCGGGCACGTTGTTAAGAGTGGTAGTACTACTGGTTTTTCTCCCGTCGCAGTGGCATATACTTGAGTATAAGGAAACAAAACAAAACGCACACCAAAAAGAACCACAAAAACCTATTTCAGCACACGCAGCGACCCAAAACCTCAGTAAACTGATCTTGAGGCACGTCGAGTTTTCCATGGATAAACGAAAGGGACTCTTCAGGAGCTGCTTTGTTGAGGGGGAAGAGACCTGGAAGCTCAGAGCAGTTTCACAGCATTATACAGCTGTATCACTGTCAGAGCTCTGCAAGCAATAAGTAAGAGAAAAACAATATTCAGGAGTTCTAGCTTCAACTGCTACCAACTACGTTTCTTAAAAGAAAAAAAAAGAAAAAAATGGTTTTTTTATAGCTTGAAGGTGACCGTGATCCCAGCCTGAAAACGTGCCTGGAACATGTGACAGCCCCTGACATGCCATTGCTATAGTCGCTGCCGTATGTGCAACTGCACTTTCATTAACATATATATTTAAAAATAATGCTTTTGCTGGGATGACAGCCCTGCCAGAAAGCCTAACAGGGCTAATCATTGTGAAGTCATTAAAAAGTTGAACTAATGTTATCATGTTTAATGATAACAGAGGGGAGACGTCCAAGTTAGAGTCAGTTAGGATTCAATACCCGTTTCTGCTGAGCTGAAGAAACGCATTCCAGGGCAGTAACAGTGACAAGACTCTCTACAGCTCTGCACACACTGTAGTCGCTTTGGGGAAAGGAAAAAATGAGAGTGCCCTGTTTGTGGAATTTTATTATTCATATACATCTTGAATTACAATACGCTCAGGTTAGATTGGGTATGACAGGAGATAATAGGAAGACAGCAAAGAGAAATCCTAGATTGACCTTGTTTGAAATAGAAAAAACAACCCCCAAAAATGCAGCTTTTAAACCCTACTCCACCTCCAATCAAATGAAACATGAGTTGCATCCAGCGTGCATGTTTTGACTGCATCCCACCATTATCGAGCTGTTCATCTTAGCAAAGCTCATTTATACAGTCATAAGAAAGAGCCCAGGCCTTTTGTAAAGTTGATCCTAAGTGATGAAACCTAACCTCAACCGTGAGTCGGGGGGTGGGGTGGTATGTCTCCGAAAAAACTCTAAGAGAGAAAACAACAAAAAATGTTTTTCTTTCGCTCTTTTTGTTAAATACAGAAAGCAGAGCTTAGCAGAGCAACTAGATTACACATCGCCCTGAGATTCATCCAAATCCTGCCTCAAGCAGTCTGGGAATCATACCTGTCTGTCAGTCAAGCTTGAATTTAGTCGCATAAACTTGTGGGCAGCATGAGGCTGGGAGCGCTGGCGGGATCTTTTACCTTTTCAGGTACAGCCCAATGTTTGCTTGTGAATTTTACAGATGAGTTGAAGCAATTAGAGGTGAACAATTACTGCTGATCGAGTGTCTGCGCCTCGGGAGCGAGCAGCGTCTCCCGCAGCGGAGATGCTCCCCACGCAACCAGGGCTGCTGAGGTGCTTCTTATTCCGGGGGGGGAAGCGGGGTGCCCCCCCCCCCCAGCACCCAGTACTGGCTGCGGCTCCAGTTGAGCTGGGGCCTCCTGTCCCAGCTGGGCTGCATCGCCTCTGCCCTCCAGCTCTAGCTGCAACCACCTCAGGCTTCGCCTTTTTTTTCCCCTTCTTTTTTTTTTCCTTCCCTTTTTTCCCCCCTTCTTTTTTTTTTCCTTCCCTTTTTTCCCCCCTTTTTTCTCAGAGCTACAGAGGCAGAGTGACCCGAAGGCAGCCCCACGCAGTCTGTACACAGGCACATGTGCACGCTCAGTCCTGACTTACATTTGTCACTCCTTGTACACGCACACGTTTGGCCATGTAATGTCCATTTCCCAGTTTGCCTTCCTATTATATTTTATATTACCTCTGGTGAGCTTGTGCCAGAAGAAAGCAGAAGGAGGAGCTGTTAGAAAGGCTTTTTCGCTTTAAGATTCGAGAGCACATTTTTAGCATTAACTTTTTAGGCTCTGGTCATAAAACGTTGGAGTACGCGTACGATTTCGTGGGTAAACGTGCAGCGTTTCCAGAGGGCCAAATGAACAACAATCTCTTGCTGACAGTACCCAGCTCACAACACGCTACTTGAAAGACAACCCATTCTTAATTTGCAAATCTCAGCAACAATAAGCTATAAAAATATGGAATTATGAACAGCACGATACTGTGCAAAATAAATAACAAGTCTCCAGTGAATGAAAGAAATTATTGGCAGCAGTACAGCCACCATTACCAAATGTCAGAAATGTAAACACTAAAAAAAGAGAAAGTTAAAAGCGCCATAACTTTCCTTCCAAAAACGTCAAAACGCGGGTGCGTGTCTGCGTCGCAGAGGTGGATGCTGAGGTTTCAGCCTAGCGTGTATTTTCAGTTGCAGATCCCCAACACCGACACAAAGACAGTAAGTTGCTTTGGCCAATGCACGTGATTCCTCTTCTAATCTTTCCTATCTATGCCAGCTCTTATTAAACATAAAGTATTTGAATTTGCTGTTTCAATTAATCTATACAGTTTCCTTTCCGCATCCCTGTTCCATAAATGCTCTGCACTGAGAGAATTTATCGTTTTTCAGCGTAAAGCATATTTCAACTTGGAAAGTGTATTTTGCATTTACTAATAGTCTTTATGGTTTCTTTAGTTGAACCAGCTGCTATATAAAAAAGAAATTATATCTCAGTCGGCTGGCTCATTCTGTGTTACATGTGCTCAAGGTTGAACTCTAAAAGTTGAAAATTAAAAAAAAAAACAACAACTTCTCTCATAGTTTCTGAAAAAGTTATTTAAACCGGTTTTCATCAACCATCTCACATGAGCGAAATAACATAATGCTGTCCTGGAAATAGCAAGCTGTCTCATATTCATTTCCTATAAGTAAGGAATTTGATTAGAAAGAATGATTTCTAATTGAAGCTTTGTGTCTGGTTGTGATTCTTCTTTCAATACTGTCAAGGCAATTAAATCAGCTAAAGATAATCTTTAACATTCACCTGATGCAGTTAATTAAGTGGTGAAAAACGAAACACTGATTAAATTAATCGAATCCTATGCTGCAGGTAGCAAAGTTTAAATTGGAAACGAGAATTCACAATCAGTTGTTGCTTTGCTATTTGAGATATTTTACTTTAAAGAATATAGCTTTCTTAACCTAACTTCACCCATTAAAATATTTCGTAACGGCATGCATTATCTGCAGACTGAAGCGAACCTTGATTTAAGAAACACCTAATAACTCATCAGCATAATTGAAAACAAAATGCTTCACTGCGTCCTTCCTCTGCCTATCCCAGCCTTTTTCCCAACACACGAGGATAAATAACGTTTCGGCGCAACAAAGAGTGGAGTTAAGTGCAATAAATGAGAAGAAAAAGAAAACCACTGAAGCTCCTGATTCAGCACACAAGTATTACGAGTTCCAGCAAAGTGTATGGGAAGGCACAATCATATTCACGCACGTGTGCATTCAAATCCAAAGCCCCATACACGCAGCTACACTGGTAGCGTTATCAGCTTTGCGTCTTCCCCTCCACTCTCTCCATTAATTTCACATTACAGCTTCTGATCAACTCAACAGTTTAATGTAGCGATCCAAGTGGACTGGAACAGGAGCCAGAAAACGCTGCTGATTCAAAAGCAGCAAATATGGGCTTTGTACTCCTAGGCAAGCTGTCCCGATTTTTATCAAGTATAAGATTAAAAAAATAAAAATATTTACGAATTGAACACCAGTGTGAATAAATAGAAAATTTGTACTATCTACAGCCCGTAATCAAAATTATTCTATCCTGCACTTCACGTCTGTGCCTTATCTTTTGCCACAACAGCAAACAGGCCAAAATCTGTTGTGAATTGTTGTTGGGTTTTTTTTTCCCATTGACACCTTCGTGTTCCTTAAAAAAATAAGTCCAGAAAGTGAACACCACATACCTGATCACTTATCTGACATGCAACGAGGTTGTGCTGATTGTAGCATCCAGCAAACTTGATATATTTGAGCCAGTTTCCTACATCTGGTTGACTGGCATCTATGCAGAACTTCACATTGCAAAACTCATCCAAGATCTAAAAGGAAGAATATGAAAGAGTAAATCTTTCTGCCGCTGTCTGGGCACACTAATCAAAAGATAAATCACATGTTTCCAGATAAACAAACGGATAATAATAATAATAACAATAACACAGGCATGTTTATTCAGAAATATGCTTCTCTAGTGAGATTTTTTTTTTTTTTTAGGAACGGTAGGAATACATACATAACGATAAAAGGACAATAAATGTATTGAAAAATGTCTTGACAAACATTTACGTGCAATCGAGACGTTACCTAATTATTGCTAAGAAACACTATGCTAATTTAAGAGGGATCTGCTTTTCTACGCATTCATCACTGACTATGTTCGAAATTATGATTTTAATTAAATATGATTCTCTCAGGGAATAGAACAATAATTATTAAAACAAGTGGTCTTGGCTTCATTTGAGGTTTCTGGTTTGTTTGGGGATTTACGTTGTTTGCAGCACCCACTTAATCTTTTCGTATTTGTTGCTCTGAACCAAACTTTATTTGGTAGGCAGAGTTATTTATCTCGTTTTAATATTACGCTTCCCAAAGAGCCCTTCTGTGCGACACTTAAATCACTCCCCTTAATTGAAGCAAATAATAGAACTCCCTATGCCAAACTGCAGAAAAATAAATGAAAAACAATGTAAACACTCATGCAAAACATGGCAGTATTCAATACATACCAATAAATGGTTCCAATTATGCAGACAATAAACAAATATAACGAGACTGCTTGTGGACAAGCTAAAGAGGATGTTCTATTCTAATATTATGACAAATTACTAATCATTACATATGACCGAATGTCATTATTTATTTGCAAGCGTTACCACCGGCCTATCCTAAACTTTCCACAGCATCCCAGTGAGCTCACTGCTACATTTGTAACTTCTCCGGCTTGGCACCGGCAGCAAACCACCCGATTTTCGCAGAGAAAAAAAAAAAAAAAAAACCCACCCAAACTTTAACGCACACGCCCCAAACGAAAAGCAAAGGCAGAGGGAGGTTGTTTCCCCGATGGGAACCGTTTGTATTCCCGTCCAGCCCCAGAGCACTTTTGGCCTCCGAGCTGAATGGACGGCAGCCCCGGCATTGTGTATCATTTAGTTAATGAAAACCCACGGAAGTTTCCTATCAAGGCTTCACAATATCGCCTCGACCCGCTCCCGTTCATTAATTAAACGAGCCCCGCGGAAAAAAAAAAAAAAAAAAAAAAAAAAAATATAACCAACAAACGTTCTCCCCGCGGGGGCGGCCGGCTCCGGGGGGGGCAGCCCCAGGTACAGGCTGGTGCTACCCGGGTGTGTGTGTCCCCCCCCCGGGTGCCAGGATCGGGCCCATCCGTGGTGATGGTGGGGTGGGGTGGGGGGGAGTCGAGTGCGTGCCTGCCCCCCCCGGGTTCCTCCCCTAAAAAAAAGAAGGGGAAAAACCCCCTAACCCCCCCCCCACCCTAAATCCCAGGGGGGGAGGGGGTTCCCAGCGGAGCCGCGAGGTTCCATTTATTATTATTATTTTTTTTTTTTTTTTTGGAAAAGGGGCATTTAATTTTCTTTTTCAAAGCAAAGCCCGCTCTGCTCCGAGGAGGAGGAGGAAAGGGGGGGGCTCACCCTCACACACATCACCACCACCCTCACACACACACACACACCCCCCCCCACGGAGGAGGGTCTGCCCGGGGGCCGACAGCACGGCGGGCACCGACGGGGCAGGGCGGCCCCGTCCCGCGGGGCCGTGGGGCAGCGCAGCCTCCGCGCTCGCCGCTCTTACCTTGTGTCGCCGGGAGCCCTGCGGGGGCGAAAAGGGGAGGGAGAAGGGGGGGGGGGGGGATGGAGGAAGGAGGGAGAGGGGGGGGGGAAGAGAGAAAAATATCCTTCAGGCGGCTGGAAGCAACATCTTGGCGTTAAAGGCGGGTGGAGGCCGCGGCCGTCGGGGTCCCGGGTGGCGGTGGGCGCTGCGCGGGTGCGGTGCGTTTCAGCATTGGGAGGGGGGGAAGAGGTCGGGGAGGGGGGTTGGCGGTCCCGGAGGGTTCAGCGGTGGTGGTGGGGTTCGGTGGGTTTGTGCCGGTTCGCCATCACCTTCCCCTTTTTTCGGCCCCTGCTGGTCTTATCGGCTGGCTTGGGGGGTGGGTGGGTGTGTGTGCGTGTGTGTGTGTGCAAAGAAAAGTTATCGGGAGAAAGGGGGAGGAAAAAGGGGGGTGGGGGGAAACGAAAAAAAATAAAAAAAAACCAACAAAAAACCACACCCAAAAAACCAACCCCAAAACCACACAACCCTCTTTAAGGGGGAGGGAAAAAAAAAAAAAAAAAAAAAAAAAAGAAAAAAAAAAAAAAACCAACCAACAAAAAACCCCCCAAACCCAAAACAACCCCACCGCACACCGCTCAACAAAACAAACTTCTTTCACTTCTCCGCCGGGGATGGGAGAAAAGTGTGCGTGCGTGGGCGGGCGGGCGGCTCTCCCCCCCCCCCCCCCCCCCCCTCCTTTACCCCCCCTTCCCCACCCCCGCAGCCTGCCCGCGGCGCTTCTTCCCCGGGGCAGCGCCCGGCCCCGGTGTCCCCCCCCCCCACCCCCCCCCACCCCCCCCCACCCCTCCCCGCCCACCCCGTCGGGTCCTGCCAGCCCGCCGCTCCCCTTTTCGGGCACTGTCTCTTTAAAGCGGGGCAGCCCCGGTCGCGACGGCGGCCGCCCCCCCCCCCCCACTTCTACACACACACACACCCCCCCCTCCCCGTCCCGGGCGGCGGCGGCGGCGGCGCTCCCGGCGCGCTTAAAGCGACAGCGGCCCCGCGGCCGGGGGGTCACCGCCAGGTCGCGGAGGAGCGGCCCCGCCGCGGGGGTGATTGGGGGGGGGGGGAGTTCACCGGCAGCCCACCACCACCCCCCGCCCGGGGCCGGTGCCCCCCAGCCCGGGCGGCTCAGCTTCTTCTTTAGGAACGGCGGCCGTTCGCCCTCCGCTCCCCGCAGCCGGGAGTGCGGAGAAGCGGAGCCGCGCTCGCCCCGACGGCTTCTCCCGCCGCCTATAGCCGAGTTATTCTCGTCATCGCCCTCACTGGGGTTATTAGTAATAATTTTTAATGAAACGCAACTTTTTTCTTCCCCCCCCCCTCCCCGTTTGCCGGCGCTTCCTAAACGATTTTGAATTTCTTTTTTCCCTTTATTTATTTGGTAACGAATCCCGTGAAAGCAGTCGGCGGGAGGCTGGGCTCTGCCTGCCGGTGGGGGCAGCGGCCGGGCCCGCTCCCACCCGCGGGGCAACCGCAACCCACCCCCCCACCCCCCCGGCGGCTCCGGGGCTCCTCCCGGCTTCGCTAAACGGCCCCAAAATCCCACCGCCACGCAAAAGCCGCAAACGGGCCCGCAAAGTTTGGCACCGTCCGGGCTAACTCCGGCAAGATACACGTATATATGGGTGTATTTTGGGGAAGAGAGCAGGAGGAAGAAAAAAAAAGGGAAAAAAAAAAAGAGGGCTGAACTGTATCTTTTATTGCACGATCCAGAAGTGCCACCCACTTTTTTTTTTTTTTTTTTTAAGTGCAGATATATTTCTCAGACTAAAAGTCGATTTTTTTTTCCCGGGGGGCCGGGGAAGGAGGGCAGGGGGAGGGCGAGAAGCGGGGTGACAAGAGATGATGATTAATTCGTCTCAGCGGCCTGTTATCTGTGACATTGAACTGTTATTTCAGATAATAGCTATTGTTCGAGGCGGGGAGGGGAGAGAGAAGGGGGGGGGGGGGGGAGAAGCCAAAACAACAAACCCGCACGCAGTGGTGGTAGGTAGGACAGGAAAAAAAAAAAAAAAAATTGGGAAAAAAAGAAAAAAAAAAATCCTTTGTCAATAACCTCAAAAAACCTGGTGGAAGATTCCCATAGCACCGGGCCTGAGAACCGCGCCGCCCGCCCGGTTTGCCGGACCATTGATTTCCTGCCCTCCCTCCGCTCGCCCATTGTTGGAGCTTTTTTTTTTTTTTTTTTGCCTTATTATTATTTTTTTTTCTCTCTCTCTCTCTTTTTTTTTTTTTTTTTTTTTTTTTAATTTAGCCATAAATTGGACCGGCTCGAGCTATGAGCTGTTCTATTTTCTTCCTGTCAGGATGAGGGATTTGTTTTATGATGCATTGTGTATTAAATACAAGTAATCTGGGAAACTGATTGCTCGAGCCCATAGGCCTGATCAGAGGCCCCGATAGGAGCCGGAGGCCCCCCCTACACCCCCCCACTCCCCCCCCCCCCTCCGTCTCCCTTCTTATACCACAAAAGGAGGAAACGCCGGTGGATAAACAAAAGGGGCCTCCCCGGTACCGGCAAAGCGGAGCCGGCCGGCACCGGGGCTCCGGGCCTCGGCCGAGGCTCCGCAGCGCGGCCGCTAGGTGGCGCTCGCTACCGGGACACGGCCCGGGGCCGGAGTGAGGGACGCGGGCGGTGCGCAGCTGCCCCGGGGAGGGGGTGGAAAACACACACAGCCCACCCCCCCCCCCAAACCCATTTTTTGGTAAGTCCCGGTCGGGCATCGCTGCCGGAGGTTCTGTTCTACCCCAGCCGGGCGGAGGGGAGCGCGGCCGGAGGAGGAGGAGGAGGAGGAGGAGGAGGAAGGCGCATGCCCCCTCCCCTTCCCAAGCCGGAGGGGTTCGTGGCGTGGGGGGGGGGGGGGTGGGGGGGTGTCGAGTAAGGGGACGTTGGAGTTCCGCACACGTTTTGGGTTTTTTTTTTTTCTTCTTTCGAGCAAGAATCTTTTAAACGTGTCTGCGGCCTTTTTTTTCTCTCTCCCCTCGGACGGTTTGGTAGGCGCTTCAAGAGGCCCAAATATTTCCACAGGGTCCCTTTTGCAATTGTTTATTTAAAATAAGTCGCTATATTAGCGGAGGCAGCAAGGAGTTAGTACTGGAGTCTGCTAGTAATTCCCACCAGGCTGTAAACTGATGCCTCTTTTAAGCCTTTAACTTCATGGTCGTCCCAGAAGTAAAAGTTCTCATAATGGAGACCCTATGGGCATCGTGCATTCCAGCACATCATTAAAGCAAAGCAAAGCAGCTCAGCCAAAGCCAGATGAAATAACTGCACTGTCCACTTTTAATGGGCTTCCTGTGGACAAACGCTGCGGAGGACAACGGTGAAAAATCAGACGAGTCGCTGGCGATTTTTTAAAATACCGTAAATGTTCATATTAGGCTTAATATTATCCTTACGTTTATAGAGCAAGCCACTTCATAACCGCATTTTTAAGTGGGGTTTAATGTTATATTTCTCAAGGTGACTAAACACAACATTGAGCATCCTGACTAACACTGCGGTGAGTGTTTAAAACACCGGGCAAGTGTATCAGGCGGGGAGGGAGAAAGGAAAAGCAAAGCAAAACAAACGCGCAGAAAACAACTGCCCTCCGACATATCCAAACACGCTGGGACGGACCCGGGAAAACAGCGACAAGCAGGAAAGGCGACACAATTTCTGCATGTTAATTCCTCCCGCTCTGCGTTGCGGATATCGACTTAAAAAAATAATAATAATAAAAAAAAATCAAGCAAAAACACAGAGGTGTTGCAGCTTATTTCAGGGGGGAAGAGCGGGACCTCTTCCAGCCCTCGCCCGAAGAGGCGGCGGCGGTGGGCACCGCCGTGCTGCCGCGGCCCCCCGCACCGGTGCCCCGTCCCGGCCGCCCCTCCTGCCCTCACACGCTGCCGGGCTCGTCCCTCCCGGCCAAAAGGCAGTTTTTGAGTGAGGGAGAGGAGGAGGAAATTAAAGGTAAAAAAATGTAAATAAAAAATTTCCCTTGGTCTGGAAATGGGCCCAACTGAAAGCATGTTAATCTCCACCTCAGTAATTTGGTTCTTCTGGAGAAGACAGAAGCCCTGCTGCTGTGCCCTGCACTTCATAAATCACGTCTTTATGTGGACAAGGTCAGGGCACCTAACAGCTCAGACATGGGCCTTTGCAGTGGCTCGGAGGGCTCCGGCATGTTTATTCTCTCGCACAGATCTCCGAGGAGCAGTCCAGCACGCTTCTAATTACTTTTGATTATTTTCATTTGCTCGGGTCAGGCTGGCTTTGCCGGCACTGCTGGAGGGTGGGTTTCCTCTCTCCCTCCCCCCCCCCCCCGGCCCGGCTGTGGGACGCGGGGGGGATCAACGCTCTGCTTCGCCCAGCACCCCCTTTCCCAGGGTGGCGGGGGGCTCCGGGGACCCCCCGGGGCTCACCCCACCGGTGCAGGGGGTCGGTCCCCTTTCGGCAGCTGCAGGGAGCGAAGCCCAAAATCTCCAGCTGCGGTGGGGACACCCAGCTGGGCTGTCCCCCCCCCCCCCATAGCCAGGCAGCGAGGGGCATTTACCGCTCCGAAATGAGGAGCGTGCAGAAAAGACACCCCCCCCCCCCACCGAAAATACCGATTGCCTTCGGGGAAAAAAAAAATAAACGGCCCCACATCCTTACAAAAAAAACGAGCGCGGTGCATGTGCAGGCAATAAAAAAGTTGAAGGACCTCTGCGACTCCTGCGCTCGGGGAACTGCAAAGCACACGCAGCCCCCAGCCGTGCACAGAGGCAGCGCGTGTTTAGGTCCGTTCTCCTCCTCCTGCTGCTGCGTGACCCCCCGTCCCGGCCCGGCGCTTTATTGCTGGCCTAACTAACTAAGTACAGCGAATGCGCGGTGCCCACGCGGAGCAGATACACGGCAGGCGCACGCGACTGGTGTCCCGGCGCTGGTAGGGCTCACGGGTGGGCGAAGTCGTCCCCGAGTTCCCCACGGGTGCTGGTGCCTGCTTTGCACCCCCTCTTACGGTCTGGAGCAGCCGCGATGCTGCTACTGGCAGAAACCAAACAACTACCCAAGTATGGAGCAGAAACCACCGCCGCGTCCGGGCACCCGCGTTTGCCAGTGGCTCCATCACATCCCACCGGTGAGGGTGTCCCTGCGGGTGGGGGTGCCGTCCCAGCTGACTGATAAGGGGAAACTGCCTGAGCAGGGGCTGCCTGGTGGGAAGGAGTTTTCTGGCCGCTGGGGTTCGAGCCTGAATTTTGGGGGATCTCGGGTGTTACTGCATATCAGGAGAAGGGAAATCGCGGCAGATGTACCTTCTCCGTCAATAAGGAAGATGTAAAAAACGGGTCAGTGACTAGTATCCAGCTGCCTGGGTGAATCTGCTCCTGCCTGGGGGAGGAAGGCTTGGAAAACCTGTAGAAACTGCCCTTCCTCGCGGCAGGAAGGGATGTTATAACCCCTTATTGCAAACAAACCACGGCCCTCGCAGCCAACCCCAAACCGCAGCGCCAGGGGATGCGGTGCTCCTTGTCCACCCCCCGCTCCTTGCACAGGCAGCAGAAAAGGAGCTCCACCGGGAGAAATCTCCTCGTTTTCCTCCTCCAAATCTTCCCCCAGGTTTCCCTGCCAAGGCGCGTGCTCTGGCAATGGATGCTGAGGACTGTTGCTGTTTTCCTTCGTAGTGTTCATTACTTCCATTACAGAAGAGTCTGGAAGCCTCCGAATCCAGCCCGGGCCCTTCTCGCGCTCAGGGTTACTGCACCCGCAGGGCGAGACAGTCTCCGCCGGGCGAGTTTGGCACGTGTGTGCACTAAGATAAAAGTCGGGGGAGAAACCCGCATTAGCTAGCTCGTTTTAACACCTACTAGAGACAGGGCAATTTAAGGCAGCGGCTGACTGATGTGGGTGCTGGCCTCCTGTCCACCCCAAAGCTGTGTGTTTTCCTGTGCTTTACCTTTCTCGTGTTTTGAAAGAAAGCCAAAATTCTGGAGAATCTGGGAAACTCCATTGGCAATGCCCTTAGTCTGCATCTCCCCCTGTGTGCTGGGCAGCCTGGAAGGGCTCTTTTCCCTCTTAACCACCCAAAGAGTAAAAGAGCTCGAGCGTGGCCTTCTAAAACCTGCCAACATGACCGAAAAAAAAGGCTGATTTGGGTTTTTTGAGCGCACTCTCATTCACCCTTGCCGAAATACAACTGAATAAATCTGTACCAGGTCTGTACCCACTCCTGCTTCCCACAATTTGCACACCCAGAGATCGAGCAGCGGGACCCCGCAGACAGAGGCTGTACGTGGGGTGCCCAGAGGCTCCCACCTGACGTAGCCGCTGCTTCACTGCCTGGCAACACAACTTTTTGCAGAACCTGCTCTAAAAATGGAAGAACTCTAAAAAACGCTCCCTGAGAAGGCACCGTACCCGGGAGGTAGAAAGCACAGTAAAAGGATTTTGCAGACTTCCTTTGTACATACGTGCGTAAGAATCCAACGGGGATCCATTAATTCTTCACTTTTTCCAAATTTTTAATTTTCAAGCCTTCTCATTTACCAAATAGCCTGCTTTGGAAGACCTTTTCCAGCCCCAGAGCCCCTCGTGGCATCGGAAAGAGGAAGGGCGTGTGGCAGCAAGCCCTGGGGCACCATTCGGGTCTCGGCACTATCCGGAGTCTGACAACAGAATTTGCAAACCAAAAGGATGGAAAAGAAAATACCAAAGCAGGGAAAAAAACCAGGCCAAAAGGGATTGGAAGGGTTAAGCAACAGAACTTTACACTACAAGAATTATTGTGATGCATAACAGGTAATTCTATTTTAATAATCAATTTTAGGAGTGACTGGCTATTTTCAAAGCATTCCTATTGTAGCCAAACTTTTAACTAGGCGTACAAGAGTGGACATAAACACCTGCGGACTTTATAAGAGTAAGAAGCAATTTATCACCCAATAAAAAGTCAAACACTCATTTTAAAATTTTCAGGTTTGCATTTGCTATTTTAAATGTACATGTGTGGATGGTTCTAGCGGAGGTTGAGAAGAGGCGGATACATATCCTACATGCAGAAACACACGTGCAGACAGCAAACAAAACCAGCTCTTGCAGCGGGGAAGAAAAACCTGCCCGAAAGCATCGATGTTACAGTTTCATCCCACCTGCGTTTCGTATTAAACCTGTTGTGATCATCGACCGGAGTTGTCTAAAACCTGAACTAAACGGGCAGTAAGTCAGCTGGCATATGAAATTACTGCAATTCGATTTTCAGATAAACCACAAAACTTGATGAACTAACATTGTTCCAGCTGAATTAACTCATCATCCCTGGGAAGGGACGGTTGCGGAGGAAAGCAAGGGCTCTGATAGCGGCTATTAATCCTCCTCTTATGGCAAGGCGCTTGCTTCCAAGTGGAAAGATACCCTGCTAAAGGCAGGCTAAGGATCCCCACTGCCTCAGAAACATCGCTGCCCTGCCAAGCCCCGAGCGTAGCGTTAGATTTTATTTACACGGGGGTAGGAGA
Organism: Astur gentilis; assembly: GCF_929443795.1. NCBI lineage: Eukaryota > Metazoa > Chordata > Aves > Accipitriformes > Accipitridae > Astur > Astur gentilis. Next base: position 39,564,536 of record NC_064885.1, on the reverse strand, counting down.
GACAGAATTCTTCGTTACGGGCTTGTTATGAAACTATAAATAGCTTAAAATCCCCGTCAACAGTTTGAGTCATGCTCGGTAGATAAATCCGAGGACTGAAATTCAGGAATGCTAATTTATTCAGCCGGTGGAGGAGCATGCAAGGTTGATCCTTATCCTGTGCTGGGGCAATCTCCCTGGGATTAAGTCGTAAAGTATTTGGACCACAGGTGCCATGTGAGTGGGTCAGGTTCCCCACCGTTGGCGGGCAGAGCTATTCGTGTGCACCCACCCTGGGCGTGCAAACCGGGGTCCTGACCAGTAAATGCTTAACTAGCCCCGTGCGTGCACAGCAGCCCGCCTGGGCGTGCATTTTGAAGTGCTGCTCCACATAAATTAGTCACACATGGGTAAAGGTGCCTGATTAATTTTGAAAAACCTTACTCCGAGAGCTACCTGGTTTGCACTAAAGATATTTTGCACAACAAGGAGATTTTGCTAGCCAGGAAAATCTCTAGGGGCGGGGGAGCGGAATATATTTGATACAGGTGTCAAAATAAACCTGTCCTATAACCCATTGATCACAATGGGTTATTAATGAAATAGCTGTGAACATCAGCATATCCTTGTGGCAGATTTCTTTCATAAATGAGTTGAACATTTTCCAATTTCGAGAAAGTGCTGCTACCTATAAACTTGGAAATTAAGGGCTTTTTCCCCTAAGACTCAGATCCCTCAGGGCACTTGTGTTCTGGCATGCATCCCTTATTTGCTGAAGAAATTTCAAACTTGGTAATTTAGCACCATACTGATAAAACAAAGCGGGGGAAAAAAAAAGGCAGTTAGGCATGTGTGGATGTGAAGGAGGAGGGAGGTAAGTAGTACAGCTTGAGGCATTTTTTTCCTGTGGCTTTTTTCACCCACAAGTCATGCTGCAGATTTCGTGTGAGATTCATAGAGAAAACATTCCCTAGATACAATATATAAGATGCATATTAAAATCCATGAACTGAGTTTTGCAGATGCAAACTGACCTGCAGAATTTGAAGGAGGATGGAGACTGTTTTACAACCATTTTATAACTTAAGCCTAAGATGTTGGGCTAAATTTGCCACTAGCAGGATTATAAGTATTATTAGTATTAGTACTACAGCAGCACCTAGAGGCCCCAGTGGAAACTGGGACCCTTTGTGGGCAGCCCTGAAAAGCTTACAATTGGCATGGATGGGATAAAAAAGTGTGCCGATGGGAAGACTATCATTTTGTTTTGACAGATGGAATATGGAGATTTGCTCATGGAGAAAATCAGTGGTGGGCTGGGAAGGAACCTCGTCCAATATTTTCCCTTAACTTTCATTCACCGAGAAGTTGCTTTTTACTTCTTTCTTTTGACTGCAATGAACAGAAACTCCTATCTGCCCGCTGGTATTCACAGCTTCTCACGGATAAAGAGGGGGAGTCTGCTTGGTCTCTGCCAGTTAAAACAGCTCTGCATGCTTTAATATGGCTCATCTGTAGCAGAAATTGTACTTTATCACCCTTTTTTAGCTAGGAAAATATTTGAGCTTTGGAAATGAACAGTTGATGCTTCGGAACAGATCTTTAAACATAAGCACGTTGTGCTGATTGGTACCATAAATGAAAGCTCCTCCTACAGAAGCAGTTTTGGGGAGGATACATAAAACTCTGCCTTCAACTTTTGCGGGAGAAATGTGAAACGGAGTTCATGATGTCAAGTCTTGTTGCTAGGAGTCACCTAGCAATCATGCCAGCACAGAACACGAGATGGATCACGATCCCCACCAGGCAGAGCCGGGGAGAGACTGTCCCGACCACGACGCCGGCCGCTGCTTAACCTCACTAAGTGACCGCGAAAAGCAGCAGGGCATGGGCACGTGCTCAAGATAGGTTGCAATTTTGGGGGTCTGTACGAGCAAAATGAGGCAATGTGTTAAGAATAGGTATCTTTCCACCAGGAAGGATTTCAGAGACTGTATGAGCCGTATTGCTGAGCATCCAGTATAGTAAATATGGCGCTCAAGATCATTTCTTGCCCTTTACAAAACTCTTCCCTGTGCATCCTTCAGGCCAGATCCTCACGTGGGGCAAAGGAGGAGATTCGCTGAGGTTAAGGAAGCTATCGTCAGATGCACGGACTGAGGAAGGTAGTCATCTCCGTTGGCTTTTCAAGGATTTACAGTGAGATTGGGGCCAGGGGAGGTGGTCACGTATTCCCCAGGGAAGCACCAGCAGCTCAAAATGCTGAAGACAGCACTGACATAAGACAGCTGGCTACCTTGGAGCTGAACCGGCGACCGAAAGTATTGATCAAGCCCAGAAACGGAGTGCAATTTCCACCCCAAATTACTCTATAGTCCCGGGATCAGACAGGACGCTCAGACCAGACCTGAGCTGCCCCAGGGCTGTAGATGGAGGAACTGTTCCATCTCCAGATGAAAGCCAGTCCTAGATCGCCCCACTGCCTTCAGCTCCAGGACCGGCGTGCTGGAACACATCAGGGCTGTGGCCTCGGACAAGGTCTGGATGAAACCAAAGCACGGCACCTCTGGGAACGTGCAGGAATCGCAGGATAGGCCAGCTCTTTGTGCATCCTGTCATTTTAATGTTATATTTGTGACACCTCCAGAAAGAAACTGAAGATAGAAGCTCTCCTGCCAGGCACTGTGAACAGGAGCTCAAACCAGTCGTGTACCGCACGAAGGAAATCTGTCAGCTTGGGCGATAAAGTGCGACTATATGTCACAATGTGAATGACCACAATTTTCCCTAGTGCTTATGGTATATTTAACAATGCTATAAAAGATGAAAGTGGGATTAGCACTTCAGAATTACTTAATTCTTATTTAAATCTCTAATTAATGAATTTTGTCTCAAACAGAAAACAGTAGGTTTAGATTGAGGTTGCTGTGGACCAGGAAATACTTCTGTAGAAAGAAGAAACTGAACTGGCTTGAATGATTTATAAAATGTGAGGGTTTCATTCCAAAATATCATTTATATGCCCAGAAATCTACTCAGCAAATCTAATCCAGCCAAGGAAAATGAACATTATCAATCCATGAATAAAGATGGGAAGTAATTCTGCAGCAGTTTCAGACTATGCTTGCCCATGTATGACAAGTAACCCATCTGAAGCCTTTTTCACACGTCTATTAGGTTTGCATTTACCCTGAGTTTGCCAGGCAAAACGTGGGGACAAAGAACACCATGATAATCTTGAAGAAACCAGTAATAATGACAGCTACTCGCCACACTGAGAGTTAAGCACATCCTTCCTCCGTTAACACAGCTACTGATGGGAAAGAGGGAGGAAGGTCGACGCCAGATGCAAAGACTGACCAGAAACCCCAAAACTCAAGTAAATCCTTGTTCCTTTTGATACAGTACAGCTCGACCAGTTTAAGGGATACAAAAAGAATAAGATAGAGAGGGGTTATATATGAATGGGATATTACAAAGACTTTGTTGTCCTGATTTCCAACCAGCCGCTGGAAGGGTTTGGTGACCGCGGATGATGATGTTCCAGGTGATTCATCGCAACTCCTGTCAGTAGCCGAGCGGCCAGCAGACACCTCTGAAATGCGGTGACCTTGGCTTACGTAAGCGAGGCCAGTAGTAAAAGCAAATGGAAGTTAAAATGAAAAGTGTATATTTTTAGAAGAATTTGTAGTGTTTGGGCTCCAGTTTTGGATGGCTCAAGACTATTTTGTAAGCCAAAAATCTGTTCTTTAGTTTTGGTCTGTTGATTAAATATACTTGTTACCAACAACTTCTAGCAGGAAAAAATGTAGAAGAGACTTCAACTAAGATGTTATCAGCTTCAGCTGCAGCACTGAACGACTAAAATGTAATAGCTCATCAGATCTCAAGTTATTTCTACTGACTGCCGTATAATCAGCATGTTAAACCTGGGCACCTCTTCAGGCACAGTTATTTGTGTGATATATACAGATCGATACCTATTGATTTTATAATTTTGATTCATCTCTATGCAGTGATTCAGTTTCACATCATCTTATTTATCAAGCTCTTCTCTGTACCTTTGCTTCCAAGCTTACTGGTGCTCCCAGGCCACTGGAGCAGGGTCCCACCGCAACCACCCCCCTTTGGCCCCGGCACACAATTGCAGTGGGCACACGCTTGGTCGCCTCCTGAGGAATTTTGTGTGCAAAGAGCTGCCACGGGACACCCAGGGTCATTACTACATGAGGATAAAGTTCATAAACCTCCTTCGTTAAGGCCACGACCCTCCTGTCCCTGCTGGAGCTGGAGCCACGCCAATGGACTGAAGGCAAACAGCGCAGCCGGGTATTTCTCACCCAGTGGACGTGCCTTCAAACTTCCCTCTCTGCTGGCTTATGAAGATAGGGCGTGGGCAAAATTTCACAGTGAATATTAAAATTTGTTCTTTTTACCCCTGGAGTTCTCTGGGACCCGTGCTGGCACCCAAAGACCTTCCCCGCTGCAGCAGCTCCCGCACACAGGAGCAGAACGAGCAGAGTAGCTGGCACGAAAAGCCCGACAGCGACTGATTAACAGCGACCTGCCTGACACACCAGAGGAAACCAATGCCATTGCTACTGCTGGCAAGCGCGTCAGGGAAATCCTGTTAACTTCACTGGATTTCATATATGCAAATGATAGCGGATTAGAGAGCGTTAGCGAAGCCGCCGTTCCCGCCGAGCTCACACCAGTTTGCATCAGAATAAGTTCTGTCTGGACGCTCTGGAGATGCCCCCAAATAGACTAAATCATGATTTAGCAATTCAGTTCTGCCTCAAGCTCCAGCTAGACGAGTCAAAGCCGGTCTCTACCGATGTGCCTGCCGCTGGCGTGCTGCGTTCGCGCTGACAGCCCTTACGCAGCACCGCTGCGGCCCGCGGTAACAGGATGTGGAGCAAGAGTGGTTACAACCCAGCAGCCGAAATTTGTGCGATGAATGAATTTAAGGCAAACAGGAAAACTTCTTTATATTGAAAATGCCCCACAAAAAGAACTGAACTCTGTTCCAATGCAACGATTTCAAAATGTTTTTGCAGAAGGTGCCGAAGGGAGCTAGGATGTGCTGCATCCGTGAAATGGAAGTTATTAGGGTGAATGCCTTCTGGAAGGAAAACAAAAAGGGTTGATGAAGACTAAACAACATTTCAGGGGGGCTCACACACTCCAGCAAGATGGAAAGCATGGGCTAATTAGAAAATAAGATCTATCACCATGCAAAAATAAATGACTTCATAAATAGCTTTAGATATCATGTTAAAAGCACCTTTAGGAACAAAAAAAGATGCTATGCTAAAAACAAGAGATCTAAAGAGCTGTTCTTACACATCCATTACATTTTCTGAGCTGTCTCATTTACTTTTTGAAGTTCTGTACACATGATACAGCAAGGCAAAACATTTTATGTACCGTAAGAAATTTGAAACAATGTTGAATGTTGGGAAGATAAAGTTAACAAAACTACACTTCAGTGGCTTTTTTATTTCTCTATTTTATGACCTTTCAAGAACTTGGAGCAAAAGGAAACAAGAAGGAAGGATAAGCAACCATACGCTCCTGCTCGCTTTTTTCTACATTGCTGATCAGAGCCCAAGGCAGAAATCATAATAAAAAATGTCTTCTTTTTAATGTCTAAGTAGGAGCTGTTGAAACACTGATGGTACAATGTGTTTTGGGATGGAAAGCATTTGTTCCTCTTGCAGTTATCAACAGTCACATGTTATGTGATTTTCCGATGTTTCTCCCTGAAAATACGGAAGCCCATCACATCTTCACAACTGTTCAGAACAGCTTTTCTGCTCTTTCTGCTTCTTCTAAAACAAAACCAGCTACAACTACGACTCCCAATAACTATTTCTATAAGCATCAGGCAACTGAGATTTTCTCTCCATTTCTTTGAAATATCCTTAGTCATATCATTACAGACCTCTCAATGACATTGATAGCAATAATTACTGAATGTACTAGGCGGTGACACCCCCACAAGTTTCCATCCTACTGGATGCCAAAATGCTCGTGATGCAGCTGCTATGGGGCATCAGTGCTGTAGTGCACACGTACACACAAAATCCACTTTCCCGCCTGAATAAGCACTCCAAATTTAAACAAGATCTATGCATCGGTTTGTGTTGGAAAGAGAAAAAAGCAATGTATGAAGAGTTGCTCATTTCTCTTGGAAGGAGAAGGCAACTACAACAAAAAGAGTAAACGTGATGGGAGACTGATGCAAATTTTAGAGCATGGTGTGGTTTGCTAATATATTGGCCTAATGAAGAAAAAATTGACATCTGAGTGGCATAAGCTACATTGAAGCTAGCATCTTGCCAAATCTACATTAGATGGAAACAGGTGCTTAGTTTAAACTGTCATATTGCTACAGTAAAAATCTTCTGCAGTTGTACATCTATGCTACTGGTCTGGTAGAAATTTAGCAGTTATTTCTGCTGATTTCGGGAGGAAGATGCAAGAGAAATGGCAAGAATATAAGCAATGTTTTATAAAATATATGTCACAAAATATCACGAATGAGTAATCATTGAACTTTTAAAAATCCCAGGTTTTTTCTGTAGCTATAACAACTATATTCAAATATATTTTGAACATTTCTTAATGTGTTTTTATGATGTCTGTTTTTACTCTCAATTGACGGATTTTTTTTCTTTAAAATAGAAGTTTCAGTGGGCTGTCTTCTATTACAGTCCTGCAGGTTTAATATCTGTAATTCAGAGGTAAGTCTAAGCAAATCTGAAGGGATTTTAGGTGATAGAGTACATACCTGCAATCCAAGTTCATGTGGTCAAATTCATTCCTGGTATGGCTTCACTGAACTTTTCAGTGCTTTTTTACTTCGAAAGTATTTGCACTTGGATGGATTTATTCCTGGCACTGATCTCAACGCCAGAATAAAAATCAGATACAGCTACTTAGAGTGACACTCCCTGACTGAAATAAAATGTATGGGGAAAAAAGGTAGGTGAGCAGCTGAGGGGTAGCCTGGTGGTGTTTTGAAGGGTGTTATTCGTGGAGGACAGATCTAGGGCATCTCCTTAGCTAATATGGCTTGCTACACTATGGTAAAGCGTACAATAAATCGGAAGGTGCCTATAGCAGGGCAGCAAGATGCAGCTCCCCTCTCCTACGTTTAAAGCAAAGGGTGTGATGGCAAAAGCAGCGACGAACAGAGAAAAAAGCCTGCTTCTTCAGGAGCTAATTCATGACGGTCAGTCATCTTCTACTCATTTCGTCGAAAAAATATTCCAAACGCTTTCAATATTAAACTCTACAGGGAGCTCACGTCCTTCGTGACTGACCAGGCAAACAGCAGGGGACGGAGCAGGGAGCCAGTGAAGTGAGGAGCACCACCTCCAGCTGGGAACGCGTTGGCCATGTAACGCAGTTGGTTATTGCGTTAGCATTTCGGGTGAATGTGGAGTTAACATCTGAGCCTTTCAGAAAAGATCTTTAATGACCCACTAGCCGTCTGAAATTTCCCAAATCTGAAAGAACACCTCCATAGATGTAACAGCTACACAGGTTCAACATAGACTCGGGGAAAGTGTCACCTTCTGAATCACAAGGGATGCTTCCAGTAACATCAATATTTTCCCGGGAGGTCCCCAGCCAAAGCCTGCCTTGGCCCAGCCCTGCTTGGAAGATCTTCCAGGGCTGTAGCACAAGGTGGTATGGCTGGAGACCAAGTCAAGGCATTATTTTATTTTGTTTTGGTTAGCAGAGTTGATATTTGGTCAAAGGCTCCTAGCTGTGAAATGATGAGGAGCTGCCAATTTCTAAGCTAAACGTTGTACATTCATATCCTGCTACCACTAACTCCATTATGATTAGTCAGGAGTGAACTTAGAATGTTCAGAAATAAGGTTTGGATAAACATCCCCAAATTTTGGATGCTTATCTGAGCCTGACCCAAACCCCCTGAGTATGCAGAATTGAGCTGGAAATCTGGCAAGAATGTTAATTTCCACACTTTTCATTTCTCTCTTGAAGGCTATATTTGCAGTTTAAGAAATTTCCTTTAATTGGAATTAGCATAATACATTATTTCCCTGTGGTGAGAACAGCTTTTCTGTAGTTACTCTGCCTGTTTGGATTTTGTCCAAGGAAGTACAAAAGGGGATGAAAGTGAACACAAAAATCCAAAGTAAATAAGTGAATCAAACTCTTTAAACCCCACAAATGGGCAGATTCTGCTTAAGACTTCCCCCAAAATAAACAACTTGGTTCAGTCCTAAAATGATGCCTGTTGGTTTTAATGGTGCCTCTGCATGAATGCCAGCTGTACCGCTTTCACGTGTGTTTGGTAATAATTAATGCTTTGGGGCATTCTGTAGCCCTTCTTTTACTGCTTCCGATAGCATCTTATTCGTTTAATTTCATTAATTTAATATTATCAACACCTACAAAAATACTGGCCCAAGACATGTCAAATCTTTGGGGAGCTTGGAGTTACCATCAGTGGATATTTGATGCTCCAAAATTCAAGGGTTATGAGATGCTGACTCCATTCATATACTAAATTCTGTGATATTTGCTGTGAAAACAAAGTATTTGAGCAACCAACGGCGCCTTCAGATGAGGGGAACCTTAAGCCCGGTATGCACATAAGAGGCCCAACCTGCCACCGAAAAGACCCAGCCTATGCAGGTGTAAATCCAGCTGCTAGATCTGACCTTGCTGCAGACCTCAGATTCAGCCGGGGTGAAGACTGTCAAGTGAAAACCTTGCAATTACCTGAAGCGCTATTCTTTTCGAATTAGCCTCTTTGCAAATCAGCTGGCGATACAAGGTGTGTTCGGAAGGACGTAAGTGACTTTCTTAAACCCTTTTCGGACGCTGGGCTGGGGGGGGGTCACGGCAGCACCCAGCTGCTCGCCCTTCCTCCTGCCTCTCTTGTCAAGCACTCCTGGCTCCCAAGTAGCAAACTAAATACAGAGCGTGTGTGTGTAGTTATAAGCACAGCACATGTATATATCAACGCACATCCATGAACCTGAAAGGTTTGCTCGCATTTAACAATGAGTCAAATAAACAAAAATGAGTATTGACAGAAATGCCTGTTACCCAACGCTCCCAGGGAAGAAAAGCAAAGCCAAGCGCTATTCCATAAACAGAACACTCGGTACTGAAAAATAATCCCTTTCAAGCTCAAATCCAGAACATCGCACCTACACAGCCAGCTCGGGCACCGAAAGAGAAAACCAGCCTGGAGTTTCCCAGCTCCCTGCTACTTATCAGGGGAAGATCTGGGCAAGATGCCGGGCAGTGGCAGAGGGCTGTGCCGCTCCTCCCTGCCAGCCGGGACGGGGCCGTGCTGCCTGCCACTTGGGAAAGAAGAAAATGTCATCCAGCCCAAACACAAAGGGCAAGATGGTATCTCGCTGCTGGTGTGGTGAAGTCATATACTAGGAAAAATATTTTTAGCTGTTTCTGGGCAGAGAGTCCTCAGGAGGCTGCAGAGCTGGTCCGATACCGACATCGCCTTGTTCGCTTCCCCAAAGCGCTGTGCAAGACCCTCATGGCAGCATCCCGAAAAGGCTCGGAGCGAGGCAGGACGGGGGGCTGACGCTGTTTGCAGAGCTGGGGACATGCCAAACACTGCTGGCCAGCCCCTCCCTTCAAAACACAACAGATTTGGTGGGGAGACGGCCACAACCTGCTCCCCCGGCCAATCCCGCAACCAATGCAGGGCAGCTACTGATGGCCGCTGTTTGGTTTGGGACTTGGGGGTGTTTGGGGGGCTGCAGGGGACAGCACGGCCCCCTGAACCCCAGAGCTACTGTTGTGCCCAATTATTTTCTTGGTGTAAAAGGAAAAGCTGTGTTCAGGGAAGAGAGTGGGAGTTGGGAAGGGGGCAGACCCCGTCGCGGGGGCCTGGGGATCACCCCTGGGATGGGAGCGCTGCGTGGTCCTACACTCACAGCATTCCCTGGGACCTCCTCCCTCCTCCAGGTCTGCTTCTCTCACCCTCCTTTTTTACCTATACATTGGCATATATTAGGAGAGTAGGTTTTTTCCAGCTTCTCATTTAGAAAATAATTGCTAAAAAGAAGTACTCTAACAATAGTTTAAATGTTACAGTCAAATCTGCTTCTCTGAAGCCTCCTGGATTCAGGAATAGGTATTGGGATTACTGTTGGCTGATGCCATTTCACTGCAAGCAGTGGAGCAACGCTGCTGTAAACCCAGCGTGGCCACGGTCATCAACTCCACATGGACTTTGCATCCTGTTCTCTAGGAGTCCAACCTTAGAAACATAAACTGCCATCATTATATTTTTCTTTGAAAGATTTGGGTTGAAACATCTTTTCAGAGCAGCACTCAAGAGAAAACCAGCCAATTAATTGAAAATTGTACTTTTCTGGATACATCATATTTTGATGTGCAGTTGGAAGAACAGGACACAAAGCGTAAGTCCATATTCAGGGTTCAGCCGAGCACACGCTTTTACTGGGGGACCCATTGGCTAAGCATTGGAGGGCTTGGTTCCTTGGGGTCAGTAGGACCTCTTTCATTGCTTCAGGAAAGGGGATTCTGTGACATATATTTTTTTTCTCTGTAAAGCTGTGTCACAGGGACAAGCACACTAATAGATGTGAAATAGAGAGAGAGAGAGAGACACCTGGAAGAGGGTTTGAGGCACAGAGACAACGGCTGTGTCTTGATGCTAAATTCTCAAGGGGAAACCGAGAGCTGATGTGTGGAATACAGCACTTTAAAGAGAGGGAAAATGAAGGGCATTTCAGAAGGATGCAATATAAAAATTGAGGTTTTGAACTTTGATGAATTTTCATTCTGAGATGTCGTTACCCAAAATTAAAGGCAGCCAGCACTGATAAGAATAAACTACTAAGGGATATGTCTGGTAAGTGTTTGGAAGTAGAGGAGGTACCTCTAGCATATTGGAGATGTCAGAGTTTGACCGAAGAAGACAGCTGGGTTCGTACAGACAGAGAGATCCACTGTAAAGTCACCAGAAAAAAATGCTCAAAGTGCAGAGCGGAGGTGTAAAATATTCCCATCATGAAATCCTGACCCCATTGAGGGCAATAGAAAACCCCTGATCGCTTTTAGACAGAGAGGGCAACAATTCAAGTGTTTGCTCAGCAGTCAGAGAAGGAACATTACCTGGTGTACAGCCCACACTGCTTTGTGATAAACATGTTATAAACCAGATATTTGCACAGAACTCCTATTGCTTACAATGGGAAAATTGTGGGGCAAGGTGGGGTTTTTTATACACCACAGAAGAGTACAGGCTGGAAGATAGTGGCAGTTCTGCTCTCCTGGCTCAGCACCCTGAATTTTGCTGTCTCTTCTGCTTTTTCTTCTCTCACATTACCATAATTTTACAGTTGAACTCATCAGTTGGCATTAGTCAGCGTCGCCTTCTTTAATAGCGCAGTAAAACAAACAACCCAGAAGAGTTTGCCACCGCAGCCATGTACTTTATAAGGCACAAGTCTGAATAAATATGTAACTGTTCACACCCTTTCAAAAGCACTGGAACAGGAACACACTGAACCAAAAGCACTGATTTATATCTAAAGCAGCACTGACTCCAAAGTAAGGGTGAAAATGCAGGTTAAATGGATCGTGGGTGCTACCAAGAGTTATTGCTCTGTCATTTTACATCTCAGAGTGCTGTGTGGGGTGGGCAAGAGCAGAGAGCGAGACAAGCTAGAAAACAGCCACCTTGAATGCGTGGACTGGAAACAAAGGACAGTCACCGCTCATCCTACCTGATTGAAAATACTGTTTAAAATCATAATTTGCAGTATAAATCAAGACAAAGGGTGGAAGGGTTGTCTCTCAGAAGCATCTCTCTACTTTGCTGGAAATACATGGAGCCCTTCCAAAAATACACCACGGAGCACCAGCTCTGTGCAAACACCTGAGTGGCTACGTGGGACTGCATGGTTACTTTCAACACATGAATGAAATCAGCTGAAAGGACCCATTGAATTTAGTTGTGTTAATAAAAAGAAAGTTATGCATCCACACTGACCACAGTGTGGTCAAATGTGGCAAATGCTTTGAGATCCCATCTTCTGGATTTCTCCTGCACAGGCTGGGAGAGCAGAGGGGATTTCTTCTGGGCAGCCCTCTTGGGCCCAGCAAGCTGAGTTTTAATAACTGAGCAAATGAACAGGCTGTCTGTGTAATTTTTGTTCAGATACAGAAGTAACAGTATCAGTAGATTTACTGTAATTTACTTTGTGGAATTCATATGAAAAATAATAATTAGGCATTGCACTATAAAGCCTCATTTCCCAAAGCCAAGCACCAAACCGAAGCACCCACATGTTTAAAGGACTTTGATTCTATTCTTAATGTCAAAATGCTAAAAAAAGAGGTAATTTCAGTAGGGAATTATTACGGTCAGGTTGCGTGAGATGCACTCTGATGCAGTCTAAATGATGTGTTAAATGATGATTTCCAACACAGCCTGTAGCAGAGAGTTTGTTTGGAATGACGTTTGTTGTGGCACCAGTGGCCACTACGAAGATGAATTTATATATACACTTAGAGCACCTGCCTGTGGAGGTGTTGCAGATAAGTTCTGCATGAGCAGATGACAACAGAAATTTTGCAAGCAGTCACCAACTGAATTTATGCTCCAAAATAGCAGTGAAAAGGTTGTCTGCAGCACTTTCTCGACTGCTTTCATGAAATGTATGCAGCCAGACTGTCAGCTGTTGTTATTAAACATTACATGGTGATTTCTTCAGCAAGTAACTATCCTTTAGCAAACGAACCCACATTGCTGTGGTCGCTTGCAACTTGCTTAACTTTTAGTCATGCAGGTTTTGCAGAACCTCTTCTCTTTGCTACGTGATTGCGACCAGTGACATTTATAAATGAATATAATGTTTAAAATTGTATTCAGACCTATTTAAGCACCAACATCTACACAAACAAAGCTCTGATACTCAGAGATTAGCAGAATACTGATAGAAAGATAACCTACATGAAGGCTGAGTAAGGAGCAATGATGGATTTGCCCACTATTCTTTCAGCTTTGTTAAGGAAGCCTCCCCAATGAAGTCACTTCTTTAACCTACAAACATTTAGCTCTGGCTTTACAGCTGTGTGTTTTTATATAAATATGACAACAATCAGTCCTGGAGACCGATGCCACCTCCCCTGAGGACAGTGGTCACAGTGGGAGCTCCTCTTCTGAGGATCCTTCTGTTGCTTTGCCACTAGGTCTCAGGACCTTTGTTTTTTGCAGGTGTTTGTTCTTCTCTGGGGTACTGTATGGAGTGTATAAAACTCTTATCCTCCCAGGTGAGAGAAGCTTTCCTTGTTTGCAGTGCATTTTCCTTCCTTACCTGCAGACTCACCACCCTCTGGGGTGACCTGGGACCTGCTGAGGCTCTTTGAGAGGTCGGGGCAGGAGGAGTAGGGTGAGCTCTCCTGGCCTCTCCGTGGGGCCAGCTCGCTGCTTATCTCGAGCCCTGGGAAGCCAGCTCAGGAAGCTAATTTCCCAGGAAACTCTTAACTTTTTTAAGGTTTGAGAGTTCCTCTGCCTGAGTCGGCTTCTCGCAAGAGCCCGGGCAAGGGCAAGCTGCGCCCAGGGAGCAGGAAGGGAACACGGCAGCACCTTCCCTTGTGGACCCATCCACGCACCCATCTCGTTTGGCCGTATCGTACAGCTACGTGACCTGCCGCCCCCTTGCCCACCTTTCTAAGTCTTTCTAAGCCTGCTCGCAAGAGTTTGGGCCCTTGTCGTTCCAAATCTTACTTGGTCTGGTGCCAACTGCCTTTGCAGGTGAAGGAGAGAAGAGGCCAAGTCTCCTAATGGACATGGTCCTGGCATTGCCCCCTAATGGGACCAAATCTCTGCCAAAAGAGTAGCTCATCTTCTGCCACGCTTTCCCTTCCCTCTCATGCATCTCAGACGCGCCTGCCACCCTCCTGCCTAAATAACCTGGGGAGTTTTTCAGCCTGTCATAATGACCTGGACCCCAGCGGGATGCTTCCTGCCAGACTTGCACCATTTTCTAAAGCCTGAGAAGATGCGCTAAGTGGGAAGACAGCATTTTGCTTGTACGCTTAGACAGCCCTCCTAAAATGCCGACGGTGGCTGCCAGTTCCTGGTGATTCCAGTAGGTTTTGTGTGGTGAGAGCAGCTTCCACCAGTTGCGCAACATCAAAGTGGTTTCACAAACAACACCCAGCAGTGGCCTTTATGCTAAAACCAGTTGTGTCTGAAGAGCCTGCTGAGTTTAGCTGATATACAAGCCAAAAAGCAAGAAAGTCTAACTTCCCAAGTGCTTTCTTTGCTTTCAGATGCTTTTTTCTTTTTCTTTACTGCTTTTCCATTGTCTGGCATTTACAGTATACCCGCAGAGGTAGAAAGGCATATATTTACCTCTCTTTCCTATCAAAGCTACTTTAAACTTAAGGCGCAGTGCTGTTTCCATTTGGAAAATTTTTTGTACAAGCCATTTACAAGGCCTTTACAAGCCATGGTATGCCAAGACCTCTCCGATTTCCAATTTACTGCAATGGAGTCTAGCTGGCATGGAGAAGGGAGGAACTCAACTATCCCACCCAAACCCCAGCTGGAGGGTACAGCCACCGCTACGTACGGACAGCAAAGCTGCAGATAGAAAGAGGGGAAGCCCGGGAAGTGGTGGAGGCAGCGAACCGGTCTGCAAAGAGGACCAAAACTGAAAAAGTTTGCTACACTCCAGAAGTCATCTCGCTGGGACGCGCACGCAGCCTGGCTTCTGCTGAGATGGGTTGTGAGCCACTGACAATTTCTTCAAGCCGTTTGGATGGGATTGATGGCAGAATGAACAAGTATACTCATTACGTCCTAAATACATCTGAAAAGATATACAAACATATATCTCTCTGTAAATAATGGTGTAAATCTCTTCAAACTTTGGTACAATTTATTTCTTAACTTGCTACCGCTCTCCCTACTACTGGTCCCATCATCTGACACATAAATGACCTTGTACTGTAGCGCTGGTCCGGGGAGGTTCGATGCCAGCTTTGCGGCAAGAAATCATCATCTAATGGCTTCAACAGGGACTGAAAGCCAGAATTTGCTGCCATTTACTGTTGGCCTGATGTGGTTGCTTGTCCCGTGAGCATCCCACGCTGCCAAGCAGAGGCAGCACCAAGCACACAGGTGCTTTGTGGGAGAGTGGAGAGGAATTGGGTACTCAGTCCAGTGGTTCTTTGAAAATGAAAGAATTAATATCATTTGGAAAGAACTTAAACTAAAATAATGCTACATGGGGGACAATGAAAAGGGAGTAGGAGGCGGGAGGGCATTAGGAGCGGGAGAAAGGCCAAGGAGGGCACATGGAGAGAGCAAACAGGGCTTCCCTCGGGCCAGGACAGGCTCGGGGCCACTCCTGGCTGCACTCGACGGCTTCACAAACACCCCGGCACAATACATGAGTGTAATATAAGCCTCGACTCCTCGAGATTAGCGATGGCTGGGAAATAATGTTATCGCTCCCCATTACGCTTCAGGAGCCCTTCAGAAAAAGTCCCCCAAATTCCCACAGGCTTTAAATGAGGGTGAGATTTTCTCCTGGTGTTCGTCCTCTTTTTCTAGGAGATCTTACGTCCTGCACGCACCACGTCTTCTTAGTCCTTGCCCAACCGTGCAAGAGCTCAGCCTTTTGCCCAGTAGTTTCACTCTCTGTGGAGATGCTGCTTCTTTTTCTCTACCTCTCGCTCACTTCTCTGCTGAAATCAAGGGATCCGGGATTTTCCTGCTGGGTCAAAACCCAACCTCCTTCCTCACAGGGGTCAGTTTAACTACACATCACTGTGCCAGACGGTGACTGTTAGCACCACCCAGTTTCATTAGTTATCAAGGGCTAAAGTTGCGCTTCGAACATTCATCAATCGGTAGGAAAAAATACGCATCAAATTAAAACTCCCAGCAAACTCCAACACCTTAGGGCTTTTTCCTTTTACAAGTGATATTTTCTTCCACTGAAAACAGAACTACTTGTGCAGGTGGTATTTAAACACAAACAGCTGCTCCATGGAAATGCAGTCGGGGAAAATAATTCAGAAAAAAAAGCAAAAGACAAAGCCATGGGTGTGGAGCAAGAATCTATACTGCCCCAATTTCCAGGGAAATATAGGAAGGGAAGAGAAACCTCACATATAAACAGTAAGTGGAATTTCCATTGCATTGGTCCCAATAAACGCACTGGGTTTAGGGGAAGAAAAATGGGATCAAGGGACCAGAGCAAGCCAGTCGGTATTGCGAGCAAAAGCGTGGCTGAAGGGTACGGCAAGTAAAAAGCTGCTTCATCTTTCAGTGTCAGAACAATGCCCGGGTGTATGTTAAACTGTGTTATCAGTGAGGGAAGCAGAGCAAGGCTGGGATAAACAGCACTAGATAGCCAGGGGTTTGTGGTCACAATTTACTGTTGCCTTTCCAGATAGTTCCTCCTTTCTTTTTGCTTTGTTTCAATCTGTCCGTCTTTTTTAAAAGGTCCTACAGGAAGTAACTGTTTTTAGCACTGTCATCATCATTTTAATTACCAGTACAACATTCTTTGGCTATACAGTATTAAAAAAAAGCCTGAGTAGTTGTACTGTGGCCAGACTGTGAGGTGAACTACCCACGATCACAGATGAGTATTGCTGCTCTTTCCTTACTCCAGCACTTTGCCCTGCAATGTCTCTGAATCCCTCCATCGCTTCTCTCTTCTGTGCCTCCCCTGAATCAAAACCTGCTGTCTTCACTTTCAGGGCACTTTGTGCTTTTTAGCACACGGTGCGTGCCATCACTGTGTAGAAACGTAACGTCAAGCGTCAAGAGCCCTTCCAGTAACAGGCCGCAGAGGTAACTCTTGAAATGCTGCATTTTCTCCAGCCCTGCCCTCCAGACGGAGGAGGCTCTCCCTGCAAACACCCCCAAAGCTATTTCACCGGGCTCCTCCCAACTCTCCTTCAAATTCCTCTTTGAATTCAGAAGGATTAATCTCATGGTATGCTACAGCTGCTGTCAAGATGACAAGTCTTGGTTTCCTCTCATGTGCGTCCATTAATGCTTTCTGTGACTGTAAGGTCCTAAAGGCAAGAACCATCCCTGTGCCCCTTAATGCCCACCTATCGCATAGGTCTCCTGGCTTCTGCTGTCCTGGTGGTGAAGCCCCCAAATTATTTTGAGTAAAGACTGAAAAAAAAAATTCATTAACCATTTGCACACGTAGGAGGGTTATGATCTCAGCTAACATGAGCGGGCCCGGTGCCACCTTCCTATCTGAGCAAGTGTAACGCTATTGTAATAAGAAGCCTCGAGTGTTACCCATTACTTTTCCTGGTGCTGACAGTGTATAAAATACTTCGTGTACAGACATGAAGACGGAGTCTTCACCTTGGGAACTGCATTCCAAGAAAATGACATGAGCAGAGAAGAGGTGCAATGAAAGCCAATCTGATGCTGCTGAAGGCACATGTGTAACTTGTTAGTTCCACTGTTATTTTTCCCTTTCTCTATACTCCTATTGTGTTAATGCTCTTTGGAGGCAAGCACTTTGCAACAGGATAAGCTCTTTTATCGGACCGAATCAGACCAGTAGTATCCCAACCTGGGAAGGACCGAGTGCCAGATAGCTCTGGAAGGTGTGCAATCCTTGTAGCAGACAAATCAATAGCAAAACCTTAAACATTCAGGAACACAGAATAATCAATTGCAATATTAACGTGCTGGTAAAATGATTAAAGTTTGGCGTTACACATATTTTCAAATGTACTGACACTTCATTCTCATAAAGGCCAGCTCAGTTATGTTTGATTTGTATTCATATCCTATAATGTGAATATATTTGCTCAAAATTGCTTAGTAGTAAATCACCATCACAGAAATAAGCTTATATTTATTTTTAGTATTCATGAATTGCATGGTATTGGACCACCATATATTTAACACCTCTGAAGAAATCCAACCGTAACTTTTGAAAGCAACACCTTTATATATCATTATGGACATTGTTTCCTTAACAGTTAATCACACACTCTCTAATCATGTGACTTTTACCTTAAGAGAGAAAAATGAATGACTCTTTAGCTTGAAATGAAAAGCCCTCTACTTGACCTTTCAATGTGAAAAACCACATCGGGCTGGGTCCTGAGGGTGCTGAGCACTCTCGGCCGCACGCTGAGGACCCTTGGCTTCCACCGAAGCCAACAGAAGTTGAAGGCATTCTACAACTTGCCGGATCAAGCCTGTAATCACTAAAAGCTCTCTCTAGAGTGATATAAATATGGACAGTCACTTCACAGATTTAGTCCAGCATTAGGGTTACTTTAAAACCAAAGCTGTCGGAGAAAATGTTGGATCTATGATATGACTTTGAACCCAGGTCACTAAAATCTTTCCCGACGCAGCATCTTCTTTGGGATTCTTAAGAAAGCTAAACCTGCAAAGACAAATATTATGGCAACAAAAATAAATGCACAAGTTTTTAACCTTTTCAGGGAAAGTAATTCCTTTATTGGCTGCAGCTAAAACTTCCTACCTTTCTTTCCCTTTTTGTTGTATCTGTGAGTAATTTCTTCAGTCACATTGTTTATAAGAAGTGAAGTTATTCGTAATCATGCCTTAAGAGTATGTACACAAACTGGACATCCTAATAGAGCACTATGTATTAAATTCCTGATTGTTTGACATAAATTCTCTCTCTTTCTTCTACTCAGACAGGAAGCTTCCCATTTATTTACGAATAGGTTAAGACCCTAGTCATGTTCCTAACCATGTTCCTAAGTGCTAACATATATTAAGTAAATTTAGAGCCTCTTCTGCATAGGAAACAAATTAAACTGGTTAAACATGGAGAAAGACTAAATGTAATCTATCTTTTGTCATGTTTATGATATCGGAACGCATCTTATATGAATGTTCCAATTTGGCTGTTACAGCAGATGGGTTGCTTATGATAAACCACAACTACAGACAGAGAATGTGATAATATAAATCATAAAGAAGATAAATAATGAAATTCTTTGAAATAACATTGGTTAAATATTTAGACATTTGGTTTCTAAGCTTGCTTGCACATACAAAATAGTATTCTCTACTGATGGAAAGAAATGCTCTCAACAATAATCATATTGGGGCAACAAAGTCTACAGGGCTTATTTGCATTTACAGACCTCTTTGGATTTATATAAAATGTGTGTACACAGGGAAGATATTTGCTCTCAGGGAAATAGTCCAGTAAGGAAACCTGCATTAAAAAGTAAGGACAACCCATGACTGAGTGATTCTTCCTTAGGTCAGGGCACACCGGAGCACTGCTGTTTTCTCATCTGTGCTTCTTTGTGTAAAGTACACAAGCCCGGGCAAAAAGTGAAGTCTTGACTTTATCCTCCCTAATTTATAGCTGGCCTAGCTGAGGTAGGTACCAAACCTCAAAATTATTACCAGGCAGAACTTCAATTTTCCAATTCACAAAAGTCCTAGAAACCTGATTTCTACCAGTAACTTAAGAAGGAAGATTAGTGTGCAAATCCGATGAGGGAGACATGCAACTGAGCTTATGACTGCACTGAAGAAAGTAATCCACTTCTCACAGATTTTATTTTTACTGGAAGCTTTACACATTTCAAAAGTAGGTGCAGAGTCCAAGCTCCCCTTGGAGAGAGATTAGACTTCTTGAATGCAACCCCCATCATCCTCACCTAGGTGTTTATAGGAAAATGGGTGAATTGCCCCAAGAGGTGCCTCTCTTTAAACTGATGATCAGTTTAAATTGCTCAACAATAGATGGCTGATGTAGGCTAGATGTCTAAGGACGGCATTTTACATGGCTAAGGATGGAGATGTTTAACGACTGTCTTGGTGTCTCAATTTCAAATACCACTTGTGTATTTTGCTCGCTGAGGGCCCAAAAGACAAAGCTTGAGCATTCAGGAGTTAAACTAAAAATAATTTATGTACTGGGTTAGAAAATGGAGCTAAACCTGTGCCTCCTGAAATACAGAAGATACCTGCCCTAACTTTATTCAGACTAGGACCAAGACTTCTCTTTTTCTGAGTTTTCCCTGAGAAACACATCATTTCACGTGATTCTCGGTTGGTTCCATTTAATCCCTACACCAATGAAAGCAACTGAGGTATTCATTTAGCAAAGATATTGGTATATTTGCAACGGCATCATTCCTCTGCCCAAATCCTGCCACGATTTATGTGCTGGGGATCAAAGGGCTGCGAGGGCAGCCCACAGCCAAGTGCACGCAGCCAATATTCTCCTCCCAGGAACTGACGCATGATTAAACGCACAGAAACTGGAGCTCACGTAGTGCCCCTTCCTTCTAAATTAAGGCTCTTGCCTTTTTAAATGAAGTGATTATGATGAGGGCAGCGGGATTAAGAGAGGACCGGGGCCTTTTGTGCAGGTGGTTTCCCTAATAGGAGACTTTCTAGCAAGAGAGCACTATATATTCTTCAGGCTCAAAGCTAAACTTCTATTAAAACCAATTAATTCATTGAACAGGCTTGTATCGCTTTACAGTGCCTAGGCTTCTGCTTAAAAGAAATCAATTGTATGAGTACAGCTGAGAAATAACCACTATAATAGATGTTTTAGCTCTTGCTTTTACTTTTCTCTGATAGCCCTTAAGGTGGTCAGAGGTAAAAGCTAAAGATGCATTGTAGCCTAAGGGATGATTGAATGAAAAAATGGGGGATGGGAGTAGAGCTATGCTGATAGACCAATTTCCCACCACTGCAAGCCAGCGCAATTGATTGATGAATCCTTGCTCTGTCAAGAGGCAGCCCTTCAGATTTGATCACATAAATACTCATTCAACTCAAATTCTGCTTGACAAGCCTCAGACAGCTTTGTTCTGTCACAGATATCATTGGAAGGAAAATGCTCCATTAATCATCCTTAATTAACTTTACCATAGTCTGCTGGAACCAATATGTTCCCTGGCTAAATCCCTAAGACTTAGCTAGATTTCTGTAGTTATCAAATAGAGAGTTGTTTTTAAAGTTCCTCTCCCTTATTGCTGTTAACTACAGGAAATCTTTCCCTGCCTGTTTTCTAGGAAGTCACTTCCATTGATCAGGATGTGGCTTAATCCTTTGACAGCTAAGCTGCTTTGCCAAAGACACACAATTATACCTATTTCTGATTATAAAAGATTACTGTTACATCCGCAATAAGAGCTAAGGTGTTTTGCTTCCAAAACATCCAGTTGTTTTCGAGCTGTGATAAAGCTTTGCAAACATAACTCTAAAAAAAAAAAAAAAAAAAGAGAAACAACTTATAAAAGGGGAATAGGAAGAAACAGAATGGATGAGCTGGATTTGGGGGACAACTAGAAGTAATAGATAATATTTCAGGTGCAAAGCGAGTGGAAAGCATGAAGACATGCTCGTTAGCCTGAGATGCCACTCTCTTTTCTCACTCAGCAGTTTTGTTCTGCCAAGGAGCCGGAGGAAGCCCTGGGACCATCGTATTAACATTTTACCACCACAAGAAAAGATCCTTAGATGGCTCCTGCTTTTGATGGGTGTCTTCCCTTCACGGGGATGGTCCTGAAGCACACAGAAATGCATTTACCCCACGGAGTTCCCCCCATCCTTCTGTATTGTCACACTGATAATATCTTTTTCTGACACCTTTCTGATGTTTTCCTTTAGTGCGGGGAAACCCCTTTATTCCTCAGGGATTTTAAATGGGACTTGAGGGGTCTAACACCTTGCTGGATTGGGCCTGGCTGCTCTAGGTGCAGCAACAGACTATGCAAATAAATTCCTTACTCATTCACTCCCATTGACTGGAATACATCCCTGTGAAAGGATTCACTGAAGATGAGGAAAGAAAATAACACAGAAGCCATTTGACTAAAAAGAACCAAGTGTGGGAACCATTTCTTTAATGAAGCAAAACCTTATATTTGTTAATCCTACAAAGCCTTACTCACATGAACAGACTTCTTCCTGAAAACTGTATTACTGAAAGCTTAGGAGGACATGGGCTATCTATATTGCTAAACATTTACGTGTGAAGCTGGGTACAAGCAATGAAATAGAACCTGAACTGTTGAGCAAATTTAATGGCAAAAGCTAATGCTTCTTTTATTAAGGAAACATAGCATTTTAAAGTAAACACTGCAGCACGGGGCGGGGGGGAGGGGAAGATCATACTCTATCCTAGCGTACATCAGAAATCTTCTGCTCGCTCCGGGGAGAAGTCGCTTTCTGTTATGCTCTCTACCAGCCTTGGACTGTGGTCAATTTAATCAACGCTCCTCCCGACGGCAGCGCTGCTCAGCTGAAAATGGAAGTGACCATTTCAAGCTGTGCACTCCAAGCAGCCAGCTGGCCTATTTTAAAGTCTCTGGAAACTTGACATACTAATGTTTTCTTTACAGCACTGAATATACTAGTTATAAAGGCATCTTCTCAGGTTATACAAGACAAAAAGGCAGATGCATAAATCAGGGCTACCGAGCCTTTGCACACCAAAGGACCAAACCAGAGAGGCATCGGCTGGCAGCCGGTTGACAATGAATTGGCTCCAGAAAGGAGAGTCATCTAGATAAAAAGTGGAAACAACTTCTGTTTTCTTGTCTTGTACTCAGGAAGAGCTGGAGCCTGAAGAAATAGCCAAAGTTGGGACTAGCATAAAACTTTCTGTACGGTTGGGTCCGCTTTGCCATCAATGCTCCTTTCCTCTTCCTTTCCCTCTCGGTTTCTTCTCCTTTTCCCACTTACTTGTCTCTGCCGCTCACTCTCTTTTCTGCTTTATTTTCTCCCTCTTTAACCAATATTTTGTATAAATTTCTCTCCCCATTGAGCAGGAAACTAATCTGCCTTTAGCTGCCGTCCCCCAGCTCACAGGGTTGTGGGTTAGATTTCCCCCCTCACCTCAACACAAAGATGCTCAGCGAGAGGAAAAGGGGAAGATAATTAAGGTCTCAGGGGGAAGGAGTCTTCCAGCCATAATGCCTGCCTAATTCTGCCTGGAAAACAACGATAAAGCAGGTTTATCAGCACTAACCTGGGTTTTGCTCTTAAAGCAGGTTGTAGGGAGGTGGCAGCCCTGGTGATCCTGCTCCTTCCAGCACTGGGATCTGTGGTTGTCTTTCTTATTCAATCTTGCCTCAAAATACAGCCATGATATAAACTGATGGACAAAATGAGTAACTGAAAGAATATTTAGATGCAGGAAACCTCAAAAAAAAAATTATATTATCTAGACCTCTATGAGAACGTCCAGTCCATCTTTAAATCACAAAATTAAATAAACAGGATCAGATGTATAGTGAAAAACCTGTAAATGTCCTTTCTCATTACGGAGGTCAAAGAATACATTAGTTATTTTTAACTAATGTCTTATTCGACCCCATGCAAACTTAAATCAGTTTGGGTCTGACTGATTCAAAGCTGTTCTCTGGTTCCCTGCTCTGCTGTAATAATTGACTAGGCTAGACTTTAGAAAGGTCAAAAAAGCAGCCCCGCTTCATATTATTTCAGCTAATAACTCAGTTCTTAAATCAAAATTTAAGAACTAATCTCTCAAAGCACTATTTCCTCCCCCTCCATTAAATCCATATGTAATTTCAAATTAAATGATAGATGTTGAAAATCGTTACTTTTTGCTTAATTACTTTTAAGTTACTGGGGGACACAGCATGAGGGTTTTTAGAAGATCTAGGATTCTCCAAAAAAATTGGAATTAAGAAAATCTAAGAAAATCTCAGAAAATACAGCAGTGACTAAAGAACCTCAGGAAAACACAGCAGGCTACGGACAATATAAAGGAAAAAATAGGCAGACACATTGCAGCATCTAATGCAGGCTCAGAAATGGCTGGGAAGCAGATCTTTAGGGTAGGTGCAGTAGGGCTGATAGGAAGCTTGACAGCACAGATGAGACGTGTTAGTCACGACAAACATGCTGGGGGCTTCCTTTGAGTGACAGACAAAAAAGGTTTCAAATTAAGCTATCACCGCTCTCTGCTTTAAATATATACATTCCAGGAGTATACCAGCACATGGCTTATTAAGTGCAAATCTAAAGATTGAGTCATGTCAACTGTTTAACATAAAAGTTAACTTGTAACTAACTCATTTTTACAAAAGATTCTGATATTAATTCATAAAAACCAAAAATCCAAGTGCTTCAATTTTGTTACATTAGTTTGCAATGTTATATTCACTCACAAAAAATGAATTCTGCATTCAGCATATTTTTATTTCATTCTGCTGTCCTTATCTGACTCCCTTCAACAGAAAATTGGCCTTAATCCCAATGTAGGAATGCAAGATGAAGATCATTAGGAAGTATGGCAGTGTTAACAAGGGCTGTCATTCCTCCAAGGTCATTGTGGTCATATTTAAGAAAAAAGGAAGAGAAAAGTAACCCCATTTGCACTTGTAAGAGGGGTACCGCTTTGCCCTTTTGGAAGTCAGCAATAAACCTCTCCTGATTCCCAAGGATGAGTATGGGAGGACATTTGGCCAAGCACATCCGCACACACATCTAGGGGACCCTTTAGTACATGCATGGTTGCCACACACATCTCTGACTTTTGCCTCAGTGTCACAAAAACAGAGATTTCAAATTGGGCTTGGCATGATTAAGCATCTGTTGTAGTCAAACAGTTGACATAGCAGTGTTTTCTCTCCCTCCAGCTCTCCCCGTACCTCCCCCAAAATGCCTTCTCTTTTTCCACTTTCAAAGACATTTTTTTGTTTTTCAAGATGCTAAACACTGGGCTTTGACTGCTGTTTATGGGATACTTATTTGGGGCTCCAATAAACTGCGAGTGGTTTGAGGTTGGCTCTTCAAACTGTAACCGCTGTTGGGTTTTGTGTTGTTTTTTTCTGCCGAGGGAGCTTTTTCTTTCCCGCTTCCCCGCGGTCACTCTGCCCTGGGCTTTTGTTTTGCCTCTCGGCACAGCGTTGTTTATTTGCACTAACAGCGCCGGCCGTGCTCCCCGTGGACTGTTTGTCCAGTGGCCTGTGGAGCCTCCATGACTTTATTGTTGACAAGTGGTAGGTGGGATCCAAGTTTTTGTGGTTAAATTGTTTATTGATAATTACCTGTTAATTACTACTGCTGCCAGCTTCCTATAATTTATCATAATCACTGATTTTGCTTGCTCTTAGAAATACATGTGAAAGAGGAGGGATAACAAAGAAGGCAAAAGAAGCAAGAGGGCCCAACTGTGATCTTTCTTTCCTGAGTTTTAAAATTGCATGATTTGATTAATTTAACATCTGGCCAGCTCTTGTCAGTGCAACCCGTTGGTACGACAAGGGCTTCCCCTCCCCAGGAGCTGCAAGCCGGGGACAGCTCTTCTGTGTTCGGACAGGGGATGGATTCGGTGTAAGAGCTCAACCCAGCCATGCTCTCCCTGAACTTTGGAAAAGCGTGAACACTTCAGAAAGTAATGTTTTGCTTATAAAGGGCACAAAATGGTTCCCCAGCATGTCTGAAGAAGGAACATTTTTTAAGGATTTGGGGTTTTGGTGCACTGTTTTAAAGATGACTTACTCTGTTCACCAAGACCTCACCGTAGGACATCTGCAGAAAGATCAAGCGATACCCTCAGTGGGACCACTCTAAACCTATTGCTCCAAACCAGGACAAGCCAGGGAGCCGTGTTCCCCATCTGTGGGATGGCTGCCCGGTAAATCAGGGAGGGAAGGAGCCTGCCTGGGAAGAGACTCGCTCCTTGAGCATGGACCACCCTGGCCACTGGTTCTGCCTCCCACGTCTGGTGAGGCTGCAGCCGGCCGACTCTTCAAGAGGGCTTCTGGTGGCCACAGGATTTCTCTTTAATGACTGAAACTAAAACTAAGTCCGTGTATTTATCTCCTTAAGTGCATTTCCATGCCTACGAACTCTGGCATGTCTTAACCCCATGGTTAAAGCCACAATGTTTGGTGCAAATGCATTTTTAAGGGGTCATATTGATAAAGCAGTATCCCTTCTGAGATCCTGCCCAACTATCAGATTAAGCCTGTTTAATAATACGGAGCACAAAACCCAGCACCATCAGCAGCCCTGGAAGGTAGATGGAAAACCAAAAGCAGCCCAAGGCCAAGGGGTACCTACAGATACATTTTCATGAACACGTTACTGCAAACCATTAAAATTGCTGTAGATACAAAACAAACGATCGTGTTTCCATGTTTTGACAAGTTTACACTGTTCCCCCTTTTAGAAGCGTTACAGCTGGGAAGGAACTATATCTTCATTTCGATGCATTTATAGAATTTTTATTCTAGGTGCCTATTTACACATTTCCTGGCCTAAACAATAGCCCCCGCCGCCCGCCGTGCCACGTGCGCATCGCTCACTGCCCGGCACCATCCCTCCGCGTGACTCAGGCTGTGTACAATTGTCCAGGCAACTCACAACAGTTTATCATCATTGTTTGGTATAATTGGAAGCAGAAGTATTTATACGCACCCATGTACACTACAAGTAAATTTATAAAGGCAACTGTCTCTTTTAATCTATAGCATGGCCAGTGTAAACAGTAATTTGAAGGAATATTCAGATTTATTACATTACTTGCTTAAAGATCAATGTTTAAAATGGATATATATTGCATTAATCCAAACACACAACAAATCATAAAGCTATTTACACAATAAATTTACAATTCCCACAGACACTTTAATCCTGTTTCTGCTTCCAAGGAGTGCTCTTGTCCGCTCATACACATACCCACCCTCAAACACACACGCACCCTCACAAAGTACTATTGTAATGTTAATTAACCTAATTTATAAACCACCAACTAGACCCGTAACCTCAGCACAATATACATTTAACCATAAAGATGTGAATTAAAGTCACATTAAGGAGAACAGACAAAAGCAAAGAAATTTGGCGTTGGGGCTGACGGGTGATCCCAACCTCAGCCCCGTGGCACCGCTGGTGTCACCCGTCCGCGAGTCAACAGCATCGCTTTGGGCTTCAATCCCGCTCGTCTCACCTTCTTATGGCTAAGTCATACCCCAAGTTATTTCAACTTCTTTTCTGTGGTTTAAAATAATATCCCATTGACGTGGGATCCAAAACTCCTTCAGAGCTAATAAAATGTCACCCTGCCAAACTGAGACGATACGTGCCAACCTTTAGCCTAGTGTGAAATTTTATAACTGAGTTATAAACCCCTCAAAAAACAGGGCTTATAATGGAAAGGCTGACAGATTCTTAACTATACAGTTTCCAGTGGGTTTCTGCTTAATATACTGTATTTCTTCTCCTTGAAGATATTAATTTACTTTTTGAAATGTTCATTGCTAAGATTAAGCGTAGGGTTTTGAAATGTGTTCACAGGCAATTTATGCAGGCACACAAATGTACTCTTCTCCAGATGTACAGAATACTAATTTGAAAATGATTTATATGCCATGCTGTACTGTACATCCATCCCCTGCTCAGAAGGTTTTCCTCTGACACAACACTGGGATCATCTCATATATTAACCCTCCGATAGCATTAGAAATTCATTGAAAAATTGATGAGGATTTTGGTTGATGGCATGGGCTGGAATGAATTTTGTGGATTTCAGCAAAATTGCCAAGAAGGGCAGAATTGACACAGAATAGACTCATCAACAAGTGAGTACACTGGAAAATAAATGTCTATACATAGAAAATATATACTGCTATGGGAGGACAAGTGACAGGGAGGTTCAGAAAGACTGTGAAAAGATAGCAAAGTTACTAAATCCTTAAAATAACCAGTCCTTAACCCGATGAGTTAGTATTTGGCTCTGCACATGTACCATGCAGACCACCGTATTTCCACAGCAGCCCCTGGCTGCTGATTGCACAGAAGGGAGGAAGGATCCAGCCAAAATGCAGTAACAGGCCTCACAGCCAACATTAAAATGAGCTTCTTACAGACTTACACATCACTCGGCATTTGAATATTTAGCAACAAATACCTCTTCAGCAATTAAAAATATTTGTAAAATACATTTCCACTGTTACACCTCCATCAGGAGCTTGCTTTTCCTTTCCTCACTTGGTCCCCAGCTCCTCCACACGTAGATGTCGGGGTCTTGCTTGAATGTATGCTATGTACACATCAATGGTTTGCCTGCCCAATATGACCAAAAAAAAAGGCATATGCTTGAAAACAACCTATCTCAACCTTTTCAAAAGAAAACTCTTTTCTTTGAAGTGACATGAATTTCTATATTCACTATAAATACAGGAGTATAAAATGCATCAGTGATGAGAAAACACACTTGCCTTTGAAGGGTGAAGTCATGGGAGAGGCAAGCAGGATTTTCTTTATTTTTGACCATAGTAAAATTTTCTGGGCTTTGCAGCCCCTGCTCAATCTCATGTGGCCTCTTGGAGCACCATAAGAGAAATAGCGCCGGACACCTGAAGGCTCATTCAACACTCGCAGGAGATGAGAGAGAGAATTTATAGATACGGTGGGTGAGATTTCTCATAGAATATAGTCTGCTTCATCTCTACCTCAATTTTATCAAAAATATACTGACAGTCAAGGTGAGTGGTTCCCACATGAGATAGAGAAAGCCAAATATGTGTACCATAAACACATGACCCTAAACTGCCCTGAAGTAAAAGGGACAGAGAAAAGCTCTGAACTCCCCAGGAATCCTTCTGTCGTTTGAATTGCATGTTATGCCACGGACCTTAATAAAATCAGTCCCCCGCTATGGACACCAAGGCTAAACCAACCAATTCATTTGGGGAATTTGCTCATCAGGGTTCCCTCCAGGGGACTGCTGGAAGCGACGCTTTTGTTAATGATGCGAAGGGAGCGGCCCTCCTTATTCCCCAGGGCCCGGACCAAAATACCCCTCAGAAATCAGTGTCTCGGGGAGCCCGGGGAGGTGGTACCCACCGTGCCAGACTCACGTAGCCGGCAGCTCCCACAGGCGTGTGGGCATCCCACAGATCTTGCGGGTCGCATAGTCCCAGCGCTGCAGCCCCGTGCCGAGGCCATGCAGACCTGGATCCTCCCAGGGCTGGAAACAGCTCTGCAGTCACGAGTGACAAAACCCAAAGCTTTTCAGCTGTGCACAAGACCACTAATAGTTTCTGTTTAATATACTTGATTTTAGGGAATATCTTCAATTTCTGCAAAAGTATTTTAATGCCTTTTTGCTCTTTTATATATTGTCTTCATTATTTAAGCCCAGCTTGGCTGCTACCTGTACAGTTGGTGGAGCATAGATATAGGAGTTTTTTTCCCTGATATTATTTAAACCAGATTGGAATGATCCTGGAAAATTACTTTTAAAATTACTTCTTGTTTAATAAAGCTGGCCTAGGTTTCAGTGGACGGTAGTAAAGAACAAACAGTGGGCCTGGCCCTGCTCCCACTGAGCTCAAAGGGGTTTTGCTACACTGATGAAGCCTCATCCTGTATCAGCGACTATAGCTCCACCGAGGCCATGAAGATCATTATTAAATCCATGAGGTATCTGGTAAAGATCTGATTCACAGTATTTAATAGTAGCTGGGTCACAAGCTACCTTTATCTTTCACAAAGAAGATTTCTAGGCATCGCTAAACAGCTTACTGCAAACACAGAATTAGGTGTCTTTGCCAGAGAGTTGAATGTAATTATGATTTTAGAAAAGATACTTAATATATCCAGTGGAGGAAATTTGGTAATTTTTTCTGTCAACTGGGAGAACAACTTCAGTAGAAAACTATTTCATCTGCCCCTGCTTGAGATGATATATTTTATTTGAAATAATTTCCTCGGCCTGTGTCTGGAGGGTGAAAACTGACTTGTTCTTATTTATCTTTCTTTTGGGGCTGTATGAATTTCAGACTCATGAAAGTGAGCGACTGATAGCAGTTAAGCTAGGCAGAGCATTGGCAGGTGAGTTCAGAGCTTCCACACTGCTGCCAATGTGCCTCCGCTGCAGCCCCAAATACCTCTATATTCTAGGGAATAGCCAGCCTTTAACAGGCACTGCCACTTTTAAAATACCAATAACCGTGATCTATGACTTGGATTTCCTATGGAATGGCAACTAGATTGGTTTCAAAACTACCTCTCCCCTACCTGCATTAAGGGTTTGTCGAACACCCTTTGCTGCAATATCCAAATGTTAATTCAGACCATTAATCCCCAAGCATGGGCACTGAAACGCTGGGTGCCCACGTGGTGGTAGGGCTCCGAGGGACAGCGGGGGAGTCAGAGATGTGCCTTGATTTAAACGACAGCGGGGAGCAACGCAGCACCCCCAGACAACAGCAGCGACGACCAGCAATGGAAGGAATGGCTCGTTTAATGCTGATAAATTGCACCTTTCATAGCTTAATGAGAAACCAAAACATGCCTAAACCAGAGATGGAAACTTGGCTTTCCAAAACTACCTTTTGTGGCGGGCACATCTGTAGGTCCTGCAACGCATTTTGGCTTAATTCTGCCCTATAGTTTCTCCAGAAAGAGCTGGCAAAAAGGTTGAGCTTGGTTTTGTGCTGGGACAGCCTCACAGGTGCTGCTGAGATGGATGTTGGGGACCATTTTCCAGTAGCCACTGGATTTGGCCTTACATGGTATGCTATAGCTCAAACAAAACGTTACGGTACAGTTAACAAATCTACAAAAGTTTCAACTGCACGGGGAACACCAACATGACTTTATAGTAGCAACCCAAAGACACCGCTACAGCTCGTGGTCAGGAAACACAGCCCCGTGTTACAAGAGACCTGAATACCATTTGTTCACGTTAGTTCTGGTTTCACAGGTTTAGGTTCTCCCTGCACTGAATAGTCATGCCATGCTGTTCCTCACAGCCCAGGTTCCCAGAGAATAAGGAACAAATAAGATAATGTTTATGCCCTATGAATCATAAACTATCAGTTTTCAGTGCAACCAATTGCCTTTCATCCATGCTTTCCTAAGAAGAGATTTTATACTGTATGTGAAACCAAAGGTTGTTACGAATCATAAGGCAGAGATGAATCAGTTAGGAAGAACCCATTAAACATGAATCCATGGAAATCCTCCTTTTTTGTTGTTAAATATGCCTACAATAAATGCTACAGTGTGACTTGCAATTTCCTCAAGTTCCTTTTCTCAGAACAATGATGGTTGGCAGCTGCTCAAACTGCTTCAGTAAACTTTGCAAGATAGAAAGAAATTTAGTTTCCCTTTAAGGCTTCATTGCTAAAGTTATGCTCATTGATTTCCAGCCTCATAATTAAAATTCCTCGTTAAACATGCTTGACAGCTGAATGTGATTCCTTTTACCTGCTACTGCTACCTTTTTTCTTCCCTTGTGATACCATTTCATTACAAAAGAACAATAGATTTCCTTTCAGGGTAATATAAGGGCACAGTGAGTAATGTACTTTCTATCCTACAGAAGGCCTAATATTGTTAATTTGCTAAATCAATTAAAAGAAACCACTTTGGAGAACGACGCAAGTCTTGCATATGGATCACATCAGCCATAATGTGCAGGAGTTCAAAGGCTGGCATTTCGCCCCAGTTGGCACCTAACGGTTTACTCCGATCCAGGGAATTTGGCTCTTGATTTCAAACAAATGCATCCTGAAGGCTTAAGGCCAGGAGTAGCTCTGCGTGATTTATGTTTCATACTTTCTCATAACACAAAACCTAAAGAGCTAAAAAAAATAAAAGTTGTTATTATGAGGCATTCACTGCAACGTACATGTAAATATAGAATTATTCAGTTGCCCTGTGCACCTTGTGTTGTTTAATACAAGCTTTTCCTCTGTGTGGTGGTTTGATTCCCTAAAATTTCTCCTCCTCCTCCTGCCAGCTCTGACAACACAAGATGGCAATGACCCATTTGTAAACAGTTTTGCTTTCCAGGCCAGGCTCGCACCTGAACACAAAACCCACCTTTCCCAGCAGGAGATACTTGCCCCAAAATGTGCAGCCAGGAGAAGGTACTGGCTGTGCTGGAAACGTCCTGCGGAGCCCCAGCTGTGGTACAGCTGCAGGACTGGCGGAACCTCACGTTGTCAGCTCACAGCCCAACATCAGCCCCATCGTCTGCTGACCACTGCGGGAGGGGGGAAGGCTGGTGGTGAAATGGATGGATTGCCCCAAGAGCTGAGGGATATTTATGGGGTTAGTGGACCTAACCTTGGCAATAGCTGACTTCAAGTGCCTTCAGAGCACCCCAGGATTTCATAGGCTCAAGCACTTAGCAGAGGAGGAGAAATTCCCTTCCCAATCATAAAATTAGCAATGGGAGAAGTTTAAAATGACAGATTTAAAGTTACAGGCATTGTTAGAACTTTAAGTGCTGCCTAATATGCCAGGTTCCTGGTGCAAAACACATCACCAGAGCTGATTTAGAAATGAAAATGAGGAATAGAACAGTGCTTATGGAACAATTAATTGTTCAGCAGTTTAAGAGAGCAATTAAATCACGTCCATGGCTTTCCAAATTCCAATTTACCAATCTAGGCACACAGCGAGCCAGTTGCCATATCAGCGAAGCACTAGGTAATTAGCAACATATTGCGATGCAGTACTGCAATCCAGTGCCTTTTTGTGAAAAACCAATAAATAAGTTGTATAAGTGTGCGCTGCTGGTCCCCAAAGTTGGTAAAGCCCAGCGCTGCATGGGTTTGCTCTCATGCACATAAACATAACACTTGTTTATAGCAGTGCCCAGTGACAGTTAAGGTGCTGTCAGCATTTTCATTACAAACCCTATTTTTCTACAGTTTATAACCTGGATATTTTTTTCCCCAAAAAAATGTGGATGTAATGCTTATGGACCTGATAGTGTGAATATTTTAAGTCACACTAAGATGAAATTTGGTACCACAGGCTGTGAACGTGAAAGTGAAGGATAATCATTCTGCAGAAATAAAAGCTTAAAAAGAAACGACAAATGACCATTCAAATACACCGATTTTATGACAGATATTGCTAATTTTTTCAGGTCACAGATATGTGGTCTGTGGGGAGGCAGCGACTACTGCTGCCACTTGTGCTTTCTCTGAAAACTTCTGCCCACTAAAAAGATTTCAGGAATGCCTAAGTGAAGAGATACTATTGTTCTCACTACTGGAGAAGTACAGACATCGTGTACCAGATAGAAAAAATATTTCAAGGGTTTCTAGCATAAATACTATAAAAATTCTGATTGACTTTAGAAAGGCTGGGACTACACTCATGGATCGAGATTTAGTCATTACACACCATGGATGACAGACAGAATTAAGTGTTGGCAGCATTTGCACTGCAGACCCGCTAGAACAATACAGTATATGACTGTTCGGGACCGGTTGTGGGTAGGATCAAGGTAAAAGAACACGAGGACCTGGACCTCTCCCTGGGATGTTCATTTCCAGCACACGTACCGTAACTTTTGGACCTTCTGGAGGTAGAGGCAGCAGCCTCCAGGCAGGTGATGAGGAGTGAACATGAAAAGCAGACACTAAGAGCTGCGCAGGAGCTGTTGGGACAGCAGACAGAAGAGACAAAGGGATGGGATTGCTACAGGGATGCTGAATCAGAGCCACCCCAAAGGGTGTCAGAGAAGGGAGCGTTGTCCCTTCTTCCACAACAACCCAGAGACCATCAGGTCTCTTATTTTGGAGTGCATGTGTCTTGCTGAAGAGCTATTTGGCTATGTCTAACGTGGGTGATCCTGCAGTATATCAGGGAAGACACAGGACATATCCCATGTCTCCGCTCTTTGTTTTTTCTGGAAGGGAAATCCGGCTGCCTGGGCCCCTGGGAGCCATGGGACGCTCAACTGGAGACCTGATAACCGCGGGACGAGGACCTTAGCCATTCAGTGATGTTGGCTAAAAGTAAAGCCAGCCTTATGGGAGGCACCTTAAGCTGCATGAGCAGCAAGCCATTTATTCTGACATCCGTGATGGATGAATTCACAAGCAGCCCCAGCACATGCTGGTGGAATGAGCCTGGGTTTATGTCTCTGAAAGGACATGGAAGGTTGCAAGTGACCAGGAGAAGGCTTAGCACATCAAAAAGAAATTGCCTCTTCCAAGCAGTGTGTTTGCTAAATAACCACCCAAATTGGCACAGCTTTTGGGGAAAGGTGGTGCAGAAGCCCCCAGGTCAGAGTGCTTGAGATCTGGAATCAGCCCTCCTTTGGACCTGCAGTGCATCAGTTGTGCACCCACCCACATAAGTAGGAAACAACAAAGCGCAAAGTAAAAGTGAGAATGCTCAGAGGGCCTCAGAAATCATCCCACTCCCCAGGCTCCAAACTCTTCAGATGGTTTTTTCCCATAGAAAAACATACTTGAGAAGAACAAATGCAAAGTGGAGGAGGAGAAGTAGAGGAGTGAAGGAGGTGGGTGAATCTTTGCAGGCTCATCTCTGACAGTTCCTCAGCATTATTCATTTCCTGGAGCCGCATCCATGGGAAACGATACAGTCAGTGCTCTTCAAAATATCCAAATGTACGACACATGAGGGAGTTCTCTCTGTTACGACATCATTCGCATTTTTGAACTCTATATCATCCTTATGCTTTAGGAGACTCTGCTCCCAAAGTAAACAAATTTTGGTGGGGCTTAGTGGAAATCTTTTGTGGCAGACAAACTGGTTTAGAAAAATGGACATTTGGGAAGAAAAACCCACACTTTGGAACAGGCCCACAACAATCAAATGAACATAATACATTTAAAATGTCCGCGATCTCAATATCTTGTCATTGGCAGGAGGGAAACACAATTTTTGAAGGTGAGCCTTGGCACCCAAATCCCTCATTAAAATCTGTCAGTTCTTGAAAACATCTGGATGTATTTTATGCAACTGAACCGTGCACACAAGAGCGAACCTGAGTCTGCATTTATCTGCACCAAATCAGGACTCACAGCAGTTCTCAACAGGGTCTTCAGACCTCCTCTCTCTCCACGAGATGCTCTGACCTCCTGTCTCTCTCCAGGATGCTCTCAGTACCCTCTAGCTGCCATTTTTCTATTTGTTTCCCACCTATCCACTTACCTGTTTCATTTCCCTCTTGCTTTCAGAGCCCATGTACATCCCAGAAGACATTAAATGCCTCTACCAGTGCAAGCATGCCTTTACTAGTGGGAAGCATCGAGGCCTTTAAGAGGTGTTACCATAGTAGTACATGGGACATACGCTGGTCTGGGGGCAGAAAATAGAGTACAAGGAGCACGGCAAACCTCTGCACTGGGACAGACACGGGAATACACAGACTTTGGGAAAATCCTCCTTTTCTGATCCATTTCTGCACCTTAAGCACAAAGACACATTTGTTCATAGTCCTGAGGCATAAATAAATTAAACAGCACAGATTATCTCTAGAGAGAATCAAAGGTGAATTTGATACACAAGCGTATACTAAGGAAAATCTGAGGGAGGTGGCAAAAACAACCATCGGCAAAGATTTTAAATTAATTTCCAAGCAGCTCTGTCCTAGAAAGTAATTGAAAACATACCCAGCTCTTACAGCCACATAGGAGCCTTGCTGTTCCTACACGAGACAACCCCAAAACACTCCCTATGGGATCCTGACCAGTCACGTGACTTTTAATACCCACACGATGGCACTAAAATGGCCTATTAGATTTACAGTGTCATTAACCTTCCAAAATAAAATGAGAGTCTGCTCTGGTGAAAAAAAAAAAAAAAAAAAAAAAAAGAAAAAAAGAAAAAGTAAAAAAGAAAAAAAGGAAAAAAAGGTAAAAAAGAAAAAAAAGAAACAAAAAAAGAAAAAAGAAGTAGTCTAACTGCTGCTGGGTTTCGGGTAACCAGTCCATGAGGAAATGCTGACAGGGGTCACTGTGGCATAATCTTTCATTCAGCCCCAAAGCTGTCACATCCTCCCCAGATGTCTGAAACATAGATATAAATTTTCATTATCCAGCAGAATAGGGGCAGAGGTACACAAAATGATTTTTTTACCAATCAAATTATAGCTCATTGCCAGATTATGTCTAAACACTAATTTTGTGAAGTTTTTGTGTGGTCATTTATCTACACCCACATTTAGTAGCACCGCTGAAGCTGGAAAAAAAAAGGAAGGTTTTTCAAATTAAATTATTGTCTTCATAATCAAGTTTAGAACACATAGAAACTGAATAAAAAATTAATGCTATTATGGAGGAACTGTGTCTTACCCAACTAAGCAGTGAGATCACAACACCTTTTTAATGAAAGCAGAAAGGATATGCCCCGCTAAAAGGACCAGAAAAACATTGTTGGCACTGTATAAGACTAAAATGAGGTCTCTCATAGAATTCTTTAAAATCTCAGTATTTTCCCCAGGTTGACCATTACTTAATCTCCAGCACAGGATCACTCCAGGGTGCAGCCGAGCAGGTTCTCAGGAGCTCTGCAGCTGATGCACAGCGGTAGCAGAGCCTGGGCACCACTAGCCAAGGGCTCCAGCGGACAGCCCAAGCCTTGCCAAGAGCAAAATGAGATCTCTGCTACCTGAATGGAGACAAACAGTTTAGAAGTGAAGATGGAAATATATTTATTATGGAAAGAAAAAAAGGGTTGTGTCGTAGTATTTTATGATACTTCAAGGTGAATTCAACTACGTATTAGAAATACCCAGCGCTCCTAGCTCCTAGGTGGTTAAGACCAACATCTTACTTCATGACCACCCCTGGTGATAATAACCACTGGCTAACTTGATAGTCTGAACAGGTAAAATATTCCTTACAGGTGATTGCTTTGCAGTAGTGTAGAAACACACTTTGCTCTCTCGACTTGCGCTCTCTTCAAAAAAGCTGAAGAAATAGTTCTGCTGGTGGCTTAGGGAGGGAAAGTCACAAAAATACCGTTTCCTTTCTCCTTGCACGCAAGACAACGATATTCAGATTTCTGCACGCAAGACAACGACACTAAGACTTCTTTATGTCACGTGGAAGTTGTGAGGCAGGATCCCTGAAACGTCTTTGTAAAAAGCTGGCGTGCTCAGAAACGCAAAGTCTACAGTATTATCTTGTTCATTATCTTGCTTTGGGACTGTACCAAATGCTCTGCAAGTCTGGATCACTGTCACCCTGTTACGATGAAAGAAGTGCCTTCGGTTATGAACCACTCAGGAGACACCAGATTAGAGTTCAAAGGCTATTTCTTGCATTAGCAGTAAATGCAGGAATTCTGAAGCAAAGTGATATACTTAGTGTGAGCTTTTGCATATCACTTTGCTATTTTGCTCTATAACTGCTTTGCAGTAGTCAGAGCTACTGTTTGAAGCTAAGCTCCCTATGAGTTGAAAGTTTGGGGCTTGTTTATTGGATAACCCAGATTCTTTTCTATTAACCGTCAGCAAACACTTTGTATATGTCACAAGCCTCCCACTCCCTTCCAAGAGACTGGGATTTGGTGGAAGGAGGAAGAAAAACATGACTATTATAGATTTAATACATCCCCCGGAAGAAGTGAAGCCTGCCCAACTCCAATTTCAAACAAGGGATACTGAGAAAACTCAATATTCTCATTTAATCTGGGAAATTCCACTTGGAGAGGGAGTTTTATGGATGTCGAGAGCCAGATTTCCCGCTATAACACTCTGGCAGTGGATTTCTCCTATCTTGGACTCAGGCAAAGCTGACAGAGCCAGCTTGGCCACCTCCCTAAAATGGTGCTCCCCACTCTCCCACAAGAAAGTACCACATCAAAAGCTGCCCCAGCCGGAGAACATCAGGAAACGCGTTTGGGCAAGAGGCGTCTAAGGAACCCCACCCCCAGATCACACTCCCTGTGTCCAGGGACCTCTGTCTTGGGCCTACAATTTTATTAAAAAATCCCACAACAAATTCCTGCCTTTGGTACTATGCAACCGGCGCGCACACACAAAAAAAAGATGCCGGGTCTGCTTTAAATTAAAACAAAAGTTGTAGCAGATAGGATCTCTGATACATATTGAGTTGCTTTTCTCATCTGAGATTCTTCCTCAAGCAGCTAAAAACAATTAGGATAAATGAGCAGATATAAAGGTCAGCAGTACAAACAATTCTGGGAAAACCAGATAGCTCACTGGATAGTTCCTTTACTTCCGTCACCGCAGAATGAATAGATACAAGTCCAAACGCACTCCCAGCAATCTGATTAGAAAGATATTCAGAGCTCTTAAATAGCTTTTGTGGTTTTGCCTTTTTTTTTTTTCCCCCTAGCTGAATTGCCTCTGTGCTGCCGATCTGCCACAGAATTGGCGAGGCGGAGGATTTGCTGTAGCAGAAGTGCTGAGGGTGTTTTTGCCATCTTATGGCGGACGGTGCCGGAGCCCGTACAGGAACACCGACATGTGGCATTCTGGCACGTGAATGTCATTCCTTAGGACTATTAGTCA
Organism: Astur gentilis; assembly: GCF_929443795.1. NCBI lineage: Eukaryota > Metazoa > Chordata > Aves > Accipitriformes > Accipitridae > Astur > Astur gentilis. Next base: position 39,526,251 of record NC_064885.1, on the reverse strand, counting down.
TCCACGTAATGTCTAATGACATCACTCTGGAAGGAAATAGAACAAGAGAAAAATCAATGGACAGTAGATACCTACCTATTATGAACTATAATTGTGCATTTACCAGTCTGCCAAGCCATAAATCTAGTAGTTTAAAACCCATTTTAGCATACATTCATATATGTTAGGAGGCTATTAACACAGGGGTGAATTATAGCAAACAGGCTTCTACGCAGAGTCAGGATATGTATTTTTTTTAAATAATTATAGCGTTCAGCACTGTAGTTAAGACTCAGAAGGGTTTTGTATTCCACCAGCTTTTATCCCTAACCAATCACAATGGCAACGAATAAATCATCTCAGATTGCAACTTTCCATCCCTGAAGTCGTTCTTCGTTGCAAGTACTGACCATGGGGGGCAACCTGCAAGGCCCTTGCTAGGAAAAACTTGGAAATAATTATTGTATGGGGTTAGGGCCAGACTCAGTTCTCAGTGAAATGAGTGCAAGCCCTTTCGCTGCTTTTATTTTGTGTTGGATTAAACCACTTAAAATTCTCAACTCCAAAACGGAGAGGTTAGAAAAGCCTGCACTAGGCCTCCACAGATGTTTGGAAGAGTGTTTCCCTTGGCCAACAGGCAGTATTAATAATTCAGGCTGATGGAGGAAAGAGCCGCTGCAAATGGCAGATTACACACCAACAGATTATGAACAATTGTGCAAATACTTCTGCTGTGGTAGCTCAGGAAAAAACTTTCTTCTCATAACAGTGGTCTGTCATGTAAGGAATCCTTAATAGGTTTTGTATGAGCAAATAATAATGATTTTTGGTCAAAAAGATTCAGTTTTTAAAATACTCATTATGATGAGGAATTCATGGGAAATGGGGTTTAAAACTCCAGAAAGACTTACTAATGATAGAGAACAGATACCCATGGAAATTAGTACATGGTCACAATACCAACCAGAAAAGAAAAAGTAGTAGTAGTGCAGGAAAACTCAACTTTAAATTTAATATTGCATCCCTCATTCACCCGGTTGAGTCTACCATAAATAGCCAAGAGCTTTGGACAGCACATAGGGAGGGCTGTTTATGTGCACGGCTCTTGCTTCTTGTTGTACTGGTCAGCTTGGGTTCAGCCCTAACACTTCCATCAAACCTAGGTTGCAATCCCTAAATACGTCAGTATTGATACATACGGGGAAATACAAAACTGTCCTCTTCCATTTTCCTCAGACTGCAGCCCATAGCCACCATCTTTAAAATCCCTTAAACAATAAATGCATACTCTACCTAGCCTTCTGCCAAAATGGCACTTTTTTTTCTGGATAACATAATAAATTGCTTTAACTCAGAACAAAGGTAATTTAGCACTTCAGGGATACAGTTTTGGCTTCTGCAAAACCGTAACCTCTGATTTAATCAATTTTGAGTCAAGTCCCTAAAAATTACAAAGAAACTCCAAAAGTTCAAGGTGATTTTAGTACAATTCTTTCACTTTTTTTTTTGTTTTATGTCTGCACTCATTGATTTTGCCAGTGGTATCGGTTCCTCCAGCTGCTCATAAAAAGGTGGTAATCAACAGTCTCACAGTCAGATGAAATGACTTCAAAAACTCTATTATGCTTTTAAAGACATCGATAATACATATGTGAAGCTTATCAATTAATGATGGAACTAAAAGAATATCTCATAAGTATGGAATAATGAGGGAAAAAGCGGTGAGGAAATAACTGAACTTTTAGCAGATGTTGCTCCAGTCCTTCAGAGGAGCACGTACACTTTAAAGTGTTATGGTGGGTGCTATGAAAGCAGATACTAGTACAAAACATAATATTTATCTTTACTACAGCATTCCTTTCATGTGGGGTAGAAAAAGAAGAGAAACTTTACTAGAAATTTCACTGCTGCTGGAGGTAAGTGGCTTGTTTTTCATGACACCCACTCTATTTTTCTGTTATTACATGATCTTCCCCTTCACACCGCGGGACTGAGCGCACAGCGTCCCCACACACCCAGCCTCTTCCTCCCAAATACTTATCGCAGATTAATGATGTGGTGCAGGGTCCATGGCTGACAACATGTGCATGAACTCAGTTTCCACATGGTTAGCCAGAATATGAATGCTTGCTTTTGGGGCCAACCATTTAACAGCAATAAATATTTACTTGCAGTATGTGAATTCCTAAGGTCATTTTGCAGCTCTAGCAGTTGCATTGCTGAGTAAGTCTTTCTCTTATGGATGTTTCTTTGTGAAAGACATCACCTAGTTTTTAAGTTTTGCTTTTTCATTAAAATGTAGTGGGAAGAGTTCTTAACTGGTCATGTTGATCCCAGCGTCGGTGTTTTTTAAATCAGACCAAACTTCTTCAGAACCATAAATACAGGTGTAGGAGGCTAACTTTAGGCATCCTTTTTTAAAACTTTTGGTCCGTTCCTTAACAGTTCTCATTGTCTTTTTCCCAAAAGTGAATCCCACCCTGAACCTTTTCATACGTTTTCTGTTCCTGAAGCAAACATGAAAATCTCCAGGATTACTCCAGCATCTGCTCATATCAGCAACCATATCTGCATCCTAGCGAGGTGGCACCTCTTCTGTCGTGCCATGTCAAGACTGTTTCACAGCTGTGAGATATTTGGAAAGTATAACTGGTATTTTTGTAATACACCAGCTCAAGTCCTCAAGTCTGCTATCTGCTCTCTTTCCAAAGCATGCTATGAGCAAACCACGACTGTTTTCTTGGGAGCCAGTTTTAGCAGCTGGGAGACTGATGCTGCAGGACCTGGAGATGTCGGACAACCTAAACACTGCAGGATGAAGCAAAATGCCAAAAGTGGAGCTGGGACTGGAGGGAGAAATATCATCTGTAAATAGGCAGTAGAAAGGATTTATGAAAACCTTGGCTTGTGCTCTTCCAGTATTGAACTGCTCTCAAGGAAGAGTTTTATAATTATGTAAACAAAGAACTAAAGAGTTTGATCCAAATCCCTCTGAAAGACTCCTGTTGACTCCAGTGGCCCTTAGATTAGCCCCAAAAACTAAGAGACAGCAAATTCTTGGGCTATGAGCAGCATCACCTCCAGTGTGCAGGCATTCCCAGCTTGTGGGATACTACTGCCATTCTTGCGTTACTGAAATTAGAAAATAAACATACCAATGTGATATCTAATATTTCCAGTAGATAAAAAATACAAATTCCAGCTTACTCCAGTCTTTTCCAATTGCCAAGATGGGAAATGGTTTTATATTTTAACTCCCCCAAACTGATTCCAATCCTCTCTAGATTTTCTATGAAGCCCTTAAGTGCAGGTCAATTTTTAACAAGCTCTCAACCTTTTGGCACCTTCTGTTCCTTTTCAGATCATGTTGATATTTTAGCTATTTCCTGGCCAGCTTTCAGTAGTGGTGTGCAGGTTTTCATATTCTGAGTTGTAAATAATTATGCTCCGCAGTCCCAGATTCGTCTTCCACATTCCAGCCAGGATGAGATGGGCCAAATCATTTCCTGTTTTCTAAATACAAATGATAAATGCCCATATTTGACATAGCTTTCGGTAGTTTTCATGCTGGAAACTTTCCTGATGCTTCTCTCAGTGCGTGATATATAAGGTGTCACGTTTTATTGTGTGAATATCTCAGTGTTCTGTTTCAAGGGACAGCATCTTTTTTTAATTTTTTTTTTTTTATTCTAGAGAGTCAAAATGGCTTGCCAGTTGGAGGATTTAATATGTTAATAGAGGGTAGGAAGCAAGTAAAGCTATGTGACAGAGCAGACAGACACTGCTTGCAGTCTAAGCGCGGTGAAGGACAATAATTATCACTCCGCAGGGAGTGATTAGACCCACTGAAGCTTGAGTGATTACCCTTTCCTTTGCTGACCCTATAATCAGACCTGGAGCTCTAAAGTTACGTGCAATTTTTAGAAGACAAAATCTTAAGGAAAGCACAAGTAGTTTTCACAGACCAGATGCACAATCAGAAAATTCCAGAGGCAAAAGCAGCAAGAGCAGGTACCTGTTATAGAGGCTTCTTCATATTGTATGTCTACCATTTAATTGCTGCTATCTGTGCAATAACCTCTAAATAATTAGTAGGAGGAAAATAGAGAGAGTAACGCAATAGGACAGAGCAGCAGTCAATACTAATAAAAAGTCATTATTTACCAGCAATGACACAGGTTGCACGGGTTTTTCTCACGAGGTACGTGCAAAAGAAGAGAATGGCACTATCTTAGGCGGTGGTCTCGCCAAAATATTTAACAAATGCTAGGGTTTTTCACTAGCGATCAGTGAACAAGCCAAAGCATACTAGTAAGAATAAGAAAAGTAATCAAAATAGCGTTTCAAGTTACAAGAAACCATAAGACAAGCCAGTTTGTTTTCAGGGTCTTTTGTTCCTGTAATATCAATTATTTATTCAACAACCTAAGACAAGAATTGAGAACACAATTGTTCAGGGGAAGTCAAAATGTTCCCATTCACCAATTTCTTTAGTCAACGCATTGAGGGAAAACTGTAGCCCGCATCACAGATAAACTGCATTGCATTTACCACTTGCCCTTACCTCACTTCCTTCTGACAACAAATCTAGGGCGAGCAGATAAGATTATAACCCATCTGCTCCATTTTAGAGTGACAGGTGTATACCTTTCCAAAGCCAAAATGCAAAAGCTCTCACTCAGCTCAAAGGCTGGCAGGGCTATGTTTATGATAACTTCCCCCCCAAAGGATACAGAGAGCATTTTAGCTGCCCTGTAAACTCTTCGTTTTTAACCCTAAAAGAGCATAATGAGATAAAGATGAAAGTATACGAGGCATTGCACACACTTGGGAGATAAGCCAGTCGATTATCTGTAACATCAGAACAGGCTCTACGCAGCCTGTAAGCATCGTCCTCCAGTCTTTCGGTACCTGCTTGAAACACGCTGAAATCATGATCTTAGAGCCCGTTAGTCTGCAAGTCTGGGCTCAAATACTCCTCTGCCAAGATTAGAAGAGTTGGTAGGGAACATAATATTTGGTCAATTTAAAACACTTGACAAGTTAGACCTGGGCAGGGGGGGTGTTTCAGATTGGGATGTCATTGCCAGTATTTCTACGGACTCCGGAGGGACTCAGATCATGGCTTTCAACCCCAATTTCTGAGAGATCCTCCAGCAAATAATCACATTCTCTAGTCTCAGTCAAATACGTGTAGGAAGGTAGACAAGAAGCATTTGTCTGACGCCTTGACTGAGGACCTTAGCAATAGCCAGAGAGAATGAGAAACAAAATCTGTTTGGATGAGAAAATCTTAGCTCTGTTTAGGTGAGGAACAAATTGTGCTACTGTTTCAGTCTTCTTTTGCCATTAACTCGGTTATCATATTGCTGGCAGTATTTCTCATTTCAACCTGCTCACCATATGTGCGTGTGCTTTCTGTGCTACTAATTGCTTCTTTTTGACAATATCATCCATACGTGCACACCATATTGCCATTTTTATCACTCTGAGCCTATTAATGGCCAGACTTATAGTTCCCAGAGGAATTAATATTAACCAGCTCTCTAAATATTGTTCATGTCTTTCAAAAACTCCTGTCTTTTAGAGCCTGACTCTGGTTGTGTGTAATTGGGCTGCTGTATTTCATCCTCTGGGGTCTGGAGTCTTAACTTTTGAAAGTGTAGCTCAACAAAATTTATGAGAGTAATATTAATACCCAGGAAAGGCAAAAACTTAGGAAAAGTAAACAAATCTTTGGTCGTAGCTGTTTGCTTACCTAGGGTCAAAATCTGCCCTCAGATATACATGTGCAAGTTCAGCGGGTCCCATACATACAGATTTCTGTGGAAAGAATTTGGCCTTAGATGACTTCAGAGGTTTCTTTGTCAATCCCATTTCCCAGAGAACACTGAACACTCCTACGTGTACACTTTTCTGTATTCGAGTTTTTTTCGAGTGTATTTCAAGTTACACTTTTCTGCTAGAAAGAAAACAGTTGTAAGGAGATACTCATTTACCAGTGCTCAGAGAAGGTGACAGAATTTTGGCTAGGAATTTTATACCCCTAGTTAGGCTCAAAATAATAGATGGTATTAACTAACTGTCCCCCCACTGCTAGGAGCCATGCAAGGCAGATAACAAATGTGCAGCAAATGAGAAGAGTGATGTGATTCACTGTAATTCCTAACAAGACAGCCACTGTTAAGAATAAATACCACTCCACGTAATTTGGAGTGGGAGAATACCAGCCAGCAGATGACCATGTTCACCAGGGAAGAAACATGAAATTAATGTAATCAAAGTGTTTTAAACCAATTTCATCCTATACCTCTGTATTGGGAGGCAGAGGAGAGGGATTTAAGATGTCATGCATGTCATCGCGGCCCCTGATGGTGAATGTAGATAGGTATAACATGTTGGCTTTACAAAACCGAACTTGGGGCACCTAGGAGGGTCTGGAGGAGGTGGGCCACTTTGCTCAAAGGAGTAGATTATTCCTACATAGCTCCAGGAAAGCTATTGCTGAAGCCAGATGCTTAATGATTAGATGTTGAAGACCTCAGCGCTGCAGCATCTAAATCATTCTGTGGAGCTGGGTTTAAATCAAAAACCAGTTGGTGGCGTTTTGCAATTTTTAACTTCTTTTTGATAGAATCGTAGAATGGTTTGAGTTGGAAGGGACCTTTAAAGGTCATCTAGTCCAACCCTTTCTGCGATTGCTCTCAATCAGCATAAAGGTCAGTTTTCTAGGAAGCCTGAGAGTAGACATGGGTTGGCATCAAGATCTCGATCTCTCTCAGCAAGAACACAGTGTCTCACTCCACGTCCCACTTTTTCTGAGGGGGGTTGGAAAGCTGGACAAACACTGGAAGGTTGAAGTTTAATCTAGAAAGGATGCAAGTGGTGTAGGCAAGATAAAGCATTTTGAGGACTATCAACTCTAGGAACTAAACCACTGATTTGTGTTCCCCTACCGTCCCAATTAACAGTTGGTTTTCCTCTCTTTTTCTGACCAGGAGCTGAGTACCCGTCTCAGAGGCTGAACTCAACAGAAGACAACTGGAAGACAAATTCCAGGACTCACATCACTGGGGACCGTGGCTTATCATGAGAGCAAGGAATCAATTTAGGAAGGGAAAGAAGGCCTCTCATTTTTTTTAATACTGAGCCTAATTATTGTAATGGTCCTTTACACCATTACGAGTTGTGCCAATACTACCTTTGTTCCACTAATTGGTTAATGTCCTGCATTAAAAACCAGACTTCATTGTTTTGTTTGCAGTCTTTCTGAAGAAAGGGATGACTGGAGGAAAGGAAGGGTGACATCATTTTTCCTTGTATTTGTTCTTTCTCTCAGCTCATGAGGTTACTACAAATTTCTCGACTCTTTGAAACTCAAACAGGACAAAAGTAATCTCAAAACAGCGGCAAGGCTAAAAGTAGCTATTTTAGTTGAACTGATGTCTTGACCAGCATTGAATTTTGTTCTGGTTTTTATTTAAAAAACCAAAACAGATAGGAAAGCTTTGCACGTACAATTACAGATCCCTAAGGGACAAACCAGGAGCCTGAAGTGAGCATGTGCCCTGCTGGCTCGAGCTGCTGTTAGGAAAGCAGGCTGAAAGGAGAATCACATGGAAATTATTGTTCTCTGATGCAACGGTGTTCAAATGCGGAACAGTCCTCTTGATTGATCTTGTTTACATGTACACAAGACTGATTTTGCATACAAATACAGCGGAAGAGGTGGGGAGGACAAAAAAACACTGACTCATACTAGAGAAATAAAACTAGAACTATTGGCGAGAGGAGAGGATCTGACCCTGACTCGTCCCGTCCTGGTGGAAATTTTGTGAGAAAAGCTCAAAATTCATCACTTTCAATACCTATCCAAGCCCGAGATTGAATCAACCTCAATTAACCTCAGACTGCACCACCTCAGCCAGCGCTGGAGCCTGATCTGAGCGATGCCTGCTCAACCCATCTCCTGTCCTGGGTCTATGCCAGGAAATGAAATTTCAGCCGCATTTTGATGCTGAGGACGTCGGTACGGGTCCACTTGGGTGTGTGGTCCGGCCGGCGTGCAGGCTGCTCACTTTCATCCACACTGAACCTTTCACTTGACTTTTGACCTTTCACTTGGCACTGTCCTGTCATTTCCTTGGTTTCACAAATTTTAGCCTCTCACTTGACCTGTGAACTGTGACCTTTCACTTGACCTCTGATCTCATAAATTCTGGAAGCTCATACACGTAATCGCGGAACAAATAAACAAAGCGGCCGCGAGACGCTGCTGCTGAATGAAGCCCAAGGGGCCGGGGAGCAGGAGCCCAGCCCCGGCATCCCGCCTCACCCCGTGGACACGTCCCTTTGTTCCAGCCAGGACCGGCATCTAATCAGCGTGAAGCTCATTGTACTCTGCCGCGACCATACATCAGCGCTGGTGCGTTGTGTTGTGGCAGTGGAAAGGGACGTGGGATCCCACAGCCTCCAACTTTGCTATGGATGAGAAATACATCTCAGCAGATCCTCATCCACAAACGCGTGCAAATTAACTGTGACCTCTAAAGTCCTGTGAGGGTCTTATCAAATAAAATCACCAAAATGAGTAGAAGCCTATTGCCGTAGGCGTTGGATCCTCACCACGAGAGGAATCAAACAAACCTCCCCTGAGCCCTTTTCCCCCTCCTTGTCAATGCTAATCCGAAAGGCTTCAAATGCAAAGCAACGTTCAGCCTTCAATGCAGCGTGACAGAGTATGATAAGGAAACTCATGGTAAGTCAGCTGGGTGAGATAATGTTCTCAGCTGTGAACAGGTCTGTCTTTACCGAATCCATAGCAGGGTTTGCACACAGGATGGCAGAAACAGTGGCAAAGATTACAGCTGAATGAAGTTAACAACTTTTTGCAAAATAGATGAATTTCATGTACAAAGCCATAGCAAAGGTGAAATCTCAGAGTCAGTGGTAGTTTTACATAAGGGTACTGTCTGCAGAGAAAGTTCAAACACATACATCTTCGTACATAAGGAACCTAAAAGCGTGCAGATATTTTAATGGTCTAGTCATTTGTTTTGTCTCACACTCCCAATTCTTTTCGGCAATCCTCAGATGAAAAATGCAGATGTTGTATGAACAACTCATAACATTGCTAACCCAGAGCAAACCCTAAACTACATGTTTTCTCCTCTTCCTCTTCTTGGTAGAGGGAAAGACAAAGATCAGAAGCAAGCTGCAAAAGAGATTCAAGGATACATCCGTGGCTGGTGCCCTGAAAACAAAGCAGCTTCTCTTTGGTATTTCAGGGACCTAAACCAGAGCAAGTGGCAAAAGCAGCTCATATGTAGAGTGTAATTGTACATGAGTAGGAAGCAAGGTGACATGGGAGATAGACAGAAGCAGTGCCAATCTGCCAAGCTATCGCAGAGGAGTTCTCTAACAAAAAGGAGCTGGGGGACCACTGATTTACTCTGACACATAATGTAATGAACCAGTGCATGCTGTCACTTTACTTGAATTCACTGTGATCTTACATTTTGGAAGCGAACTATTTTAGATTCATGGGAAGAAGGACTATGCAGAGAAAGCCAGTGGATGGTCAAATCTTTGTGTTCCTTCAGTTATAGGAAAAGATTTCAAAGTTTAAGGTGAAATTTTGCATGCCACATGGAAAAAAAAAGTCTCATTGCACAAAAAGAGAAGTGCTCACTTGTAGGTGAACGGGTTTTTTGTGACTTTAATAAAATCACTTTGCAAAGTAATAAAGTATATGTGGTGCATTTCCAGCAAAGCAGTTTCTGCTTCATTAGCCTCTTTAGGGAAACCTCAAGGCTTTTTTGTTTGTTCAGGAAGACTGTCAGATCTGGTGGGGCTTTTCTCACTTACAAAAGCTTGCAGTATAAGCTTACTGTACACTTGGCTCTGCAAACCAATGCTGAAGACTATGCAACACTTGCATTTATTCCAGGTCTGCTGTTACATGATTTTCAGTTATCTTCCAGCTTGTCTGGAAGTGTAAAGAAGAAGTTATTGTAAGGAAAAGGCAAGTGGTATGGGCTGAAGGAAGATTATTAATGGACTTTCCTATAGGGCAATCTTCCCACTGTGCTTGTTAAATGCTTTCATTAGCGATTTTATCACCGAAAGTAAGGGTGTGTAAACAAAAAGGGTAGCAATTGTTTGACATTTAATAATACAAATAGCAAGTTATCTGTTACAAACCCGAAACTCGTCCTTCACCCTTTAGGATTGAGAAAGGCTGGTGGAGTGGTGATTAGGGATGACTACATGGTATCAATGGGGCACACCTTGATATGGGCCAAAGTGTATCTCAGATAAATTAAGCCAAGAGATTATTGACTCTATTACACAACGCATTGCTGGGATCTCAGGGACGCTACGCGCAATTGAGTCACCCATGTTGAATAAAATTCAGACTGGGACAGGTTCACAATAGGGTTACTTGGACAGACCGTCTATGAGAGGGAACCAAAGGAGTCTGGATTGTTTAGTTTAAGAAAACAGAAGAACCTGGTAATTCTTACACAGCTCTGCTTCCCACCAGCCTCAGTGGGAATAAAGGCTGTTGGTTTCCTGACATTACTGGAGGTTTTGTCCTTGAATACAATGGGAGCAGAATCAGATCTTGAAGAAGAAAAGCAGAATTGGACCCAGAGGAGCCAGGGCTGGGAAAGCCTCAGCACGTTCTGGTTTGAATTGAGCGGGGCTATAAAAAGCCAATAAAACTCATATTGAAATATAAGCTAAAAGAAGCGCGTATCGCTGAATTATATTGGTCAAGACAATTAATTGAGTTTAAGTGCTGGATATATATAATTTTTAAAACATGCTTTAATTTAGCTCAAGTAGGTCTATGTTGGTTTCTTGTGATTAAATCTGTTTGTTAAAAATCATCTTGCCTACAGAAACAGAGTAATAAAGAGCCGAAGCAACTTTTTCCCACGCTTTGGATTCAGAAGCTCTTTCACTGCAGTGTCAAAAGACTGGAATCCCGTTTCCTGCCCCTAATTTCAATGACCAGCTTAGCAGTATTTTACTGTCTATATATTTATCAAGCAGAAAGTAAATTATTTCGTTAGACATGTCATTCTATTTCCAAGATAAATCTCAGGAGTTAACTTTTATGGAAATCAAGAGGAGAGTCCAAGGAGGCCCATTTAAAGCCTGTAAGCACCTGAGTCCTGTTTGCCTTTTTAAAACTTCCTGAATATGCTCAAAATCCACTTTCATCCAAAAACAAATAAAGCACCATTGGCTGGTCCTCCTATGCTCAGAGCAATTACTATCTAACAGCTTTGATACACGTATGAATTCCTCTTGCTCCCCGTATTTAAAAGAAAGAACTAATTCTTGTTGCATAAACAGTCCTGTACACCTCTCGCGGCCGGACTATGAAGATGTTACGTTCAGATCCTCTGCAGCAGTATTTCACGCAGAATGGACAATTGCAGCTTTTTGGCACAGTACACAAAGCCACAGTCCGGAGGAGCATTGGGAAGCCAGTGACTAAGACCCAATGGGAATGTTGGTTGGCAGAAGATAACCATGAGATTTAGCAAACACATCCATTTCCTTACACCCCACCGAGGTAACGTGGCTCCCCTTAGGAGGGAGGGGGACACTAATTCCCTGGCTATCAACAGAGGAAGGCAGACGACTTCCTGAAGCACGAACGGTGGCAGGAGCAGGCCAGAGGTCTGGGCGTGCAGGGAGCAGCCAAAACTCAGATAACACATTCTCGATTCAATTTAAGCAGCAATATCTGAGATTGAAAACCCTGATCATCTCTTTTATAGCAAGCAGGAACACAAAGTGATTCAACTAGGGAAGTTTAATCATTCAAGGATATTTCCTGGGACAATCTGAATACACAGATACCTACCAATTTTCTATCGTCTGCTGTGCTTTTAACTCCACTTTCCCCTCCGCTTAGAGCTCCAGCTGTAAGCAGAGCCATGCCAGGAGACAGCGAGGTCCTGGGCGTGGGTGTGCGGATGCAGTGAAGCATCCACAGTGTGGGGACCAGCCTGGACACTCGGGGTGGGCACGCACAGGGACCCCACTCATGGCTGGTAGGTCACACAAGCGATCGCTCCCCCGTGGCACGTGGGATTTGGGGTCATGCCTGCATCCTCCCAGCAGTCCCGCACAGGACCCCTGTTTGCCGGGTCCCATCCACCGCACGCCAGCTCTGCTCCCCGGCCTCCCCCCGCAAGCCTGGTCCCTGCAAGCCCAACCCTCGCTACAGCACTGACATAAAGTACAAATAAGTTAATGAAACTGCAGTATTTTTTTTCTGCGTAGACCTGGACTATTTCAGCCACGAGCAATGTGAGCAGCCACAGGTGTTGCACTAAATAAAGTAATAGAAAATGTCTCCATTGTAACAGTGGAAGTCCTGTTTCAAAACCCCTCTCTGCTTTTTATTAATAGTTGGATTCCTTTCTATCAGCAGTCGCAACTGCATTTACCTTATTTTTCAGCAAAAATGTTTTGCTAAGAAAAGATCTACTAAAAATTACTACTGCTTTTTGGTCAGTTTGTACTTGAGCAAGCTTTCAATCTTTTCACAGAAGGGGAGAACATAAACTTGTGATTCAGAGAAGAGAGGAAACCAGGGGTTACAAAGGTTGGGAGGCCAAGTAGTATGAAACAGACCCCCTCCGTCAAGTAAAAAACTTGGCAGGATAACTAGAAACAGACCAACCCTAAATCCAAGGGTTCATGAGCAGTAACATAATTAGCTGGAATAAAACTAATATTCTAGTGTTAAATTTCACCTCAACACAGAGCAGCAGTTATTAGGGAGAGACCGGTGAGAATGAGGAAAGATGTGTTTCATTTCAGAAATTTACACCGAGTGGGAAAGCACACACGGGGTTATTTCCTAAAAAGCCCATTTGGATGCTCCAAGCGACTGCGGTCGCATCAGCTGCCCTGCTCCGAGGTGGAGGCGTTTATCAGCTTTGCCTGAAGTGTCTGGTAAAGCCCAGTCCACCAAAATCCTGAAACATTTGTTCCTGGGAAAAGAACCACAAATACATTGGAAAAAATGTTGAACAGGAAATGTTTGACCACTGCTACATCACAAGATATCAAAAGAATTTCGCATTGGCTACTTCCTTCGCTGGGGGAGGCAGGGGGTGCTCAGCTCGAAAATAAAATGGCCCCAGAGGCCCTGCCACCCCCCCGTCCCCCTCCAAAAAAAAAAAAAAAAAGCTGAGGTTTCAGCAATAGTAAACACACTTTCTCTCTTCCTTAATTAGCGAAATAGGAGCAACACCTTCGACGACAACGCACACGGCAAATTTCAGCGCTGAGAGAGGAGATAAACAACGTTAGCGATCTGCGGATAGCGCGCAGGAAATTCCATCCATCTGATGAGCTGTTGGCTTAATAAGCAGCCCTTCACATGTCAGCGGCCAGCAAAAGGCTATTTTCTCTTTTACAGCTTTCCTGGAAAGGCAGGAGGAAAGGCAAGGCAGGGGCAAAGGAAAAGCAAGGCAAGGCGTTGGGAAAGGCAAGGCAGGGAAGGCAAGGCTGCCCTCGGGCACGGCAGAAGACGGTTCGGCGCAGAAGCGAGCGGCAAACCTGTTGCTTTCTTGAGACAGACGGGTGTGTGTCTGCCTCTCGAGACATAAAGCATTACAAATTCCTAGCTGCTTGCAACCTTGTCGCGGCCTCGCCTCGGGCAAGCCGCGTATGGTTTCTTTTTGAACAAGCTATCTTTTAACACTCGCAACCGGGATGACTTAACAGAAAGAGAGCGTCTCAATTTTTGCGAGCGACATCCCCCCTAGACTCTACCCAAACAAAGCTACTAATGTGTGGTCATTTTCTTGGCAGCGCGGCTGCATGCTGATAACACCGCTGCCTGCTATTCTCCCAGGAGCTGGGCTGCTGGAAGACTGCTCCCTACCTCATCCCCTGATGCTTCTGATGCGGGTGATCCTCCGACTGCACGGCGCCAACCACAACATGCTACCCACCGTGAGAGAGCAGGACACAGGCTGCTCTAGTCAGGAGTTATCGTCTATCATACTGATTGACGAAACCAAGAGTGAGCAGAAAAAATAAACACGAACAGAGGCTGCAGTGTATGGGGCAGTCAGCTGGGAGTTTTAGTATTTGGCCTTGGTGATCCTACTCTCATGGTAGGTTATCTTTTCCTTGTGCTATCATTTATCATAACTTTGAGGGCCAGGGGGAGAAACAAACCTACAATTTTTCTATTGGTTACATTCATTAAACTCTTCTTTTTTTAGCACTACTTCCTTTGCCCCTAATAACAATCCCACCCCCTCGATCTGTATTCCCTAAAGAACAGTGAAATCAAATCTAAGTACAGTCCTCCCCTTTTACTCCTATTACAGCAATAGACCATTGCAAGCAATTAACCTCTGTTATTCCATCAGGCCCGGGACTCAGCCGCACGCTCGCCCGGCAGTGCCTCGCTGCAGCCCGCATTAACTCCCGGCTCAGCTCAGCTCCTTCCTGGCCCCTAACGTTATTTGGGCATAGATGTTGGTTTTGTCACTACCATCTCCTTTTTAAATAACGCCGGTTGACTTTTGCAGTTCTGTATTGGGCTTGACAGTCACCGTAAAGCGCTCCCCAAAGTGTCAGTAACAAAGATGATTTGTATGGGGCTTGCAGTCGTCCCGTCTTCTAATAGCTTTCTCATTCCAGCCCAGAAACACCGAGCAGAGAGCAGCTGCTTAAAGCTGATACAAGCATTTCTTCTCTCAGCAGGCCATTCTTGCATAACCATTTATTTTGCAGAGTTTTAAAGTGCCTGAAGGATTTAATTATGTACATAGACAACCCCTATAAACTCTATTCTAGGCTTTTTATTGACTTTTGTGCCGGGCAGCTCTTAGGCATTTCAATTAAGTGTTTTTATAAGAAAAGCAACAATATAGTAAAAGAAATATATTCTTTATAGATAGTTCCAAACAGTTTGTGCCGATCGAATAAAGTTTATTTCATTGACGAGGATTTAGAATATCTTACACTACAGCTTGGAATACACGTCCGTTTGGACCGTGGGTCTGTTTAAAGAGGCCTGCCAGGACCACTTAGGTACCAGGGGAAAACAGCTTGGATCTGATTACTTAATCCTAATAACGTGTTGTGAAACTTTAGGAGACTACCTGTCATTTAGCGGCGTGGTCAAAATTGAAGTGGTAAATAGCTGAGAGTCGAAGTTTGGCTTTGTCTCGGTCAGGGCTCTAGGAAGCCCAGAGTGGGACAGAAGAAATGTTCCCAAATTTTCCGGAAAGGCCAGCATCGCCTCTATCTGCTTTCTAAACTATTTACAAGGCTTCTGCAAACCTGCCTTCATTACGGCGTAGGATATTTCAGTCCCAGCAGGTGGCCAACAGGAGAGCAGGCCTGTTTGCAAAATATGTAATAGTCTTTTCATATACTTTAACCAGAAATGTGCACCTCAACAGCCCTCCTAACCCTTCTAATTTCCCTTTCTCCTCTTAATCTGCTCTGCGAGCCATGAGCATGCATTAAAATCTCCCTAAAACATTTCACCCAGAGGCAATGTAATTCCGCAACAAGCAACCAACATTTCACAGCTCTGGAGTAATAGATTAATTTGAACCTAATGTTGCCCGTCGTTTACTGCTCCAAATGTTCTGGTGTAGACATAGCCCCGAGGCGCAGCGCTGTGGCATGCGCGGCTCCTGGAACCAAAGCTACAGTTGGCTTCACATCTGTGCATCACATTTGCCATGTGCCTCATTATCCCGCGCCCCACTGTGCCTACCTGTCCCAATCAGCTTCTCAGCCACAGGCTATCCAATTTTTTTTCCCCAACTAAGGATCTTTGTTCTCCTTCTCACTTACTAAATTTTTGCGAGACCTCTGCACCCAAGCAGTAGGGATTCTGCGCATGTGAACCTCCGAGCTTCTCTAGGTTCTTAATTCTCCATTAGGAACAGGAAAATTACAACATTAAGTCTCCGACATGTCACTGCATAAATTGTACCATTTGCAGAATCTAATATAAAGTCGGTGACTAAGCACATAAGCATGTAATAAAGAACCAAGTTGTTTGTTTTGACTTTAACAAGTTCGGTCTGCATCAATTATCTGTAAGTAAAGAAAGAGTAATTTCCAATTCCAGATAAAAACGCTTGTCACAGAAAGAAAAGATTATTACATCCAAAATCAAAACCAACTGTTCCCAAAAGTTTAAAGAGCCAGCCTTTTAAAATTCATTGATACAAGAACAAAAATACATATATTTGTGTGTTCGTATGAAAATAAAATCAACCTTTAACAGCAAAGTGTGCCTGTTTTAGCATTTAAAGCTCTGCGTTTAATTCTCTATTTATAGCAACATGTGCGAAAAAGGCACAGTGCCTTTATCTCAAGCCACTACAGAGTAAAGAAGAGAAAGTAAAATGCACTCTCGAGCAGGAGCAGGGAATTATCGCAAACCAAACATATCAGTCTCTGAAACCCAGCAGCTCATCACTGCGTTAAAAGGTTACATTGTTTTTGCTTCAGCCTAGGAAGCACTTGAGTTTGCTTTAAGTTTATACCCTTTGGACTTATTCCAGCGAGAAGAAATTAAAAATGCTTTTGGTCTAACAGCACAATGTTCATCCTCTTCAGAAGATGCAGAGTGAACTGGAGCCTAATGGACATTATGGTCCGTTTACTTCATTAGTGTGAAGAGGCCTTCATATAGGCAAAACCCCCATTTCTACCTACTTACTGCTCCCTCATGCTGGAAGGGGACCTGACACGACTGAAAGCCCTACATCCAAGCGCTATCAAATAGAATAAACACTTGTGGCACAACTGAACGTCTCTTCCTATGAGATCCCGAGGTTCTTGCTGCAAACTTCTCCTACCATCATTTTTAATAGCAATTTTTAGCTGCCCTTCCCTGAGTAGCTGTCAAGTCTGCCACTAGTCTTACCTGCTGCAGTTCATGAACTATATTAGGTTTCTACACACAATTCCAACACACACACACACACACTCCTAGCACATTTCATTACATGCTTGAATTAATTTATTCTATATGGGATTTGTTACCTTTACAATAAAAAAAAAAAAGTAACTATTCATTATTGAGAGCAGACAGATGGAACATGTTCAATTTAAGACATCAATAAGAAGGGAGGAGGGGGGGAAATCTTATAATCCGTGTGGCACAACCTATTCCATCTGGTACTTCCAACTTGTCTGCCAAGACTTTTTTCCTATATAAAAAAGTGAACGTTTCTCTTTAGAGTTAACGGAACATTCTTGGGCATTAAGACTCTGCATCTGATTTATAGATAACAAGCAACAACACACACTTAACATACAATATTTTGAAAGCATAATCTGTTTCATAAGGTAGAGGTTCTGGGCTTGACCTAGGAGAAAACAAAACAAAAAACCCCACAAAAAAGCACAAACTCCAGGAAATTGTGTTTATCTGAAAATGTTATCTAGGCAGTCAGAACAGAAGCTGCAGCTTTTGCTTTAATGAGCCATGAAAGTGATTCAGCAAACTGTTTTGGTCTCTTAAAAACAAATATTAAGGAACATCAATACTAAATTATACAACAAAAAAATGTTAGCGATCTCTCAACAGGAAGAAAGGCCTTTTTTAGCACATTCCCACCAACATCCAGCATCTAGAAGATAATGCCAAAACTGCCAGGTTTTGGCATGTGTCAAAATCAATTTTAACTGTTGGTTTAAAGGCTACTCAATTAATTGCAATTTATTTCCAATGAACGTTAAGATAATGGAGCTAAAGTAATCATTTTTCGTAATACAACTACATTCTGAGAGCATTTAATCAAAAAGGTGGGTTTTTTCTAGTGTCTTTTTGACAGAGCACTAAATGCACATTTTCCATATGCTTTATTTCCATTCTTGAAGCGTGTCTCCCAGTTCCTGCGGTACTTTGCATTAAGCTGTCTCATTATACCAAACACATTATGTCACTTCTCTGTTTATGAGCACACTGGCCCTCGGCCCTAGCAATAACACCCAGCCACAAACACCCACTTCTGGCAACCAGCCTAATGATGAAAAAGATTGTTTCAAACCAAAAATGAAGAGGAATTCAATTATCCACCTAAACCTTACAGGCACGGAGGAACAAGTTAATTTGGTATAATGATGTACCAAGGGTTCACATTTGTCTTTTAAATCTTGGAGAGAGATTACGTGAGTTCAGCTTGGCGGCCACGGAAATGACTGGTCACGCTGGAGGGCTGCCGGGTCTCACGTGGGTGCGCTTGGTATGGAAAAGTAAAACAACGAGCATCTGCCTCGTGTATCCGATGACTACCTATCACCTACCCTATCTCTAGGACAGAAAGAAAAGTGTTTTCATTGCTAATTTTATGGGATTTGGTTGCAAATGTGTAATATTTGCTTTCTCGGAATCCCACCGACTGTTCTTGTGTCTGAAGGAGAAAATTTGCTGCAGAACAATGTGTTCCTCTGTGCGTGGACCACGCAGGGACGTGGGCTGTGCCAGCTGTAGGATCTCCTATCCCACCTCAGTCAGAGGGCTAAACCACTTCTATCCATATAAAACTGGACTAGCTGTGATTATTTCAGTGAAGATATTGAGGGTTTATGTAAATATAAAAGAGTTCAGCCTCACGGGGGTTGCGTGGGGTGTTGGTGAGAGAAGCGATCCTACCCAGGTGCTGGGATACAGTGGCCGGGCACCAGGGTCCTCACCTTTTTGAAAAGTAATAATAAATAAATAATACATTTCTTTTTTTCCTTTGGTCACAGCTTTTTTTTTTTTATAATTTCTGACTTTCGGTCAGAGTTTACTTTAAGGCCAAAACCACCACGGGATCTTTTTCCCTCGCTGAAGTTATTGCACGCGGGAAGACATTTCATTCCTCCCGATGTACACAACCTGCACATGATTAAAGCTGAGCTGGGGCAGAATTAACCGTTCCGCTAACAAAACCCTATCTGTTATGGGGGGGGCACGGGACCGGGAGCGCGGAGGAGCAGGAGGGCCGCGGCCCCGCAGCCCGCTCCCCTGGGTCAGGGCATGCTGGGAGGGGAAATAAGCTACAGAGCAGACAATTTTCAGCTTGACTGGTTTTACTTTCTCTACCAGGCCTCACAAAAACAAACTGACAAAACAAAGGACACAAAATTAATGACCCATGCCTTCTGTCAATTGACTCTTAGTAACAGTGGCTAGTTCACCTTAATTTTATTTTATTTATTATTTTTTTTTCTTCACTTTGAGCAAGTCGCCGTAGGCAGCGGTTAAGGTTCATTTAAAAATTCTTCAAAGGCATCACTTGGTTTTCATTAATTTGTTAACTGTAGTTTCTGCTGCTGACTAACAAACAATGCAAAAGAGTTTATTCAAATTAGAAAAAAACACAACCGACCCCTCTTAGCCACTGCACATGTTTTTCCGGTAATGTTCATAAATAATGGCATATCTATATTCCGGCGAAAGACACGCTATTCAGGCTTTCGCCATCTCCTCAAAACATTTTACCCTCTTGATTTCCTTTTGAAACGCCATTATTTATAAGGCTGAAGTTTCACTTGACAGCTCACCAGAAAGTGAAGTTACAACAACCTTTTTATTATTAAGCAACTACATTATTTCTGAGCTGGTTTTACTCACATTTTCAGCAGAGGTGTGTTTATGCCCTAATGAATATCACTTCCAAAACGCTAATATCTAGATCCTTCTTGCATGGCACCATGTTTCCCAAACCTTGCTACAGTCACACGGTTTCCCTTTTATAACTCCTGGCACCTGGGGAAAAGGTGCTGACGCTCCAGCCAGCAACGTTCACGTCCTTTAGCCCTGCATAGCTAAAGCGCTGCACTTTTTAAATATTTACCCCGTTATATAAATGTCCATTGAAGGGCACTTACATAAACGATAAGCACTTACAGCAAACACTTTTAGAGAGCAGGATCTGTGGTATGCAGAAGAGATAAGGCCATTTCCTGCAAATCCTTATTCACAGAATTAGTCCTTAATCAGGCAAATAGACTCCCTGATATCAATAGGATTTCTCATATGGGCAAGGGTGGCAGGATTGGGCTCTTAATGGGGCATTTTAAAAATTCATATCTCCTTCCACTGAAACCTATGAGACCTGCTATTGATTTTAGTAGGAGCAAAAGCATCCCGCTGCACATGCCCTAACCGGCAATGTCAATACTGTACAACCCAGTATCCTCCCCTCTAAATATTTAGTTACATGTGTATGTAGATTAGCCCCAATACTCACCAAGACACTCTTTTTGGTTTATAAAATGCTGTGCTCAGTGATAATCCATATACAAAGTAATTAACAGGTATGTCACATGCTAAAATGTATCCAACATAAAAGAGAATATTCAATCAAGGAAAATAAAGAGCATGAAGATGTTTCTTGCCGTGGAAGGAAACCTCATGAAAGAAAACAATATATTAAACAACATCATCAGAAAGTTTTTGCTATCTGGTGTAAAAGCTAGAATACTATGGTAGCTCTGTTCACCTTTGCAATAACCCAGTGAGAGACACAGAAATATTGACCTGATTTTACAGGTCAGGGGAGCGAGCCGGAGCGGTGGCTTGTCTCGGAGCTGCTGGTCCCAGCCACCAGCAAAGCCACCCCAGCAGTGACAGCACCAGCCTGGGGATGGGGCCAACCTCCGCGCTGGGGCAGGACCACAGCTCCTGCTCTTACCTTTGAACTTGAAATTATACCCATGCACCAAAGGGCTACGGGATCTGGCATTGCTAAAAGTCTATTTCCAGCCAGCCTAACTCACTAGCCGCTATCTATAAACTTCCTAGAAAGTTGCAAATACTATAGTGCTGCTCATTTAGTGCCACTTTTCATGCCGCTTGTCAGCATTTCCATTACAAACCTTTTTAAAGGGTTTATAACACAGCCACAAAAAGCCACTTCAGACCGAAAGCTGGCGTACAGCTTCCCAGTACGGGAGCAAATCACTTGGTCAAACTAAACAAAACGTGGTGTATGTCGCTTTATGTTCTAGCAAAGGAAAGGGCCTGGGAAGTTTGCAAAATTAGCAGGAGCTTCTACTTATACAGAGCTGTACGTTCTTGTCCTGTTTTCTAGAGCCTTAACATATAAGTTAAAAATTGCTGAAGAAATTTTTTTTTTTCAACTGAAATTACAAACACACACAAATGTGATCCCCCTCTGGCTATTTTGGATGAATCAGGGAAATTTTGCCAACCTCCTTCCATTAGGGACTCAGCTGTTGGTGACAAGTAGAGGGGGGGGGGGAAAGCCAAAAAAGCCTCTTTTTTTTTTTTTTTTTTTTTTTTTTTTTTAATAATCTACCTGTTTCAGCCAAGTTCTGTGAATCACAAAGACTTGGTAGCCAAGTATCGACTGATCAGTTCAATAAACAAACAATAACACACGGTAGCTTCCTTTCATCTGTAAGTCCCAAAGCACTTGAGAAAGGGGCACATCTATAAGTGACTTTATTTTACAAGAAGACTCAGATCCCTTGAGGCTGCTTTACCCTCTGCATGGCAGGGTGAGAGGAGGTTTAGAAGAAGGAGATAAGCACCAATGCCCTGGTTGCTGGTGTGCTGCTCTGGCACAGCGACGGACCTGGCACCGCTCACAACAAATACATTAGGGTTAGCAATTGCAGCTATGGGGTACAGGAGGGCACAGCGTGAAGTTTCGGTAGAAATTGTTTAAGAGGCACTATTAGACAAGTTAATGGACACAAAGTCCACCCAAGGCTGAAATGAAAGAAATCACCTCTGTCTTGGATCACTGGAAACCAAAATAGTATCTCAAAAGGAAGGGTCGCACCATCCTCACCTAATCCCCGAGTCGTTTGCCTCGGCATCTGCTACTGGTGTTACCTGAGATATGGGAATGGATGGGTTTTTAGCTGGACATAAGTTGAGCCTTTTTTTATGGCTTTGTGCTGGTGCTGACACGGGGACCCATGTGCAGGGGCCCCACAGCTGCCCGGGGTTGCACAAGGGGCTGGCAGGGAGGTGCAGAGGCACTTGGTGCACAGGACCGGTCCCCAGGCTCAGGGCTGCTGGTAGGGCTATGGGATGGAGGAGAAGGCAGCAGCCATCAGGAAGGAAAAACTATGTGCATCTGTTAAAAAAATCCCCAGGTCACAAAAAACAAGACTCAAGAACTGCCCAGCAAACTAAAATCCCCACACGTGCCTGCTGCAGCCCCCAGGCAGGTGGAGGAGCTTGGCTTTGCATGGAGGCAGAGGTGGCCGTGAGGGTTTTCTTCTCCTTTTTTTTCCAGTTGGAAAGTCACCTGCTTCAGCTAGAGTTGTCAGTAAACCACACACCATGAGACATCCGCAGGGCTAACAAACAGTTTCTTCCACAGCGAGACAGGTTTTTTATTAAACAGAGCTGAGAGGAGCTCGGATGCTGTGTGTAGGAATGCAGAGGCCACGCGGAGTAAGATAAACCAGAAAAACTGAAAAAAGATACTAGGATATTACTACTATAGAAAAAAAAAAAATAATGACACTGCCTGTCCATTTAAAAATGGCTTGAGCAGAATTCTTAAAATTAAAAGGGTTTTGCATATAAAGGGCTCCTTGTCAACAAAACAGGGAGACACATCTGCCTCTTTTTTTCGTTTATCTACAGTACTCCTACGATGAATGGACACACACAGCAGCCACTGAAATAATGTGATATTGGTTTAAATGATCACTGGATTAGGCCTTATGGTCTCCATTCAGCAAAGCATTTAAGCATATGTTTAAGGTTAAATACATACTTTTCATGCTTAACTCTACAGGGATAAACTTAAGCATATGCATCAATTTAAGCAGATACTTAAGAGCTCTGCAAAATCAGGATGGACACGCTCAGACATGTGTTAAGTGCACAGTGTTATTTAACTGTTGCCTCGTGTAAAATCTCTGTTGAATATGCTGAATAATGGAAAGTGCCTGTATCCCCTGCACAAACTCTGACCTGGGCGAATTTCAGCTGATACCTGTGGGTGCACGCAGGTGGGTGCCCTGGGAGCGCAGGGAGCTGCGTGCACAGTAAAATCTGAAGCTGAGAAGTTGCTACCCAAATGCTGGGTGGTCTCCGGTCATGCTGGAGAAGTGGTTATTTAATACCATTTGTAATGGTTACTTGGGGCAGGTGGTCGCTTACTAAAGATGGGCTGTAGCACAAATGTTGCTGTACGTTATGCTGGCGATGCAGGGAGCACACGGTGCAGGATTAGTAATGATTTGGTACCAGAGAAGAACTGCACCTTCCGACCCACTTGGAGAACCAATTTTGCTCTAAATTTAAGTTCTTGTTATTTTTAATGATGTATAATGATGTAAAAAAGAATCAGCAATTATGTTACTCAAAGAGGTTTGGGGGATTTTTTTTTTTTACCTGTTGTGTCTAAGGTATAAGGAGAAAATTCTTGATGGTAGAATTTGGTAAATCCCAAATATTTAGCCTAAAGTATTTCTAGAGTTGTATGAAATAAAGTTTTTGCAGAATGTTGAACCTTATCTAATTTCACCAGATTATTTTAAAGCTCAAATCAAACCAGTATAAATATTGGGTAGAATTACTAACCTGCAGGGAATGTCATCACAAATTTCCTGGAGTTTGCCATGTAACTATAAGCATGACTGGTCTATTTACTGAAAGTAGTATATACTGTATAATGTTCACTGAAAACTCATGTAACTAATGCAATATGATAACCACTAGGGTGCTACTGTGACGTAAAGGATATATTACAATTTTATCCAATTCAAACAGGGAAAAAAATGGTTTTAACTGTCCTGCCCTCTAAACAAATATTTTGTCTCTTCCACTGAACTTGAAATTCAAGGTTATGTATAAGTCACCCTGCAATAAAAATAATGTTATGGAATAAACAAGTCTGCACTGCAGTATGATTTGAGTCTTCAATCACTGAATTTTTTGGAAATATTTATATGAAGTGAACGTGTTATGCGTGCCAGGATTTTTTATGATTCTTATAACGCAGTTGCAATGCATCGTACTGTTATGTGCAAAAGCTCCGGTGACAAGCACATAGATTCAAAGTGCCGGGGCTGGCTTTGGCAGGAGGAGATGTTTCATCGAGACGATAGGTATAGCT
This sequence comes from Astur gentilis, assembly GCF_929443795.1. Classification (NCBI taxonomy): domain Eukaryota; kingdom Metazoa; phylum Chordata; class Aves; order Accipitriformes; family Accipitridae; genus Astur; species Astur gentilis. The sequence continues at coordinate 39,502,150 of NC_064885.1, read as the reverse complement.
CTGCAAAGAGCAGCCTAGCTGCAGTGCTGTCTCAGCATAGCACGGGGATGCTGGCGGAGGCATCTCCCACCCATCCGCAGATGGGGGGACTGAGCTGCCCGTTCTCCTCCCAGAGATAAGCTGGTTGAGCTGGGAGTGATGGCTGCTCTGGAAGAGGCAGAGCAAACCACCTTTGGCAAGTTGGGGGCATCAAAGCTTGTGCACAAACACCGCGACAGAAGTAGAACGTGCAGTAAAAGCAAAATCGTTTTTCTGCTGTCACACAGCAAAATTTGTGGAGGTCGCCTGTCCTGCAAAGGTGGAATCTTGCATTGTTTGCGCTGGACTTAGACATGATTCAAAGGGCACCGCGTGGAGGGCATGACATTCCCAGCGCTGCACTAGCCTTCGAGGAGGCAGGATTACACGCCGCCTTCGGTGCCTTTAATAATAACGATAAAATAAGTAAGATGAGAGACAGAAGTTTGTATTCAGCTCGTCCCCTCTAACATTTCACCCTCTTTCCAGACAGAGACCACGCAACATGGCCAACTCCAGCCAAAGCCACGGCCACCTCTAGTGATGGGGATACCCATCCTGCGTCTGCAAGCTACCACCTACCGGGAGTTTCAGCAGTGCTGCCCTCCCGGGACCGTCACTGCGAGGGGAGGCTTTTGTTCCCTCACAAATTACTGCCCTGGACAGTCCCCTGCATTTAAAATCATTCTAAGGTTTTTGGACAGTACATAAAGTTAAGGAGGAACCTGAGGTTTAGACAGGGAAAGCAGATATCTCCTCTAATTTTCTTTTTTTAATGGGGTCTACGATTTCAATGGAAATGCGACATATTTCTAGCACCCCATATCAAGTTAGGGTCACCCCAATTTCTGTTCACATTTTTTTAAGCGTGTGATATGAGTAGTAACTCCCCTATTGCTGGGGAGAGGCAGCACCCACTTGGCACCCCCAGCACCTCCCTTTGCTGAGGGTTTGTGAGCCTCCCTGTACCAAAATGCCAATGAAGCCAAAGTGTTCTGCAGAAAAAGCTCCTTTTCATTCAAAATTTTGGGAGCCTGGAAGGACTCAGATCATTAGGGAGGACTGCTGCCATCTCCCTACTAAGAAACCCATCCACGGCAAGGGACGTGTTCCCTATGGCCATTTCATCATCCCTTTCTTACTTTCCACAAGGGTTTGTGAAGAAAACCAGAAAAGTGACTTAGTAAAGGGGCACCTTTGAGCAGATGTACGACCCCTCCATGTAGCTACACGGCGATGGGCACCAGGTTAAAAGAAAGTGTATCGTCAGTAAATGGGGGGGGGGTTCCCCTTCAGACACACGGGGGACACTCACCCTTCACCTAACTTCATCCTAAACGCACAGGAGAGTATCAAATAGCACAAAAATAACATGTTTTTGTTCTCTAGGGCATAAAAGCATCATCCCTCACTGCTAGTCCACTACTGGAAGCGATGCGTTGCCACCAGCCACTGAAATCAACGTGAGAGCAAGCAATGCCTGGCACAGCAATCTCGCACCGCCCGCAGACACGTGCAACGCTCAGCAGCAGGTGACGGGGTTTTGCCAGGGCAGGATTGTATTTTCCCTTGGCTCCTAACCACACGACTCCCACTGCCGACACGGGTTTATGGATGTAAATCCCTGTTAACATCTCTGGGAGGAGTCAGATTTGGGTTGCAAACGCTGCTAAGGCCCAACCCCTGCTCTGCCCCCCTCCCCTTGCTGTCTCCTCTTTCCCCATCCCTGCGCGAGATCCAGGGACGCGCTTTCTCCCCGAGTCTTATCACAGCACACGAAGAAACAAGCCAAGCCAAAACCTTAAGATTTACTACCAGAAGCCCTCATCAGAATATACTATGTATCTCATAAAATAAACATGGTAATGAAAACCGTTTTTACCGTAGCCCTCAAACCTATGAGCATTAGCAGCTGCTTTCTGTAAAGCCGGTGTTGATATTAGGGGGAGATAGACATCAGCCTGGGAGATGCTGTGCTCAGCTCTTGCAGGGTTAACCCACCTTGACTGGAATTTAGCTGTGCTTCGTAACTCTGCACCGATAATGCGTGTGTACAGACAAGTCGAAAGCTCTAAATAACTAACTTTGAAACCCAAATCTGAGTTTTAATTAGATGCCCCTTTGTCATAAACAAAATCAGACTGTCTTGTGCTTGCTTTAGAAATTGGACTAATCTTTGACAGGTTGTTCTCATTTTCCTATTACCCACTAGGGAACACGCATTGGCACTCCGGCAAATAATTTTTGGCTGTGCCCCTTGGTTGCAAATAGTGTCATTGTTCTTGGTTAAATCTGTGAAAATTATACCTCCACTCTTCTCATTGCTGGCTGCCTGCTAGAGCATCCTGCATGGCTTGGAGACTGATTATCAGGCTCCATATGCTTCCTTAGCTAAAGGCTATAAACAGGGCAGAAAACTGCCGTTTTAAGGAGCTGCTGACTATCCGCGCTGAGCTACAGCAGCGACAGCCCCAACCCGAATCTGCTTTTTGAATTCCCCTGAATCTACGTGAACAGATTTGCCTATAAAGCCAACATTGTGCATCTGCACTGCTGCCACAGGCAGCGGCTGGGTGAATCCATGGCTGCGGACAGGTCTTGGCACACTTTTTTGGCTATCGTTTCCCCAATTATATCTGGCTGATTTGGAACAGGTGAAACGTTTCAACGCTGCAGATGGAGGCTGGTGCATGAGAAGACAAACCCAAAAGGTACATAAGTATGCAATTGATTTAAACCAGCACAAGAGACTGGGAGTGGGGCTGGAAATTTTTCTTCTTGTCTCTGTTCAAATATGCAACATCAGAGGAAAGTCAGGGTGATGCTTTTTCACCGCATCTTCGTTTTCTTTTCCCATAGTATGCCTTTCCTGAGAATGAAGTCAATAATATTCTGCACACAAATCTTTTGAACTTACTTTAAAAAGAGGCACAGCAGAATTGGTAAACTCCAAGGGCATTGGATTTTGTACAGTAACCAACAAGCTGAGCCTTCGTTTCTGCCTGGGGTGTGCAGATGCTTCCACCGCACAAGCAGCGACCAGCAGTGGCACAAACTCAAGCTGCTGGTGCTGGCACCTGGCTTGGACTCAGTTCAACCGAGCCCTGCTCTCTCCCAGGCGGTATCCTAAAGCTCCAGAGACAAAGGAGCAATATTAGCAATATTAGTCACAGCTGAAGTAAAATTACATTTATGGATTAGCATAATCTATTCATTGGTTCTGTATTCTACAACTTCGGAGGCTTTTTGTAAGCTCGCATGATGCTCCTGAGCACCAGATCTTGTATTTAGGGATATGCTGAGCTGAAAAACAAGGGGGAAAGGCAAAAAAAAAAAGGAAGGGGGGGGGGGGGAGAAGAATCAATCCTGAACAAAAAGTAGAAAAGCAACTTCCTGTTGGCTAAATATCCGAAGCAACTACAGGTGTGCATTCAGCCTTCAAATGCCAAAATATGTTCAAAATCCATTTGTTTCAGTATCATCTTACACCCAATTAACTACTCAAAGCTGAAGGAGAGAGGCTGCTGGGAGCTGTAGTCATGCTGGGAAATCGATGCTCCCTAACGTATCGGTGATCCCACAGATTAACAAGCAGAGAAAGGATGGAAAAAGGCATCAGTGTGAAGGATGCAGGAGGAAGGGCTTGTCTGCATCATCCACCCTCTGTTGCTTTCGTTGTTTTCTATGATTATACTGTGTCACGTCATCAGTGCCTAGGAAGGTAAGAGGCATGTCGATGCCTCCAGCTACCTCCTGGGAGGGCCCACAGGGGACCAGGATGCTTCTCTGCGCTGCCCAGCAGTGGGCAAGAGGCTACAGATACAGGTTATCTCGCCAGCAAGTAGATATTTGGAGAAATGTTTTCAAAACAGGGGTGGCCAGACCCTGGGGACGATCTCCAATCCTTGGAGATACTCCAACCTCAAGCAGGCAAGGCCCTGAGGAACCCAAACTGTGTTGCACCTGCTTTGAGTGAGGGTTGGCCCAAAGGGCTCCAGAGGTCCCTTCGGCCTCAGCTATGTGGTGATGCCACGACTCTGCCACATATTGTTCCTGGTACCAGGAGCAGTGATGTCATTTGTTCTTCATTGGACATAAAAGTCTGAATGTTTAGATATTACTTTGCTGAGCATCCTGGATGGTGAATTATACCCAAAGAAAGAACAGGAGTCCTACCAAATCATTGCCGTAATGCCTGTTTATGCCAAAAAAAAAAAAAAAACAAAAATTCTACCTTGACTTGAAATGGTCTAGATTAGACCATGTACGCTAATATTTATGGAGCCAAAAGCAAGAAATAAAAATAGTAAATTGATTTAAAGTGAAAAATAAAACCTTAATGCACTTTACAGTCATAGATGCCCCTAGCCATGCATCTCTATATAGATAAATAGATGTACATAGGTAGACGCGCACACACATTTGTAACACCGGGATCCCTCTAACCTGCCAAACAATCTTACGAGGTTTTCTTCAGTCAAAATGAATTAGAGGAATTAATTGAACAAATCAAACTAAACTTAGTCACAGCAGCGCTTATTGCCTAAAGAGCCTCATAAATCTGATGAATGATGGGATGATGGCAAATACATCCTCATTACCATGCTAAACTCAGTTTGCTAAATAAATTAGTCATGTCATCAATGTCGTCACTACATTCCTCTGCCACAGCCGCTGCACAGCCGCCGCTGCTCTCTCTTCTGCTCCCCCAATAGTACCTGCCAACTTCAAAGGGGCACTCGGGGGAATTAATGACTCAATGTTTGCAAAGCACCTTGAGATCCCCCAGATGAAAGGTGTTTTATAATCCCCTCTTGGCTTGCCCAGCCTGTGTCAACAAAGAAGTGCGAGAAGCCAGCGGTGCTGGACCTGGAGGGGCTTTCTCACGGCCTGAGCTCCTCGGAGGTGCCCGTGTAGCACGTGCTGGCATGTTGGAGGTGTGGGACAACCCTGCACTCTACTGATGGGAGCCAGGGTCAAACATTAACTGGGCTGCAGGGTGCTAGCGCACCTGCACTGGACCACCGCGCTGTGAGTTGACTTCGCCACCGCGAATGAACGTGGCAAGGTTTTCCAGGCACTCGTGGGCTTGGTGGAGGACTCTGCAAATGAGGTCCTTGGTGGTGTTTGCAGATCTGGCCCATCCTGCCTCTGAGCCCAGCGCTTGTGCCTCCCCTCGCTATTTCTCTCAAGGATACACAGTTTTTCCCTAAAACTGCTGAAGAAAGTTCTGTTGGGTTTAACATGAGAAATACTAGATTTTTCCCTTTGCTTTCTCTGCTTAGGGATTTTTATTTTTATTTTTCATTTCTGGAGAGCAGAGAGACACAAAGCAGTAACGTTCCCTGTTGCTGAGCGCTTCCACCCTCCAGCTGAGCATCCTGTTCCGTTCCCAGTAGTGACAGGCAGCCAGAGCTCATGTCACTGTCCTGCACATCGCCCATCACTACTCATGTTCTCCAGAGATCTTGCCAATGCCTCTGAGCAACAAGTGACAGTGATGCCCTGGTATTTCAAGAGCTTTAAAAGAAGACTAATGGGAAAATAATTCAAAGCAGCTATTGGTATTAATGTTCTTCTCAAGTAACTGCCAAATTTCAAGCCAAATAGTTGGAGTTTCCTCTCGCAGTCTGGGAAAGGGGAAAAAAAAAAAGGCTTAATTATTTTTAGGTAACTTTGAATAGAATGAGTTAGGCCATCTTTGGTCCTTGGTCTGGCAAAAATCCCAGGTAATATTCCAGGAAGCTGCTTTTATAAGCCATAAGCATCTGTCTCAGCTTGCCATGTGTATGTGCGCGTGTCTCATGGACTTCGGGGGATGTTGCATACATGCATTCTGCAACTAAACTTCTCTTCCAGGTGTAAATTGAACAAAAATATCCCTGAGGAATCTACCTATAAGCACCGGGATTTACCTTTGCACTTGGCCACATTTGTATTCCTCAGTGCAATTTTCAGCTGTATGTTGCAGAAGGGAAGGTATTACTCAGCCTGCTCTATTTTCATATGAATGAGGGTTACTGTAAGAGGGAACATCGTTTTTAATATTGGCCGTGAAAAGTACAAGCCAGCAGATGGCAGTTTAAACCACAGTCAGTCAAAACAACATAATATTTTAGCCAGGGCCATTATTGTCAGATCATTTCAACACATATATTTGAAGATTTGACTGTGAGGACGGTAACGAGACTAAAAAGACTGGCTGGGATTGCTGGCAGGATTGCTGCACCCCTCTGTAAGAAGTCTGCATATAGGCTGTTTCTGCTGGTAAGTTCTGCAAGGTTGCGGACGCGTCCTCAGATTTGGGTGAGAAGAGAGGGGATGATCGTGCCAGAGGTGCACAATTTTATCTGTGCGCACATGTGGATGCAGGTGGGTGCTGGCCATGCCTTCTCCATCTCACGCTACCATATGCACCTCTGTATTTGTGGCTGGACCACCAGCATCGTGCCTGGACACATATGTGACTGCCCATATCTAGACGACAGCGTGCTGAGCCATTTGCAGGCTCTAGGGTGCTTTGTGAATATTAATTTTATATCCTCTTTACAGGAGAGAAGGTGTTATCCTATAAATGGGGTTTGCAGAATGCCCTAAAAATGACCAGACTTTTGCCTAGTCTCATTTTCCCCAATGCATCAGTGAATCTCCCTCAGCCAAGAACATCACCAGTGCATAGTTTCACTGGGTCCAAGCAGTTAGCTAACTGACACCAACTAATTTTCCTAATTCCCCCTATTTAACTATGGATAGAAAATTAGGGAGAAGGAGATTGCAAAATATAAGCCAAAGCACCTGTGTTCTTCATTGGGTTTCGGTGCACGAGCGCAGGAGGGAGCACCTTGCAGCCTCCGTGCGTGGATGGGCATGCAGCTCCCTGTGCATTCCAGGATGATAAACCTTTGATATGCCTTACACTTCACTGCCCTGAAAATGCAACTTTCCACATTTATGAATACAAACAACACTATTATCTCTACCTTTCTAATATTTAACTAATCTAAACACTCAGGTAAAATGTTATCTGAAATGGTACTCCTATAAATGCATTAACTTTGTCTTCCTTTGACTTTTAAGATATCTTTCCTTACTAATACATCTGAAAAGACTGTTTGGAAAGCCTTCGTAAAGTGGCAGAGCAAACAGATGAAGGGCGTTCTTTAGTAGTTCTTTATTATTGGCTTTCCAATGATACTATCTTCTTGTACTTTTCTTAACGAGAAAATAAATAGAATTTGTCTCACACACAGCTGTGTTTTTCTTTAGCTAAGGAATGCACAAAAGGAAATTTAAAAATCATGCATTATCAGTGAACAAGCTAGTTAAAGTAAATAGATTCCAGCCAACTTGCTTCTAAAAGATTAAAGGTTAATGATGGAACTTACCTTGCTCAACAGATTTATGAATTATCAAAGTCTAGAAAAGGTACATCCAATTTTCTGGCATTACCTACCAAGCAAACTTCGAGAGCAGACACACATCCTCTCTCAACCGAGCAGCTACGTTTTCTATCACATCATTTAGTTCTGTTTACTGACTAATTGGCATTTCGAGACCATTTATTAAAATACTTAATTGACCCCAGCTAGTTCTTTTAAGAAATTCAATGGTTGACGTAGGGTGCTAGTTTAAACAAACAGTATGATGTCAAAGATCCTCCTCATTACACCAAAGATTACATAGCAAAGCACTGAACTGAGGACATGCATAGAACACTGGTACCTTCTCAGCAGTACTCACTTATTGGCATATTTATGCTAAATAAATATATATGGATTTGCTAAGTAACCCATAAAACAATTACCTAGCTTTGAATTATGTCTGAGGAACTCTAAGACAGCTATCAGAAACAGCATGAGCTTTCTAAAGTTAGCTTGCGATCCTCCTCTGGGACAAACAGTACCAAGGTAAAGCTGTGTCTTTTGAAGTGTTTGGAAGGTTTGCGACAATCAACCCCGTAAAAACACAGGCAAACACACCAGCACAGGCTGCTCCCGCTGCCGGGAGCCGGGGCGGTTGGAAATCCACAGTGGCTGGCCCACTGCAGGAAAGATAAAGTGATTGTGCTTTGGTCTGGCATTTAGTTCTTACATTTCTTCTTATACAAAACTTAAACGTTGAAAAAAGTTTTCACCCCGACTCAGCTTCCGCTGGAGCACCAACCTCTTTCAGGATACGTATTTCTAATGGAGAACAGTTTAATCAAGTCTGGACACGTTAGTGTGGAGACATTACTGAGATTATTTATTTGTTTATTTATGAAATCTATTTTAATCCCTGTTTCTCTGTTGAGAAGCCTAAAGCCATCAAAGGCTTAATGTCTTTGTGTGCCATTCATGGGCAAATGAATATTTTAACTCCGCTCTTTAATGATCCTTATAGATTTTTAAAGCCTGGTCCATATATCCTAGTTGTCCCTTTGAATGTATGTTTTAATGACATCAGTGAGACTTGTAAGCAAAATGAGAGTGGAATTGGGTCCTTCATGAATTGACCTATTCTGAAGAAGAAATTGTGCCATCAGGTCAGAGAAGTATTTTTGCCCTTTGGAAATTCAACTCACTTCAATCTTCAACACCACTCTCTCTGTTCCCTCCTCTGCTCCCTAACCAGATAAAAACCATCTCCAGCTCCCCACCCTTCTGCCCCGATAATAAAGTAAATAGCACGATACAGGGCATCGATTTGTTTTAAAGCAGAAGTACATGACTCACTTGTTTACCTCTGCCCTAAAACCAGTGCCACAAAATGCTATAAAACATTGGAAAATGTCTCAAAGACATAACTCAGGGCCACTAGTGTCCAAACTTTCAGCCAAATTCCAAAGAAACAGAGGAAGCAAAGGTAGGCACGTGAGAGCCTGAGGATTTAGTGTGCCTGCTGGTGGACTGCAGCTATTTGATAGGAGTATCTTAATTATCTGGTGAATTCCAAAGAAATTTCCAATTGCTCTTAATTGCATATTCCCCTATCAGGCCAATATGAAGGGAAAAAAGAAAAATCCATTAGAGCATTCATTTTCTGCTGTATATATGCCATGTGAACAGTGCTATTAAAAGAGCGCTGGCAATTATAATAGCATTATGGCATACGCAGTATGTTAGTATTTAATTGCAGTTAGGTGTATGACCCTTTCAGAGATTATATCATTCTAGGATATAACACAAGCTCTGGATATCACACCAGCTTTGGGGCTGAGGTCCCACAGCATGGGATAACATCAAGTCCATTGTCACACAACATTGCTCTAGTGAAATTTGCCCTCCAGCCACTCCAAACCTTGTCCTTGCATAAACTGTAACATGTCAATTTGCAGGAGCCCGTGGAAAAAAAAATAATTCAGCACTGTATCACAGAGGATTTGATTGCCTCAGCTCAAGGAGCGAAACCCTTGAGAGGCCACCGGATCTCACCTGCAATCACATGAAATCCCACCTGGCTTTGATTTAAAATGATAAATCAGGCCAGGTTTTACTGGAAACTGAGCCTAGATATATGCAAAAAGTTTGCAAACCTCAGCCTAGCCAGCTGCCTTCAAGGGGCAGTGCTTTCCATGTGTCTTCAGGTTTTCTGGCAAATATTTTGCAGCACGCTGGTTTCTCATTCCTATTGCTCCTGGCCTTCTCCATTATGGAGTTACATGTCAAGACGAGACAAAGTAGAAACCTCAAGACATTCTCTGCCTCTTTCAAATGTCATTGAAAAAGGCTTATTTTGATGCCAGATTGTGCCATACTTATTCTCGCTGAGTAAAACTTTATGCAAGAAATCGTCCCATAGGTTTCCAAGAAGGTGCCCGCAAAATAGGCGACTGTGGAGAGAGGTGGCCAAAGGAACATTTCATTTCTTCTTTGGTAGCAAACAGTCAAAACTGAAACACATTGAGCATAAAAATAAGCAACACCAAGCAATTTATTTTTTGCAGTACTTTGACACACTGCAGTGAGGGAGAATCCACACCTCCTAGGCATGAACTGGGTATGTTTATTCCCCACACTCAGCTTTATTCACCTATGGATCCTGCGGGCATGAAGCCCAGGTAACTGTAGATTTCCAAAATGCAACAGGAGAACAGAGAGACCGAATGCCCTCTTCATGGCAAGTTACAAGCATTGATCTTCTCTTATTTTAGCCAATTTGCACTTAACTTTTTTCTATTAGCCCTTTGATTCTGTAGTTTTACAATGTTAAGATCTGAGGTAGCTGCATAAGCCCATGCTATTAGGTACAGCCTTTGGAAATCCCTCAGCTCATTTCATCTTCAGCTTCCTCCCCCAAAATTACACCTATAAAAAAGACACTTGAATGCAGAGTTACCAACTTTTAGTATTTTATCTTAAATTTCAAAACATTTGATATTTTGCTTGCTGTTGAAGAGAAACTCTCTAATGAGTCTAGAGATCTAAACAGACAGAAAAATTAGTAATTTTGAATGCTATGATTGGAAGTGGGGAGGGGGCCGATGGGGCTCGTTCTTGGGTGACAGTAGTGAAAAAGCAACAGTGAGCTGACTGATATGAATGCTACTTTTAAAAGAACCAAAAGCATCTATTCAGTGAGAAAATAGGGCTACTCTATAAAAGAGATGGGAATCAATTACAGCCTTTCATGAATACAAGGCGTGAGCACTAGTAAAAGCAACAGCTCTTGACCCACGAGCATAACCTATTTCTGAAACACAGATCACTTCATAAGAAAACATATGTCAAAACACACATCTGAGATGCTGAAGCTCCTTTCTTCACCAGTATTGAAAAAAATAAGTCAACGCAAGAATAAAAATTACTTTATGCAAAAATAATCGTAGAATCGTACCGTTGTCCTAATGGAAGAAGTGTGTAGTAAATGGAATGTTAACCACCTTTGCCCTGTGAAACAAGGCTATAGCTGGAACATGACTACTAGGCAAGAAGCAAAACAACTGGAAAAAACAAAAATAAACTCAAAAAGCCATTAGGTCAGAAGTAAAGGAGATAATTTAAGATCTGATTTGGTAAATTGGGATGACATTATAAAAGAAGTGGTTGCAAGAAAAATCTAGGATTTGAGAACCCATCAGTCCAGCCAAATTCACACAGCTGTTTCTTCATAAGCAATGGGGTTTGTCCCATTTAATTTCATTTGGATCAATTTACCATTAGCCAATTCTAAGCACAGACTTGAGTAAATCAAGCTGAGGGAGAGGATGTTAAAACAAATAGCAAAGGGATTGTACCACACTGAAGAGGAAGTGGTCCAGCTTACTAGCAACACGGACACTGCTTCAAAATCTAACACACAAATTGCTGCTGTGTTCAGCAAAGACAGTGGTATCAGCCTGCAGGAGAATGGGGTAATGCTCAGTTTGTATTAACTTCATAAACTAAGAAGTGGGGATTTGGAAATTACTGAAGTTGTTACAGTAACTGTTTACTTTGTATAAGCAAACAGTGGGTTAAGCCTTTACAAGAGTAGCTCCTAGAAATCATCGAACAACTTACGGTCCTGAGAAAAAAATGCGTCAATATTGGATTTGAAACCCATCATGAGAGAGTGATCAAATACGAAATCAGTCCTAGAGAGCACACTTAAGTACAATGCCTGAACTCTTAGCTAACCCCCAACATGTTGAGGTCGCCTTTTCCCCCCTCAAGGGGAAGAAGAGAAGAAGTAGGGAAGAAGAGAAACCCGAAGGGCTAAATCCTGCGCTCTGAACATGCCAATCGATTCAGCAAACCAGATGCCTAATTTGTAAGCATGCAAGTAGATGGGACACCCTTCAGCATACTCAATGGCTTGTACTGCAAATCCCGCACTGGGACTAAGTTCATTGCTCTTGCTTTTAATAATTTTATGACTAGTAATAATCATAATAAGTATTCTAACATTTACAAAATTCATTAATTAAAATTATTATATACCCCTTAGAATACTTAATACACATTTTGGCCACATTCAAATCTGTTCAACCCCATATGAGTTTGGAAGGAGTTTGAATCAAAGTCTTTTTGAGAGCGAGCACCATTCTTTGGTCCACAAAACTCATCAGTCCCACTGAGAGGCTGGGGAAGACAAGAATTGCAGTGTAATCTTTTTTGGCTTTGATTTGAGCTGACTGAATGTTTATGGTCCTGAAGACACCTGAGGTGACAAAGTCAGAAGTATTTGTAGTCCAGAGTAGAAGGAATTACACACATGAGATCCAAGAGGAATAATTTTCAGAATTTGAAGAGAAATCTGCCACAAATGTCAATCTCCTGGAGCTTTTGCAGGGTACGCCACCCGTTATTGATGCCAATGTAAATCAAAAGAACATCTTAATGATTTCCTCCTGAAATAGAACACTGAAGTTACCAAAACCAGCACTTACACATAATTTGGGGATAGTTTCTGAAGTCTTCATTCCTTTACTATTAGTTGTCACTGCTCACAGCTTGCAATTAAATAAAACGAGAAGCTATTAAAATTCAGTGTCAACTGTGAGCAACATCATCTACCAGTGGCAAAAAGAGCACTGGGGAAAATTAAACCAGCTGGTCTCTGATTACAGTAAAAGTCTATCGGACCAGGCATGGCTGCTTCTGTGTGCACCTTGCTAGGGATCACATCCAGCTCTGGCTGCAGGGCAATACACGGGTGTCTTCCTAGTAAATCCATAGGAATGGGCTATGAAAATAATACTGCCATTTGCAGGTGGTATTTTTTTGAAAACAAAGAACAAAAACACAAATCAAAATCCCTACACTTCATGCAGTGATTTCTCATGCTGATAATTAAGTCCATTTTGCATATTGCAAAATCCCACCGACTGTCACTGTAAATTTTCTTCCGTTATTGACAAACTGCAGATCCAGAGAAGAGTGGGCCTTTTTCTAAATCCATGATTATGTATATATCACCTACATCACTGACATCATCCAATAAACTTAATTGACGGTGGTTTGTCTTAACTAACGTACGTTTTCAAGGTGTTGTCACGCAGAATGAAATGTGTGTGCATTTAAAATCTGCACCCCCTGGGATAGCTGGCATATGTACAAATTCCCAGTTATAAAGTTGAGTTATAACGTAACCCTCCCAAGACACGCTGATGACATTGGTGGTGTGATTTCTGATCGGATCCCCAAGCCTTCCTTCCCTTTGTCCTACCTGCAAACCGGTATGTGTGGGTTTCCCAGCCACCTCCAGTGATGGTTAATTACAAAGAAGCCAGTGATGCATTTCTATCCCTGGGCATACAGACTGGTCCGGCAGGCACTGCATGTACAACGGTCCCTGGAATATCGTATCACTCTGCCTCTGCAGTTTCACCACGTGAACTTTATTTTCCGTGGGATTCTCTGATGAAAAATAACGAAGAAATTTCTCATATTCCACAGACAGGGACGCACCACGACAAGACTCATACCAGACTCATGTTATGATTCAAACGAATCGTACGGCTCTGCCTCACCAGAAACCACTTGGAACAGGCGTCGTTGCTTTGGACGCACACAAGCCAGCCGTGGAACAAATGAGCATGCCAAAATATAGCGAAGCTTAAGACACTTTTGAGTTTTTAGTACGTTATTAGAGATGAGCAAACGTGTACGAGAACAAAATGCACAACAAGCTGGTCTTATTCCAGACTCTTTTGAAATCTGTGCCGTGAAGTATCTCTTCCCCTCCTTCCCACTGAACCCCAAAAGACACATTATCTTTGAAAATATACTGCAAAATTCACAGGGTCAGCAGGTCTGGCATCGTCTGCTGGGCTGGCTGCAGACTTCAAATCCCGTGCGCACTGGGGCTTCCTCGGGGGAAGCAGCGCTCGCTGCATTCCACTTTCTTAATGGGGTGTAATCAGGAACACGTTTGCTTCAAACCTATTAGTGAACTTCCCACTTTGAACCCAAACTCTTTTTTAAAGTAGTTTTTATTAAACCTAAATATCAAATACACTTCATTTGGCTAACAATGGTACCTGGCATTCTTTTTGATGAGATTTCAGCCCCTCAGAGTTATGAGTTATCAGTGCGTGTCTCTGCTGTCCACATGAGAAAGGAAACAAGGGGGCATGCTACATTCTCATTGCCATTCACTACTTCTTTTCCTCCTTTTTTTTTTTTTTAATCTGTACAAAGTAATGGGATGTTACATTTGTCTGATACTAAATCTGAAACAGAGTCACAACTTGGAGTTAAAAAAGCCTGTCTTAATTTTTGGCTAGAAAAGCTATATTTGGAATTGGGTCGCTCCATAAATGGGTTAAGATTAGTACTTCCTTGGTTTAAAACACACGCCGTATAAATTTGCCCGATTCAAATGCTAAACCTGTGAGTTGTCAGTTTAAAACAGTAGTATGTTTCTATCTCTTTGCCATTATCCAAAAGAAAAACAAATGATAGGTCCTCCCTCCCAACTACATTTAAAAGGCCTATCATTAAAAAAATGACTGTGTTTGTAACTGTACCCACACGTTTTGCCCAAGTATCAAAATTGCCCAGTTTTAATACTGGGGCATTCCCATCAGGCAGAGATGCAGACGGCCAGCCCAGCTTAAAAACTACTGTTGGCTACACAAATACGTAACTGAAATAACCGCTAACACTAAATTAGATTTATTATTGCATTCACAAGACAAAAGGGCAGAAGCAGCTATCCCATTTGACTGCATAACTCAGGCTACTACGTTTTACTCAGACACCCTTGAAAGCAGCTGAGAAACCTGGATTTGGCTCAAACACGCCCAAAAAGTACACAGATCCAGAGGGACGAGGAATGTGCCCATTACCCGGCAGGTTTACTGTAGTGGTTCGTCACCTTTGTTAACCACAGCCGCTGCAGACAGCTCCCTGCAGCCAGGGCTCCCACAAGTGCACATGAAGCAGCGGGGGAACCCTCCCCAAAATCTGCCCCACGATGCCTTCACATTTCCCTGTTAGCTCAGTTGAGCATTCGAGCTCTCGCCTGCTCTGACTTTAAAGGACCTGGAAGAAGTCCTCCAGTTTTGGCTGTACTCTGTGCGGAGTTCCTCCCTGGATTGCATCCAGTGAGCGCGGGTTTCCCATCGCAACCTCCCAGCCTGCAAGCACGACCGAAAAAAGCTTAATAGAGTCCACCCGCGTCAGCCTGGCAGGGAGCACGGCTCAGAATTTATGTTTTATTAAAGCAACATTAGTAACACACTTCAGTGTGCATGAGCATCTATTCTTACACTCGGTAAAAGCTTTCATCCAGCTCTTGGCACTATCTTTGATCACAAGGAGCAGAAATGTTAAAATCCTTCTGTTTAAGTCACTGGACTGACATTAAGATAAATTTAGATTCAGTTCTTAACTATATCACAATATTTCTGTGCGTCTCAGCTGCCTATGCAACTCTTTCACACCCTGGAAATCCCAGTTTATAGATTGCCAGAGCTGAGCAGAATTGGGAAGTTTCAATTTTCAGGTAATTCTGAAATATCGTCGGGGGGGGGGGGGGGGGGAAATCTAAATTGGAACTGAAAGTAAAAGGCCAATGCTACCCTTGAAACAAATACTCAGGAAAAAATCCTGGATTCAGAGTCACTTAAGTCAATATTTCATTTAATATTTAAACTTGGCTAGGTTAATTCCATTCATTTTTAATTTGTGATTTAAAGCCTGAAATATGTTACGAGAAAATATGTTGTATTACAAAGTTGCATTTAATATAAACAGATGATTCAAATATATATATATATCTCAAAACAAGAAATATGCTGACACTGGCAAAACAAAATGGGAAAGCTGAAAACAAATGATAAATTTTAAAAAAGTCACTTCAACTTTTCCCATAAAAAGTGGGGAAATATAGACACTCTCCCCCCAAACACTGATGCTGTGACAGAAGACCTTTCAATAATTTTCCCAATGGCTAAACAATATCGTTATCAGGTGCTATGGGGATGAAGATGCCAGGTGTTCCTTGGTATATGCATATTCATCTTCTTTCAGCAGACGACTGATAAATAGCACACTACTGTATATTTTGGTTCTCATGACCTGAAAGGCCTGCAAGGCAGGTGAAACCACCTTGTCTTCTGATGTCTTTAGTGACTCAGGTGGCTGTGAAACCACATCGCAAAGGGAAAGATGCTGTGCTCATTTTTTTTGGCTATCAAGTTTTGAAATTTCTTGTTATTCCTGATGCCTCTTCCAGATGAGGCCAAGACCACAAGGAGAGAGTCAGTGTCTTCAAGCAGTGGTGGTTAGGCTTAGGAACCAGCTATTTATCAGCTGCTCCCAGTGCCCTGGGCCAAGAACGACCATCCCACTGCTGGGAACGCTCTGCCCACGCTCCCTGGGCTCTGCACTTCGCCTGCTGCGTGCAACGAGCATCCTGCTTCTGGAAAAAGTCTTCTCTCTTCACCCGTGGTGCTTTACAAGCTCCTGGAGGATTGATTTTAAACACAGCCGATGGCAGATGTGGAGACGCTCACCCGAGCCTTCCCCAGAGATGTGGTAGTTTAAAGAGTTTATGGCCAAACTTCAGCAGAGCTACTCCGGCTCCTGGGGAGAAATGCTCACACGGCGCTTCTGTTTCTCCTCACTCATTCGGGCCCCATATGTGAAAAACCAAGGCGTAAAAAAACAGAGCCTGATTTAAATATTGCATGTCCAAGCCCAGCAGCTAAGCCATCATTAGGTGTTGACTTGACAAATTTTCTGGGGTCGATACCTGCATAGTCTTTTTCTATAAAGCAAGCCAGCTTGTTTCTCTCTTCTTGCTGTTGCAGGCCAATTTTAAACCTCCCTGAAGACTTTATTTGTAGGATGTGCCTTTGCTTATGGAAAAGTAACATGTGCAGACAAAATAACTGTTCTTCAGGTTTGATACTGAAGTCCAGCTGAAACTAATCAAAATTCTGAGATCTTTGGACCCCGGTAGGGCAAAACTCCTGATGAAGACAGATGTAGGACAACAGAGGGAATGAAAGGGTATCTGATCTCATCTACTCCACAGGGTGGATTTCTACGCAAGAGAATAAAAATGATTGAGTTGTGTCCTTTTTTAAATATTATCCTTCTATCTCTTCCACTTACGTCATCTCACCCATGTGCTTTTTCCTGCTTCTTTCAAGCCCTGCAAAAGATACTTTTTGCTAGTTTGCTTCAAGAGCTGTAACTGGGAAATGAGTGAATTAGTCTCTTCTCTTGCACCAAAACAGTTATTTATCATTAACTAGCTTCCAGGATTTACTCGATGACTTGGCTACCTCAGCCAAGTCCCACCTATGCACCCATCTACTGTCTGCATAGACAAGCTCAGCTCCCGCTCAGGAACCTAAAGGAAAAGCGTCATTTCTCTGCAGTGAGAAGCACCCACCAGTTTTTGTCATGGAGAATGTGTTAAAATGAGAAAACCAGCCGAGTGCTGAAAATAGCACATCATGGAGCTGTCTAAGTGGGACCAGAGTTCTTCTGAATATCACATATATCATTAAATATGGTGTCCCATATCTGGCCTAGCTTATAGCTAATGATTTAGAAAAAATTTGTGTGCCATTGAGATGTGGGCATGGCAGTGGCATCTCCTCTTCCACCCCAACTCTTGAATCCACTCATGCCCTGAAACATGTCATTTCATTACACTTCTCATTATCTCAGCTTTTATTGCTACACATTTTATTGGCCGTGCAATTATCCAAACCTTTAAAAAAAAAAAAAGTGCAAACCATGCAAATTGTCTCAATCTCTGAAGGATACCTAGTTATTTCGTGAATTTTACCAGCAGAACTTTAATAAACAAAGGCCCTTCTCCCTCCCCTGCCTTGCCATTTGTAGTTTCCCGGTTTCCTCAACGCTTAATCTTCAGTCGCTGTGAAACCAGATGGTTAAACAATTAGATAAATCGCGGGCATTGCTTACTTTGTCTCTTCTGTAAGCACTAAACAATAAATCTCACAACTTTCTTGCCACGAATGCGACGGTGAATGCCAAATCCCAGTTCAGCAACCACACTCCTATTTCCTGGGCCCGCAGAAGATAGAAAATATCACATTTCTACCTCATTCGACCCTTTCAATATCCCTGTCACGCTTCATTGCTTTACAAGGCACCATTTCACTGTTGCAACAAAGATTACAGGGAATCTAACAGGTAAGGCCCCAAGCAAACACAGAGCGGAGCAGACCCGAACAGGAGGCACAAGGACTTCATGTCTTATCTGCTCCCCATCTCGGCATTTCTAACCACAAGGACTGCCCCGCTGACAGCCCTGCCTGTCCTCAGGCAATGAATCTGTAATAAGATATATACGCACAACAAATAATAGAGGTGGTTTGTTGTGTTTGGGGTTTTTTTTGCTGAAAAAATATATACCGAGGTAATTAAATTGCTAACATGATGGATGGCCTCATTTTATATTTGAATTCAAAGTGACTTGCTATAGCATATAAAAAAGTGACTTACTGCAAAAAAGGATAATGCTATAACTTGCACTGAAATAGAAATATGGATATTTGCCTTGAATTCTGAAGAATCAAGCTTTGTTGGTCTCAATGACAATGTATAGCATTGGGATGTTTGACCCCAAATCCTAAAATATTTTGGCGGCATTAGGTAAAAATTTATCTCCCATATGCAAGGAGAGAAACTGAGGCACTGTGAGGTTGCAGCGTATTTCAGATGACTTATTAAAAAAAAAAGAAATCATAATAAGCCTGGGAAAGGAGACTAGTTATTTAAGTACTAGACCTTATACAAGCCCTGTACAATAATATATTGCGTGTGGCATTGGCAGCATCACCTGTAGTCAAGGTTGTACAAACTCCCATTTACAGATCCTGTTTTCAGCTGTATTGACCTAAAGAGACCTGAAGAATATCATATCAATACCACTGTCGCAGAGTCGCAATACAGGAAAATTGTCTGATTTCCTCCTCCCCACTTCCTCCCATCGTGCAGGAAAATAGGAGCAGCACTGACGAACCACTAAAAATATTTCAGAATAGCTCCAGGACTTCCATGGAGCCATTAAACAAACTAAGGATTTGATGTCATGTTTGAAGGCCTATGTTAATGTGAAGTTTGGGTTGTAATGCATTATAATTTAGGAGATCTAATTTTGCATTTGTTCTCTTTCTATGAGAAATTTGTGATCCATACCGCAAGCTGCGGAAGCTATTGGCCAGCAGCCATAAAAGTATTAAATGTAAATGGCTTGTTCCATTGGCAGTTATTTGCTGTGCAGCAACGCTGTTTTTAAAAATCCACTCAAAACCCCTATAAATCCTGGTATATATTTTCTTGCTTTTGTCTGACACTCATAGAGTTAACAGGCAAAACATTTCAATAAAACTTCCATACAAAAGAGCTAAGATGTTAAAAACTCACTGTTAACATCTGTTCATCATTTCATTGTGCGGCCACACATTAGATAAACGTGCTTACTCATAAGAGCACAATACCTAACCGTGACCTCAGCTGTGACATCAAACAAGCACATGGGGGAATTATTCCACGCTTTTGGCATCGGCGCGGTTGACTTTCACAAAGGGGGGAACAGAAAAACTGTGCCTGACAAGTGGTGAAACTGCAGGATTAACAACCAACTTTTACCAGTCCTTTGCTGTCGGTTGCTTTGCAATAGGAAAATGTGTGCGTGTAAATAGGTCCATCCCCTGAAATTAGGCAAATGTCGTAACGGGCCGGTTAACTAACCTGTAATTACACTGTCACTTGTATTAACTCCATCACCCGCTAATAGAGTAAGTTATAGTGGAAGCAGCCAATGTTGTTAGGAGGGTTATTTATTTTATGCCCTAATTAATCAGTACTGACACTGAACCACATCCTTCCTCCTTCCTCATTATTTAAATCACCCATTTATATGGATGAGCCTCTTTGCTTTGTGCATTTCATTAATGCCTTAGCATGCTCCCACAAGGAGAGCGGCGGGCACTGTTCCGCCGAGAGGGGGATGACAGAAATGCCGGCGGGCTGCTCCTGCTCTCCCAACCTTTTTTCCCTGGGAAGGGCAGCGGGGAGGTCAATGGGATCGAGTCTTTGGGCTCTCACGAGTCTGGTCCTCCACGGTGCCGGGGAAAAAGTGACTTCCCGGGGTCGGCCCAATTTCAGGCATTAGGTACTTGAGGAGACTGAGGAGGACGTCTCTATTTGGGAGGGCACCACCACACAAGGAAACCTTTGCTTCAAGTCAGGCACATGCTTAAGTGATTTCCCGAATCTGGGTCCTGATCCTAAAATTGGAAGCGACAGGCAGAAGTTTCCCTGCCCGCCGATCGCCCATCCTGAGGCTGTGAGTGAAATAGAAACGCAAGACTACTCGGTCTGCAGAATGGACATCAAAGCGTGGTGGGTTTAAATTGAATATGAGGCAATTTGGAAAACTGAATTTCAGAATATCTTGTGCAGGGCTTTACGTAGGGGTATACAATCTCTTACAGTTCAGCTGAGGTATTTTTATTTACCCCCATGTTTTGAAGGGGCTAACTCTGCAGTATTTTGTAACAGAACAGCCAAAACACAGTCTAAATCAAAGTAATTTTGATGGAATATTTTAAAGAAACTTTTTTCCCCAGTCCTTTCTTTTACATTGTCCTTTTCCCAATTTTTTGCTGAACACACACGTCCTAGGTAAGTACTTGCTGTTGCATGTGTGTAGACTCTGCAGAGCAGCCTGAAGAGGCTAGCAGAATTTTTTAAGTGACTACTAACTTCTTTAAACAAAGTGCACAGCTGGCCTCACATTACCAACTCTCATTTAATGCAAGAAGCCTCTCTGCGGTTCTCCCGGAGGGTCAGCACGGGGATGGGGATGCCTGGCTGAGCACAATGGCAGCAGGGCAGACCCCAGTCCGGGCCCCTGGGAGACACCCACTCACACTTTCCATGCTGTGCTGCCCTCCCTGGCATCACAGTTGAAGAAGTTTAACCTTAAAAAAACACCCCAAACCTCTTTAAGTTGTTATTCTGCTTCCTGCCTTCAACACAGGCAGCTCCTGCAACACTTCAATCACCTCTAAAGTGGGGCTGAGCTCTGAAAATTCAAAACTCACAAGGGATGGGGAGGAGGATGCACAGCCAGGACTGGGAAAGCTTTAACGGTGTAATACAGGAGCACATGTGCGTTGCCCAAAACCAGCTTAGCAGGAGGATGGGGAAGGCACAGCAGGTCTTGCACCCCACACGCACGCCCACCCCTCAGGACCAAAATCTGAAACCAGCCCATTCAGGACTCCCCATGTCCCCTTCGGGTTGTCCAAGAGCCTCTGACACCTCTTTACATCCATCCCACGCTGCCCGAGGCACGTACACCTGGAAACGCACATTCGTAGGTCAAACTGGTTATTGACAAGCTCTTTGGATAAAGGAAGACAAATGGCACAAGGCTGTGCATACTTTACTTGAGTAAAGCTTGAGTAAAGCTCAAACACAGCTTTGGTGAGCTTTTGGAGGACAAAAAAACAGTTGCACGATTTAATTCAAAGCTGATAAACAAGATCCTACTCGCAACAGCTGCAAAGGGATTTTTAAAACATCAGGAATTTTTAACCTGGAATAAGCTGAGACACTTTAGTTCAAGGAAAGACTTTTAAATATTTTAAACTGTATTATTAATTTGAATAAGATTCTTTTTTTAGACAAAACATGTCCACTTTTACCAGTACAGCTTTCAGGCAGCAACTCCCATGCCAATGCAGATAGCTGCAAACCAATGCAGCTTTCAAAAACGAGGAAACATTATCCAGTGCTACATTTTGAAACCAAAGGCTATGTGCAACTCCATTAATTTGTGGTTCAAGGCCAATAATTAAACCATCCAGGTTCCATCCAAATATTTTTCTGACTCCCCAAACATTTTGCCAAACCATGAACTAATTTTCACCACGAAGGCTTTCTCGTATTTAGCACATTTTTGGAGACAGTTGCTCACTCGGCAGAGCTCCAGGGGCACTTGAAACCTCGCGGTGCAAACCGGTCAAAAGTTGCCAAGTGCGTATTGTCCAATGAAACCTGGTGTGTCAGAAACCATATAAACCAAACCAAAGCTGTACAACTTTTCCATGGACTTCATACCCAAAGCCGTACAAGGGTGCGGTTAGGGCCAGTTGCCCACACTGTGAAGTGTTCCTCTGAAAGTTTGCAGCTACAGGAGGTCTTTCCAGACTAGATTTTGGCCAACCTTCTGTGTTACCTTTTGTGTGTGAAGGGGGCCTTGGCCGCGATGCAAGCCGCCAGCTATTGCGTGTTTATTAGTGAAGAGAAAGGTGATGAGCCTCTAGTGGGTGTCATGAGGTTGATCCTTCTGGCCAAAGCCCAAGGGTTTGGAAAGTGCGCCATCACACCGCATGGTTGAATACCCTTCTTTCCTGTCCTATTACTCTGAGCAATTGAGGTGTATTACTATTACAACACCCAAATCTCATACGTGACTGTCCACTTAAACCACCTGACAAGAAAAGCTTTTAAGGTCCGACATCTTTGCAGCAGAGCAAAAGTCAAAAACTCTCGGACCAACAAAATGCCCCGTCCTGCCCCCATTTAAGTCAACAGCAAAGCACTGGTCCCCATGGCTCCGCGCTGACACGTATGAGAATTGCCAAAGAAATCCACATTAATTATCATTACTATGTCTGTTATTGTATAACAGACTGTGATTCTGTACTTTATCTCCTGGACCATTATCTCCTGCCATGTGATCTAAGTGTTGATACTGCTAATGTAAAGGAACACAGAACAGTAGTTATTTATCCTGCAAAAGACCTCGTGCTTTTCTTGTTCTATCAATCATTAAACAAGTAATGTCTTTTGTGTTATTGCCTTGACATTCATTAACACTCACGTCACAGGAAATCTTTGCAATTAAAAACCTTATTGACGATCTGTGGTTGTTTCTCATTGGCGTGTAACAAGCAAGATAATAAAAAATGAAAACAATAGTGTTATCATAGATAACTGAGGAGGTTTTTCCTTTTTCTTTTTGTACCTCAACTATTCTAATGTTGCTGGTCTCTACTTTTTTTAATTTCAACATGGACTCGAGGGCTCTGAATGCTGGCAAACCACTTTTTTATCAGCCCTGAACATCTGAACACCCCTTTGACATTAATCCCGTATGACCAGCCTTTGTGGAAACACTCAGTCTTGGAAAAGTCAGGCTATATGAGGACAAGACAAATGTTTCTCTCTCCATGTTATTCTGCCCCTCTGCGATGCATAAGGACCACGCGTGCAAACCAGTGACATAAGAACACCGTGCTTTGCCCACTGTCCAAAACATGCATTGGACTGGTTTCCATATATTGTTGGTGCTGCCCCAGGGCCAACACCCTCCAGGAGGTGGAGGGAAGTTTGCAGGGAAGGTGAAGCCCTGGGATGAGACACACAGAGCTGGGATGGAGGGGGACCCTGTGAGGTGGCAGATCCCTGGCTGACCAGCAGCTCGGGTCTGGTGGGAAGCAAAACGGGGGGAAACCTCTTGAACATGGCTTATGGCCAGTTTACCCATGCCTTCTGCTGTGTCCGAAACCACCTCCTCTTTTTACAGTTGCATGGAGTCTCAAAAATTTAGGCTGGTTAATACGAATGCTACCTTCTGCTGGGACAAAGGGCCAAAAGCTTCTAACCTTACAGCTGATAGCTGGGACGCATCAGTGTATTCTTTCTTCTTGCAGAAGAGGCTGAATTTTGCATGTGCTATGAGCATTATCTGTGCCACCCTTCGCTGTGGGACACAGCAGACTAAAGCGCTTGCGTTAAAGTGCTGGTCTCTGACTGGGGCTCTGGAATTAAGTCTGTGCTTCTTGCAAACCCAGACTCCTGTCCGACTTGGGCCACGCTGTCTGAAGGTGCCTTCTGGAAGATAATAAGCACAACCCCAATTCCCACAGACATTGACATAATTGAAAAATTAGACCATTAGGCTCTTACATTCTTACAGGCTGTTTTAATTGCAGTCCATGTATCTTGAGCATATTTACTGAATGCTCCGTGTACACAGAGGTAGCTGAGGAGTGGGGGCAAATCTGCAAGCTTGCTACAGAATTGAGACAGAAAAAAAAATAATTAAATCAGACTCATCTTTGCCTTACTTACTGTTACATTACAGTGCTGGAACTCTTAAATGCAGAGATGTTAAGGCCAGAAGGGACCATTATAATAATTTCACCTGATATTCTGCTTAACATCATACAATTTTTGCATTTCTGCTCGGTGACCATACTTCAAATTTACACCACTGTAATAGAGAAAGAATCAGAGCCATTCACTTCAGAAGCACTATGGCCACAAAGAACATTTGGAACAAGCTCCTATGTACATCCATCTCTCTTGATAATTAGCAAAAGTAGGAGCAAAACTCTGAAAACGACGCTACAGTAAATTGTGTATTTTCAGTTCTCAGATATGGTAGCCTCTATTTGAAGCCTAAAACTGCATTTATGATCAGCCAGAGTGCTGGAGAGTACACAGTGTATTCGACATAGTAGCAGACTGCCTTTTGTTGTGCACCACAGTAGTTAATTTTCCTTTTTCTGGTAATTTAAGAACTAGTAGTGTTGATACCAAATCTGGTCTGCCTATGGCTTTTCTTTTGACATCAACAGTAATGACCTTAGAAAGAATCACACTTATAAAACAATCCAACAAAAAAAGTATGTAACAAAACATGACAAGTATATTTGTCTGAAATGTAAGTAGAAAAAAATATCGATTTAATGTTATAGGTATTTAGATTATTCATATTTTATGCCACTGATTAAATTCTTTTTCACACCCTGTAACAAATACAGTCAAGTGATAAAATTAACATTTTCATATTAAAAATAAGCTATTTCTACCTTTGGTATTCACCTTCATTCATCGAGCTTCGTAAAAGAATAGATTTTGCAGAACTGAGACCAACACCAACATTCAGTAAATTAATCCGACAGCAAACCCCACTCCCCTTGGTGCCTCCACAGTTTACTAGACTACTGTGCAGGCCGGAACGCCACCATTTTTACCACAGACTTTCAAGGCTATCTAAACTTTTTCAAGGCAAAACAGCATTACAGTCGTGAAATCTGAAACAAGTCTCAGGAGATATTCTCACCACAAAAAAAAAAAAAAAAAAAAAAAAAAAAAAAACCAACAAAAAAACCCACCAAACTACTTTAGGTATCCTATATGAGATAAAAAGTAGAACTTCATATAGAAAAATGTTCACCGGCTCCCACTGCCAGTGAGGGACTGGGTTTCTATTCAAAACATAGATGCTGCAGGGAGACTCCCATGTATCTTCTGAGGAATGAGTCTTCTCCACCAGTCCAAGAGAAATCAACTTTTTAAAGGGTGAAGCGATACGTTCAGTAGCACAGATATTACAGAGCTATTGCTTCTACCTCCCATCTCCTCCTACAGTTTGGTGACAGCCACTCCCCAGTGTACAGGTGTACCTGTACTAGTTCTCTACAGCTTACCTGACCTTGGTTTGGTACCCGTCTACAAGTGTAGCACCGGGATGAAACCATCCTGCGAGGGCTCCAGGCATCCTCGTGCCTGGTGGGACAGTTTCATACATAGTAAAAGTTGTTTCATCTGAAATCACTGCAAATTTATGGACACGGTAAACCCATACCACAAAACAAAACCCTGCCTTTGTGTAACTTTATTGGGAAGGAGAGTTTGCCTGTTAAATCCTGGTTAAACCACAGAGACTGGGCTCAAACAGCCTATTTTCTCTTCTGGCTACTCTGTAGATCCATGCACCACCTACTGTAAGTCTTTTTATCTCGCTGCTCATCAGTTCGCTATGAGTAATGCGATGAGCACGTTGGACAGAAATAAGAGACCTCAGGTATTTGGGCATTAAATGGATGAGCATTGTGGAAAAGTGTATTGTGAGGGGAAAGTATAATGCAAACAGGGATGAGATAAGAGATATCTGATTCACAACGATTATGTCTTTTGTGCCCAATATATGGGTGGCTAGCAGGTCACTGTGCAGGAATTACAAGTAATATAAACGGGCATGAGGAAGCAATATTTTAACTTGAAAGGACTTGTAGAAGGATGAGAGAGAATTTGCATAAAACCAACACAGAGTAGATGGGAATGGACAAGCCTGCTGGTATCAAACACACGCCAAAGGAAAATTACAGGAGAACAAGGAAGTTATTGTAGACACCACTTCGATATCCTAACCATATATGAAACCAAGGAAAACTCTAAATCCACCAGAACAATCGCCTAAAGGGTTTAGCAAAAAGCCCCAAGTTTCTGCTAGAAAAATATCACATTACTGGTGACAAAAAAGCCTTATCACATTTTCCCGCCTTTAATTGCTTTAGAAGGCGAAATACCTATGCATGCATGCAAAAAAAGTTGAGGGTAAATACAAAAGTTACTGCTGTATTAATGTGTTATCTGCCCCCTAACTCTTTTAGCACTGTTTTGCGAACATGAAAAAAGGTAGTCAATGCCAGAAGTATCTTTTCTGACAGCAAATATTTGGGAAAGTTTATTGTCTTTAGCCATATACCAGACCTTTTTTTTTTTTTTAAAAAAAAAAAAAAAAAAAAAGAAAGAAAGGAAAAGAAAACTGGCTCTGGATTCAAAGAAGGTTGCAGAAAATAAATGTTATGTTGATAAGTATCAGTGTTCTAGAATTACAAGTCCAAGATGTTTTTAGAGGCATGTGTCAGAGACGATGGTAAAAGGCAGAGAAATATGTAGGCAGTAGTGTGAAAGAAGTCTAGGCAGAGGTGTGAAAATAGTTTATAGTTCATTAAAAAGAGGCAAGAATGCAGAAACTTTCCCAAGCTGCAGCTGCCCAACTCTGCACTCGCTTTGAAGATCTTCTGCCGAGGTCGTTCTGGGAAGCTAATGCCCCTCAAGTGCCGCAGTATCCTTTCGTGGGACTCTCTGGCAGGAGGGATGGAGGGGTGTGGATCTATTAAAACTACTGTGTTTGGAGGAGAAACATGTGAGGCACTTCCTCTTCTGCAATGGCAGGCTAATTTTATTCTGTCTATACTCTAGAGGAATCAAATGCTTGATGGACAGCGCCTAAGAAAATCCCAATTCAGGCAGAGAATCGTAACGCAAGAATAATTTGTTATATAGTGACCGGATGCCAGCATGTGCTAGGAGGAGAGAAGGCAGCAGAAGTTAGCAATGGGCTAAAAGACAGGCTGTGTTCCGACAAGCCCTGAGGAGCAGTTTTGACCGTATCAGCTCGACGATGCCACGTTGACAGACCTCTTCTGCCATTGCACCCATGAAGGAAGAGAGGTCTGTGAAGCCCCAGGCCTTATGATGTTCTTATTATTTTTCTAGTAATCCAGAACTATGAAATAAAACTTCAAACAAACAAAGAAGACAACAGAGATGCCCATGGTGGACTTAGGTAAGAAAAGAAAAGATTTGGTGCTCGTGTGACTTGAGAACCGATTTCTGAGGAACATTCCTCCATCCTTCCTTCCCCTCCCCTTCCTGCCCCTCCCCCATGACAGGATTATACACAGAAATTAGAGTGAAACCAAAACCTTTTAAAACCGACGTGGTAAGCTGAGACACTACTTGACAGTGCCGAGTTTCAGCCTGGCTGGACACAATGGAAGAACATACCTCTGCGACTCAGTACCCGAAATCCAGAATTACATTTCTGCTGGATGACACTTCAGTGGTGACACACATTAACAGC
The DNA here is from genome assembly GCF_929443795.1 of Astur gentilis. Classification (NCBI taxonomy): domain Eukaryota; kingdom Metazoa; phylum Chordata; class Aves; order Accipitriformes; family Accipitridae; genus Astur; species Astur gentilis. Next base: position 39,474,499 of record NC_064885.1, on the reverse strand, counting down.
CCCGTTAAGCATAGATAACCCAACGCCGCTTTGGTGTCTCGCTACGAGCCCTTGCCAGTAATGAGCTTTAAAGAAACAATGACTCACGGTAATACGAACTGTCACAAGATCTCACAGAAAAGGATATGAGATAGCTCAAGGACAGTGGCACACAGCCTGGCCCTGCGGTCTGCAGCACACCTCTTCCCACGGCCAGATGAAGGTACAAATAATACGACCAGATGAATAGACAACTGTGTTTAAGTCCTATGAATCACACGAAGCCTTTCATCCCTCTTCCTAAACAACCCTGCTTCACTACCAATAAAGTTTCAACTGTTTTTCGGTACTGCCTCTCCTTCCAGCAACTGCCTGCCTGAATTTCTTCCCTGCTTCCTCCCAGCTGCTGCGATGAGACCCGGCGCTGCCGTGTGCCCGCAAGGCCCCCGTCATCAGCCACGTGCCGCTGATGGGACCTGATTCTCCAAGGTGGGAACTAATGGGAGATAAAAGCTCTCCTGGAGGTGAGACCGATAAAGAGCAGCACTTTGGCTAGGAAAACGGCCTTTGGAAAGCCCTTTTCTCATACGCTTCCAACTATTTCTGCCCAAAAGGTTGTATTTTTTAATTAAAGCCAGGCATTTTCTTACCTGCAGCACTGAACACCTCGGATCTGGAAACCCGACCTGTTGTTGTGCAATCAGGGCTTAAGCCACCACATCCACGTGTGGAGCAGAGAGCAGGGCGGACTCCGGCTCTATGCATCAGCTCCACCGTGCAATCAGATGAAAAAACTCAAATCCTTACAAAAGAAGAAAATGCCAGCAGCTTTTCTAAGGAATATTTGTAATGGACCTGGCTGGGTGAACAGCAGCTTGGGAGCAATGTTTGTGGCAGAGCTATAAACTAATGAACAAATTAAAAGGATTTACAAGAGTAATTTAAGTCTCGAGCCAAACCTACTGAACGTCAGGAGATGATTCTCCCAGGGTCAGGAAGAAATAATTAGCACTATAGTTGTAGAAGAGGGTTTAGTATCATTTCTTGCCCTACCAACTGAAATAAAAAAAAAAAAAAAAAAAGGTTATCCTTTCAGTTATGGCAGTACATGTACCGGAAGATTGTTCCTTATCTCTTCAGTGCTTCACCTGGCTCTTTTTATAGACCCTTTGTTCTTGTTTCAACCCACCTGTTACAAGAGGGTGCTTTTTTTCCCCCCATTTTAATGACCCAACACTTCAGACTCCGGATTTTAACTCTATCTCCAACATCTGAATTCAAAGCCTCCAGCCAAATTGTTTAAGGCTCAATGGGCTTGCATACATATTTTAAGCTGGAGTTGGCACTTTTTTATACCCCGACGTTCCCTGTCCATATTATCACACTAGTTTCATCACTGGTGAATGTGGACAAAAACCTGAACAACTAACCTGAGATCTGCAAAGATCTGCATTTGAGTGTTTGGCTTTTACAGGGATGCCCAAACGCCTGCTGATATCAGCAGGAGCAATTCCAAAAGGCTCTGACCTCTGCACGTAACTGAAGAATAACTTTATTTGCGGAGATGCTCAGTACTATGCTGTTAAGTGGCGATCAGTGAGAGCTTGTAACTATAAAAAGTTTTCATTACAATGTGCAAATTAAGAAAATAGTAAAGGTAGGATGTAAGTGAGGAACAGAGAGGTGTCTGAACGCGCTGCTGAAGGTGGTGGCATCAGCGTCCGCTGGTCTAAGTCAAAGTGCCCTGAGGATGTTGTATTTCTTCCCCAGGGGCTGAGCTAGGAGAATGGAAAAGTTCTCTACAATTCAATAGCAATGAAATCAGGAAGAAGGAGCTACCTAACAGAGGTCCATGAAAAATGTTTGGAGCCCCTAAAATTATAGAAAATAATACAGAAGGATATAAAAGATGACAAGTATCCTTTCTATGAATTTTTAAACTCCCAGGTAGTTATTATATTGGTCCCAATTAAATCCCAGAGGATCACTCGAAGCCCTTTTCAGAACCTGCAGTATCTCAGGCATCACTATGTGGTATTTAAATCACAGGGGCTTTTATCTGAATGTACACAGAAAGCCAAGGTACACGCTAGAGCTATTCTGAGCACGCGAACTACGCAAGGCTTACTTTCTACAAACTGCGAGGAAAGGTACCGACACACAGAGATTGTCCGCGTTATATTTTTCACAGGATCTTTTCATTGAAAAGCCCCTGCAATCCCTTCCCACTAATCCAGGCTGGCTGGTACATGGAGAAGGATCTTTCCAGATACTTTCCCTTTAGATTACAAAAGGAAACATTAATCAAGCAAAAGATGGGAAATTATGACACCTAGCTGCTAAAGTTCAGCCCCAGTGGCCAAGTCAGAGTTGATCACAGGTGACTATCCATCAAAAGACCTATCATAACACACATTAAAATGTCTGGGTTAATCAGGACAGTAGCCAAGAACAATATTTTTCTGCTAACTTTCATAACAGCAGGTACAAAAGCAATCCCTTTGAAACACTGCTCTGGAAGCACTCGAGACAAAATTTGATTAACTAAACAAAATTCCAAATACCATTTAAACCAAATTATGCCATCTCCTCACTGCACACCTAATAGAGGACCAAGGATGTTTTAGGTGAAGTTGGGGATGTATTAGATCTGCAGAGTTTTACGTGTGAGCTGGAAAACGCATCGAAACCTGAGCTTAACTTCTGGGTTGCTACCTGTGATCACATTAAAACAAAGAAAGTGAGATTGAGGGTTACTGTACCACCTGATAGTGAAGTGAGATCAGTTGTGAGTATCGTTATGATTACTCTGCAAAATACTTTAATGTGGATGAGGAAGAATATCTTTATGAGGTTATTATAAATTGCACCCTGTAGTCGTTAGAAAAATACCAGTGTGACTTTGTGCTCTGCCTTTTTCACACTGGGCACGAGGAAATGATAAAACGGTTTTATTGTTACCAGTAAAGACACTTCACATCTGTGAGATTACTTCCTCCTGAGGATCTCCGAGCCATTTCTCCCAGCCTTGGTGATTAGAGAGTTGCTCAACGGGGCAGGTGTTTATCCCCAGTGCCGCAAGCGAGGAGTCAAGGCACAGCAGAGCTGCGTGACTCAGGCACACACCGGACGTCGTTAATCGGGGGAAGATGAATCAGGTCCCAGCCCCAGGGTGTTAATCAGAGCTCTGCACTTGCCGCCTTTTCTCCCCAGCCCTGCACCAGGGGCTCCTCCTCACTGTCACATCCAGAAATGTCAGCTGGGAGCAGGTCCCTGTCACGCATCGGGTGGACCTGTGCCTGTCGGTGGACAGTTTCCAGGGGGAAAATGCAGGTTTTTTTCATGGATGACAGTTTGCAGGCGAGTGGGCAGCACTGCTATGGAGGAAGGAGACGAGACTGGTGTCACCAGCTCGCAAACGATTCACAGACACTGGCCCAGAGCTGGCACCATCAGGCTGGCTCAGCACCCAGAGCAGTCTTAAAGGAAGGGATTTTATTAATATTTACTTTTTCTGGAGGGAAACCTAGTAGTCTGGAGGGAAATTGTGCCTGCGGCAGTGCAAGTCAGTGGGAATATTGAGGGTGAACCTGGGCTCAGCGCTGAACTCGGTCACTGGAGCAGGTTGTTAAGGCACGCACTTAAAAGTTTTACTGGAATAATCCTAAAAGTACCCTGTTTGAGTGAAGCATATTTTTAAGCATCTGACTGGTAAGGATTTTTTTCTGCCAACACGTGAACTAATTTATGATCTATAAAAGTAACAACTACAAACACAAATAATTTATTCTAAAAAAAAAAAAAAACCAACCAAACTCTTTATCAATGACAAATGTCATTGCCACTGCTGTATGTATTACTACTGCTCATCACTTGGAGTGGTTTGGTGGAAAGGATCATCATATTATTAAATGGCTATAGACAGACATGTGCGCTCAGTGCATTGGCAAGCTTTGGCAGAGGGACAGTACATTTAGTTATGTCAGTGCAAGCAAATTTCCCAGCTTTGCCCCAGGAAAGTAAAAAAATCCTTTGTCAGGCAAATGATGGATGCTTATAACATTATACAATGAAAGAAGAGCTCAGGATATGTATACAATGGCTTCAGTTCAAAAGAGTCTGCAGCAACAAGCTCAATAATGGAACTTTTAAGTTATATATCTGTAAACCAAACAGAAAGCTGAGAAACCTTCCGTCTTAGATGGATAAACTGTTTACCTAAACAGAAAGAAACACCATTAATTCTCATAAATGACAATGCAAAGATGCACAGACTGATAATCCAGGTTGGGTCTGTTGGGTGATGTCAAAAGCACACGCTTGCACCGCCCTTGCGCCTCAGATGCAGCTCACGCAGCCCCGAGCGAGGAGCTGGGGACGGCTCCTGCTCTTTCCAAGCCCAGCTATAATAACTAAAACACAGACTAACTTCCATGTTTGTGATTTCCGTTCGCAGTAACAGGATATAGGTATGATTCATAACGAGATGTCCAAAGCGATTTTAGAAGATGCTTCAGATGGCACGCGCTGGAGCCGAGACCGTGGGGCTGTCCAAGCGGGGAGAACCGCAGGAGGGAAACATGACACACGCAACCCCAGACACGTCCCTGTGCCAGCTCACCCCACGGCGGGGCCGGATCCTGTCCCCTGGCTCCACGTTGGAGCCACGCATCCGTGACCCGGTGCTCCCCAGGGCACCACAGTCCCGCTCCCAAAGGGGAAATTCTGCTCACACTAGGGCTGGGAAGGAAGAAACCATGTCCTGCGGTTAACTGGGAGGAGTGGAGGGTGGTGGTTTTCTTTCCAGTTTCTCTGGAAGTGTCTGTATGGCATTAAGTAAGTTCGTTTCTGTAGCGTAGTTTTCGCATCTGGAAAATGGGAAGGGGGGATAAGGCTTAACTTTGCGAATGTGTTAGAAAACATAACACTTTAATGTGTATCCAGTAATTTGAGATCCCGGGATAATAGTGCGGAGAATTATTATTATTATGACAGAAGGCATTTTTCTTTCTAATGCACAAAGAAAATAAATAGCAAGAGAGGGAGGTTCGAAGATCTAACATTCATTTTCTTTTTATTTTTGAGCTTTCTAATTTTTCAATAATTGAGACCACAGATGTTCAGTTCCATATGTGCAACGACCCAGTTCCAACCCCTCCTGAAAACCGGTTGCCAGCTATGGAGGCAAGTAAGAATATACTAAGCAAAAACAAAGAAAAAAAATATTTAAATTAAAAAAAAAAATGTTGATACTTCTGTAATTCGCAATGATTTTCTCAAACCAGCCAGAATCTGCAGAAGCATTTGACAGTGTCTGGGCTTGCAGCCATGGACAGTATCCACTGCTTAGTGTTGTATAATTTACAAACTCCTGTTCTTTCAACAACTACTCAGAAAATGAAATTGTTAAGTAAATATATAGCAGAAAAACAACTCAGAAGAACAGAGCAACTCCTTTATATCATTCAAAAGGTGATGGCCTCTGTGAGAGAAAACAATTTTCTGCAGTCTGCCAGAGCTAGAAGAACATCAAACAAACCAAACAACATGAAAGATATGAAAAAAATTCGCGTGCTTTTTTCGCCGTAACCTCTTCTGCAGTGGTATGCGACATGGAGATGGGTCCTTACACGCATCTGCCATCCAGGGAAACAGTTTTCATGTGACTCTGCTGGGCTCTGATACTATCAGATTACAAAAGTGACAGTAGTTGAGAAACACATTGCAGAAAAGTACATCTGTGCTGCTGAGGCTGCTCGTACTACTGGGCTACGGCTTGCTTATTATTTTGGAGACTCTTTATTCGTCACTCCCCAGAGAAAGGAAAGCGCTCCCAAATGAGTTGTCCAGGGAGAAGGCCTGAGCCAAAACCTGGCTCCCAGGGACTTCAGGCCAACAGTGGTTACATCCCACCGTGCCCAGGGAACACGATCATTCCGGAGCAGACCGACGGGACGAGTGCATTACCTTTCCCACAGCTGGGTCAGGAAACTTAAGAAATTGCTCCTTTATTAAACATATTAGAGACTCAGCCTTGTTTGCCTACTGATATCCTTGAAGGAAGGGAATACAAAGATGAGGGTGTGAATGCTATCTGCTATATCACCACTTTCAGGCTGCTAGGACAGTTTTATTTGCTTTATAGTAATTCATTGCCAACTTCACACATAAAAGTTAAACACACTTTTTAAATGATAACACTCAAAAGACAGTTTTCAGAAGAAAAAAACCACCAGAATGCAAATCTCTACTTAAAAGGGGTTAGGTGGAGGTTACCGAAAAGTGTTCCCAGGTTTGTCTCTCCTCGCTGTTCCAGTAAACGTGGTGACCCCAGCCACCCGAGGGACGTAATGACCTGCGTGGCTTTGCCTTAGCAGAGCCTGGGGTGGGATAAGCGCCCAAAAGCACGTGCCCCGTGTGGGCTAGGACCATGCAGGAGCTCGGTGTCCCCCTCTCCATGGGGCGACTGTGTCCTCCATGCCCTGCGAGCCGTTCCTGTGCTCATCCCGACCTCCTCGTGCTCCTCCCCGCTCCCCACTTCACCCCACCCAAGCACAAGCACATGGTGAGACCCTCAACGTCAGTGGGCTTTGGACCAGCCATTAAACACTCTGTTTTCTCTAGCGGTGGCAAGAACAGCTTAAAAAAGCTTTGCTTAAATGGAGTTATGAAAATATCAGCCACTGATCCAGAAGTTCTCAACAATTCAGTGATGCAAGGTCACTCCTAATTGCCTCCATCTTTCCTATTCTCTCTCCAGAGAATAATTACTTCAAGAAACAAAGTCCTGGTTTATTTTACTAAGATCCAGAAATTCCCTGCTTTTATAACAACAAGCAACTCCCCTCTTCTTCCGCTTTGGACTAAAGAGAATATTACCACTGTCAGTTATATGCTGGGGAACTGTTAACCCTTAACTTCCATGTGGTGAAAAAAATAAACTGCAGAAATAATCGCCTTATGTTTAGAATTACTCAATACTGTTAAAATGATCTTTTTTCTTGCTTGTTTGTAAATGGGAAGAGCAAGACCATGCCTGAAAAGCATTTATTCTGTACATTACCCAGAATAAAAATTCCCCTGGAATTGCTGTCCTGGAGCGAGGCACAGCATTTCAAAACTTCCCTTTTGATTTTTCAAATTCAAAAGCAAAAGGGATTATGTTAAAGCAGCCTAAATGCTCAGGTTTAGACAGCAGAGCTGTGCAATTCGATCTCTGTGCTGTGCTCATAAAAAAAACCAAGTCAGGGTGGTAATTGTAAGTGAAAAGTGGAATTTTAGAGTTGGTCTTATAGTAGCTGTTACCTGTCAGAGGAAAACAGAGTGGCCCGCTCAAGTGACTTCTCACTATTATTGCTGTAGTAACAATATTACTATTGTATTGCAGTACTATAGTATTAACTATTCAACTAAACTTTATACAAGGCAAAAACAACCCTCACGTAACCTTTTTAGGAACAGCTTAGGAACAACCTGCAAAGACAACTGCTCCCAGGAGATGATGGAGCCCATCCCACACCTTCTTAAAGCCTTCTAAGAAGGCTGAAACCTCTTCAGTCATCTCTGTCATTCAGTATTTCTCACAGCCATTTTCTGCAGCTACTCTGAGGTCTGTAGATCTCTCACAGACACTTTGGTGAAATCACCTGATACTCTGAATTTAAACTGTTTACATTCTCTCTGGCTGGATGCTGGAAGTGGTGTGGACACACGGTGCAGGCAGCACTCCAGAGAGTGTCTGCTCAGAATCCAGCTTCAGCAATATTCTGCAAAACTCAAAAAAAAAAAAAAAAAAAAAATCATCCTGACCAGGCTGTGCCAGGTCCCAGAGAGGCTACCTCGAGTGAGAAAAACTCTCCTATGACCATGAACCTTCAGCAGCTTTTTGATCCGTTGAACTGTGGTTCTGTGTTCTTCTAGCCATTGTAGTAAGTGGTTTTGCACCTCCAGCTCCAGCCTAGATTTGGACAGAAAGTGCCAGAAAGCTATAAAAAAGTTTTATAAGCATGTCTGACAGGGCCAGGAAATCCCAAAATCTCATGAGAAAGCCTGTTGCTTCTCATCTTCTTTTGCTTCAATATCACAGTGCTGAACCAGGACCTAACATACAGGTACCAAAAAATCCTGAAATACTGGGAAAACCAAAGGGAGGAGTTTAACTACAAGAGAATTCTCTTGTTCTTTTGAATAGGCTCAGTTGCAAATAAATTTATTAAATTCTTTCTCTAAGTTACTCAATTTACAATGCAATTTTGCAGATTCGGTAAGTTATTTCAGGGTAAGCCATCATGCTCTTAGCGGTCTGCCAGAAGAGAACCCAAACTGAATCTTTGAAGCTTGTTCATCACCTGGACAGGTTTCCTGGTCATAAAAGTCCCATGAGAGGCTTCAAACATGAGGACATGAACAGATGCACTCTGATCAAACCACAAGGATCTTGAGGAAATCTTATTTTTATAGATAAAACAATAATAAAAAGCAAATATTAAATTTCTCAAGCATAAATAAAAATGAAAACTGTTGTGTTCCAGTCTTAGAGTATATATTAACCAGTAGACTATCTGCTTCTCATCTTAACATGTGTTGAGATAAATTTTGTTTTGCAAGAGAAAAGGTAACAGTTGCTTTAAGAAAAAAAGATGAAGCAATGCAACCCCCTCTCTCTGGTGTTTAGTGCCTTTTTGGCCAGTCCCTCTCCTTTCTTAAGTGGAATTAACAGACCAGGAAAAAAAAACGGTTACCCTGAATCTTCAGTGTTGTCTGGAAGATTTTGTAAACCAAACACTGGTCTTATTTCCATATGAAGTTCTCCTTTGACATTACAAGCCTTTCTTCTCCTCAAGGCAGCTGTCTAGTTTCTGGACTATAATGTTTTCTTGCATTCTTTTCTCAATCCGCTTAATATCATCCCATCTCTAAATCCACTTGGCAAATCTGAAGCATAATCGTCGTGGTATAAAGATACTTTTAAGGGTCAGTCCTCTATCACCTGCCTTCAGAGCAGACTATATTCTGTTTAATGCCTAAATGCTGCCTCACTACCTCTGTGCTGTGCCCCTCTCCAGGGCCATCACCGCTCCTGAGAGACTAACAGCACAACACAGCAGCACTGATATCACAAATTAGCTTTTTCCCAGGTGAGGAAGAAGAGAGGAGTTTGTTATGTTGGTCATCAACCACTACAGCCAGCATTTCATGACAGCTTTTATTAACAGTAGCCTTCTATATTCTCTTGCTTATGACTTTCTGACAATGCCTCTTTCCAGGATAACACCTTCCATGTGTAGCCTGAAGCCAGAGAAATATTTTTTCAAATAAATTTGATAACAAATCCCATCAACTGATTTGCAGGTTGGACAAGTATTTTAAAAACCCTTTACATCATGTGTCTGGAAAAAATGATCTAAGCTTAAGGTTTGGAAGGTGAGGTTGTGTACGTTCCTACAATGGGAGATCAGAGAAATTAAGATTTTACATGAGCAGGACAGTGAACATGAAAATTTCAGAGCTCTATAGAGATACTAGTGATTTTAGCAATGCAGCATCAAGTAAGACAGGTAAGAATTATGTTCTTCATTTAGACTGGGAGACGGTAGAGCACACACATGCATAGAAAATCCAACAAGTACAGGAACCTGCAGGAAGGAGGGAACTTAGTGCCTTGAATCAGCCTCCTTTCCATCCTCAAAAACCCCTGCAAGTCCACAATGATGAATCCCTCCAAAAAGAAATCAAGAGGATAGGCTGGAGAAACAATGAGCTTTTTCAACAATTCCTAAAATCTAACCTTGCACAAATGTATATGTGTAGTGTCTCCATGGAGAAACCCCTGGAAAAAAAATTGGGTTTGATAAAACTGTAAGTGTATTTCAAAATGTTTTTATGCATTATAAAGTGCTACAACTCCAGGAGTGTCCCTGATTCAGCTACACATTTCTATGCAAAATTACTGGGGGAAAACACGCAATCATACATTATCAGTATTCATCTATTGAACTAGCTGCAGTATTTTCTATAGATTTCATGCTCTTTTTTGATAATGTTTTTTCTTCCCACAACTAGATGTACCTTTCTGTCCTTTTGATATCACTGAGAATATTTCTACTGCCTGTGTTAGGAGCAAGACACCTTTGTTGGAAGAAAATATCTAATGCACTTTAACCACCTCTACCTTGATGTCCAGTGGCAGATTTTCAAGGGCAGATATGGGTGGTGACGTCTCAGTTGTTTTGCAGAGTAGGGTACCCATCTGTCTAAACACGCTGTGAAATTACTATACACAGAACATATGTAGCAACACCACAAAAACTGTACTTGCAGAGAATATACTTTTCTAAGTATTAAAGCAAGATTATGACCCAAGACGAGTCAGCATATGGAAGTCTGCATAGAGACGCTCCCAAGGACGCCCCAGAGTCAAAGCAAAGGTTAGTGGAACAGACCTACATGGCCGTTTTCATCTGAGACAAAGGTTTTATCTGTGTAAACAACATCTTATTGCTCCACGTTAACAGCATCGCCACTTTAGCTGGAAAACATTGTGCACCATCTACAGATAAACCAAATATTGGCCTACCTATCCCAGGAACATCACCTTCCTGGAGGTGACTCTGCATTTTCTCTGCCAGAAGAGCAAATTCAGTGTGCCCGCTGCACCGCTGATTGCCTGCATGCAAATAATCCTGACCAAGTGTTGTCCAATCTGCCCTTGAAAATTATTATTTTATTATTAACAAACATTCAGGTTGAAAAGTTTGTTTAGGTAAGTGTGCCTTTCTGGGTCAGTCAGTCTTCAAGCCAAGAAACGCCATCACTGGTGTAATGGTCTTTATGATTTCCTGGAAGAGCGTCTTATCATTTATAGTTTGTGAAAGACAGTGGACTTTCTACCTTCTGATAGAAAAAGGAAAATATGTACTCAGTACAAACTTCAGTCTGTTTACACTAGGTAAAAGTAGCACATCATCTGTCCACCTACTTTTGTCCCATCATTTCAATTTTGGAAGCATGTATTAAGCTTTTCTCAATGAATATGAGAAAGTTTCTGCACTTTGTTTGACCCTGCTGAACTTTGCAACACTGACTTCTCAACACCCCTGCTGAAAAAAACCACTAAATCTTACAAACTATCTCTTTGTTGTCTCTTGCTTTTTCCCAGCCCCTCCTTCCAATCTTACTGAGCCAGTTGAGCTGCACTTTTCACCTCCTCTGTTGACATGAAATGAAGTAATCACATTTATTTGAATATTCACTACAGATCTTGTCATCATCTCAGTTTATTAGCCAAGAAGATAGTGTTTCAAGAGCAAGTCTTAAAACTTTACAGCATGGATCCACTCACTCGCTAAAAGCAAAATAAGTGAATTAAAACCTCAATTCATAAAGCAAATAAATGTCATGTAGACACAACACTGAAATCAAGCCATGAAAGCTAATGAGCCTGCAAAACAGAAGTACAAAGCCTGAAAATGGTCTTAAAGCCATCTTCAAAAAACCCCAGGTAACTCTGTTAGGATGCTGCCACAGCCTGTCCCTCTGCAGAGCACAGACTCCGAGATTCACTCACTCACCACGGGGAAACGGGGAAATCCATGGGCGTGAGCGCGAGCACTTCCAGTCATGCACAAATGGGTGTGTGAAATATATACTACCTATGTACTTAAGTGTGCATGCACGTATTAAAAACAAACACAAAGGAAGAAACAGCTACAGCCTTTGGGATGCAGTGGATGCTTCTATCTGCTATGTGACGGTTTACAACTCTTTTTAACCATTTGCCCTGCCATATCGCTGATCTTGGGATGTAAAAATCACCATCTTTGCCTAAATACACAAAAAAGAGAGACAGATACCAAACGTTAATGTCCCTCGATCTACAGGCAAGATGCTTAATGTATGCATTATATATAATATACTCTGAAACTGTGGACTTTAATTTCTGCAAATTTAATTTACGCTCTATATGGGAAATGATGGATGTTATCTTTGGGTGAAATGTTGCTAACTTTCTCTGCCAGTCCCATTTAGTCCATCTCAGTAGCATATCTGCACTGAATGAAGACTGAAGACTACCCCTTCTTAGAGAAGATGTGATTTAAAGCGAGCAAAAGGAAACCAAATTTTAAGCACCTTTGGTAGAGCACAAGAGAAAGGGCATGACCTTGATTTGTATCTGTTCTGCAGACAGAGGATTCAGTCTTTAAGTCTGTCACTAAAGCACTTTCCTCAATTTCTAAATTTACTGGGGAGCTGTTAAGATAAGGACAGGGAACATGATGAGAGGCAGGGCTTTTTCCTCTCATAAAAGAAGTGAGAGTGCCTTTCCAGCTGCTGTCTCTAATATTGCACAGAAGACCTGAGCAGAATTTGTATCTACAAGATAATTTCTGGAGTTCCTAGGGGGTTCTGAGGCCAAAACACCTCTTTTGAGTAGAGACTGGTAGAATTGAGCCTCCGGGATCCAGTCACTAGCGGAGTTCAAGGATGCTGTGCACCTTCCCAGAAAGAGGATGAAAAGTTAAAAGCCTGTTGACAGAAGACTTTGGGAAGAAGGGATTGTTTTGCTTCTAGAAAGATGCATTGAGAACAGAATTAATTTTTTAAGTGTTTTGACTGCAAAAACCTGCTGAGGACTACAGTCCCTGATGAAACTCCGGTTCTCTCTTATTATGCTGAAAATCTGCTCTAACAAGGCTGGGCTGAAAATGCACATGATGGACCACATAAATTGTCTCCTATAAAAACTCTAAAGGCTTTCCAGTTTCATCTTTTGGGGTTTTAATCTTTTAAAAGCATGTTCAGATTATATTCACTTGATTTTAGTGAGATTGTGCTCTAAAGTAAATGGCCTGTGCGCGCACACACTAGCACATGTGGAATTCCTTTTCGGTAATCCTCAAAGAGGCTTTTGATTTTACTTCTGATTCACCAGAAAAAAAGCACCAGTGAGCAAGTGAGATGTGCACAGGGATTTAAATGGCTCCAAGGTCACCACATACATTTACATAGGAAACATATGGCTATGGGAAAACTCTCCCCTTGGCTGTAAATGGGTTCCTTGAGGTGTTTTCACAGATCTGATTCTCAAATGGATAAAAATCCTGCGAATCAAAGGCCAATTGGAGGGAAATGGTACCTGAGTTAATAAGGCAGCCCATCAGCAGCTTAGCTACACCATCCCAGAGGCAAATCTAAAGTCCGCAGCTGCGGGGACTGATCCCACCAGGGTCAGTGGGGGCTTGGTGGCACCCAAGGGAAAATCCTCATCCACCTTCCAGCACTGTGGTCGTCCTTGAGGCTGCAAAGGAGGCAAAATGCGTCGCATGGGCAGCAACCACCAAGTTGCAGGGCAGGTCTGTGTCCTCTGACAGTGGGGGAAACCTTTAGCAGATGCAAAGGGCAGGCAGGTAGGGGAGGAGCTGGAGGAGAGCTGTCTGCTCCTGCACAAGTCTCCATCTGGCCTGGCACCATGAGAATGGCCACGCACCGAGCATGGGGCCGAGGACATCTCTCATCCCACGGGGCTGGGAAAGCAGGACGTCTCCTGTGCCCTATCGCAGAGCTGCGCCCTGCCCGGCACTGCCATTCGCCCCCCAAGAATAAGGGGAAAGCTCCAGCTATTGTCCAGGTCCTGAAAGTCTATTATTAGAGAAGAATAAGCCTGAAATGCAACAGCTTTTTGGTGAAGGAAGCTTCACGTGACTCATCCATCACAAGCTTTATTATTGCTTCAGACCCTACTGCAGGTTTACAACCAGATGTTTTAGGGACCTTGCATTTTCCCTGTGAAATATTCCCTCCACTGTGTTTAAAGCTGACAGGCAGGTAGTTGTAAAGTCAGCCATAACAGTCAAAGCTGGCAAGTTTTGCCTCAATACGATAAAAAAGTCCGTTATTAGTACTTTGTGATTAATGATTGTATATTACAAATGTACATTAATAAGTATAATATACTCTCAGTATTTTATTGCTGCTTTTATGATATGACAGGCAAACCTATGAAAGCATATTTAATGTATTCGCACACCCATATTGTGCGTGTTATTTACACAAACTGTAGAGGTGGCTTAAAATGCATCTAAAAAGGACACCATCAAGGTTGGTAGGACTCCAGTGTAACCCATATTTTTATTACGGTTGTATCTCCTATGGGAAGATTTCTGCACTCTTCCTAATCTCTACATTTCTGCAATTTAGGGCAAACGAGGAAGGGAGAACTAGAAAAAAAATCGGTGTTGCAAGTGTAGCCTTGTGAGAAACAACCCAAAAGTGAAGAGGTTACTGCAGTCTGAGGCAGGGGAGAAAGGGCAATGGAAATGCTGTAAAGGAGCAATATTAGTGTCTAGTGCCCAAGAGCAGAACAAGCAGAATTAAAAATTACTTCCAGTTCCTTTATGCGCTGTTGTTTTGCTGAGCTCACACACAGACGCAATGTTCGGCAACCTGCGCTTTCTTGACCGGCCACCACTCGCAGCCAAGGCTTGTAGATAGCGTAAAGCAGCAGATAAAGCTCTATTGCATCACCCAAAACCTTTATATTAATTATCAACTTTACTGGCTCTAAGTCAGGTTTCCAGGCAGCTGCAGCAGCTCCTGCAGAAGGGAAGATGCTCTGACGGTCTCCGGAGGACGTTGGCTGGTGCAGAGGCTCCTGCAGCCCCTAGGAGGAGTATTCTGCAAGCCAGCTCCTTCTGCTTTCACAACACCTTTTCATTTCCAGAGCAAGGACCAGCTCCAAAGCAGGCTCCTCCAACTATTTCTTCCAGCATTTACTTCGTATTGCTTTATCCGGGTACACGATCGTCTGCCAGCATTCCCAGCAGGTGCTGTTCAAGTCTCTGTAATTTCTTTTCCCCTTTCTCGCATGGAAATAAAAGTCCAAAGAATCTGGGGTTTGGCCTCAGTTTCTTGCCTAATTTCTTCCTGCCCTGTTTACATAGTCATCATCCCTTCGGTGCCGTACGGGCTGAGCTCTGCTGTTGAGAAAGTAGTGCAGTAGGATCTTTTGGGGGCAGGGGTATCTGAGCAGAGGAGGGTCTGAATCTCCACCTTGGCTGCACTGCCAGCACATCCAGAAATGGAGAGTAAATGCACAAATCCATTCCTCCAGTGAGTTCCAGGAAATCAGTGGAACAATCCCAAGCTCAGCAGTAGCTAGCTGATGGCAAAGATCCTGAAGGCAGCAGGGTGTTTTTTTCCCCTCCCAATTGTTTCACATGAGAAACAATTCCCCTTCCCCGGTATGTCAAAATACATCATAATAATTCATTGACACGCTGTTAAAAGAAAAATGTGTTTCGGACATCTGGATAAATGCATATGCGTGTGCAAAAGGGGCACCCTGGGCAACTGCATTTGTTAGCACCAATTTGCCAGGGCAAATTCCTGACTGTAGGAGCAGCAGATATGAATAGACTTGTCCACAGATAAATAAGCTTCTGGGTCAAATACCTCAAGCTGCAGAAATCTTTGTTGTCAGTTTATCTGTGTCCTATTGGGGTTCCTCCTAATCAAAGATATGTGTATAGTTAAGAAGCCAAGAGAACAAAAGAAACTTGAGGGCAAACTAAACAATAAAAGAAAAGGTGCCATGAAACCCCTTACTCAGATTAGGGCTAAGTAATTTAGAGAGATTTTCATTTAGAGATATCCTACCCGAGAACAAAGATGGATGTGAGCTCAACAGAGGCCACAACCTATATGCTACAATAAAACAGACAATGTGGTCTACTAATAAATGCTGACAAAGGCAACTTTTTTTTCACGTTGGGAGTTTCAGGGCTTTGCTGTCTTTTAAAGGCAGAGTTTTTCAATGAATGGAGCAGAGCAGTTAACACATGCCCGGCTCCAGCATCTGTCAATGCTGTACAAGATGTGTCCTGCATTCAACAGGGCTCGTGCCAGCAGCAGCTCCCAAGCTCAGCCCTAGTGTGGTAAACTCACCTTCGCTGGAAATTTGGAGCATTCCGAATGATGAAAAAGGCATTCGTTTAAACTGAAGTGATTGCTGAGACATTTGTCTTCAAAGGGAGGAATAAACCCTGTTCTTGCATGGGATGTTCTCTAAGAATTTCAATTTCAATCAATTTCTACATCATTAATTCAGTCAATCACACCAACACCCCAAGCACCCAATGCATCCTCTGATTACAGGTGAAAAAACATATGTACAAGAGCCACATTTTTTAGAAGTACCTTCCTTTTGTGGGCTTTCTGCCTCTAGTCAGCACGAGATGATTTTGCCAGTGAT
The DNA here is from genome assembly GCF_929443795.1 of Astur gentilis. Lineage (NCBI taxonomy): Eukaryota > Metazoa > Chordata > Aves > Accipitriformes > Accipitridae > Astur > Astur gentilis. The sequence continues at coordinate 39,458,271 of NC_064885.1, read as the reverse complement.
CTGACCCCAGCAGTTCTTGGTTACAGTCCCTGCAGGAGTCGGATGCTTGGCTCTGCTAGAAAACAGTTCGCATGGAAAAACTTGGTGGCAACTTCTGAAAACTTGAGCTCAAGGGACTTGTGCTATAGCATGCAAAGGAGCCAGGCAATAGGGTGTTTTACTCTTAAAAACTGTTGTAAAATCCATTTATAACCTCACAGGAGCAGCTCATTTGTTTCCAAAGGAGGTGGTTATCCAGGCCAGCGGAGGATTTCAGTGTTCAGCTAGTAAGGATGAGCTTGCATAAACTATACCCAACTTTGATACAAACCCGAATAAGCTTTTGGTCTTTGGGGTTTTTTTTCCTTTAACATTTAGGTAACTGGTCTCTATTCCAATCCACTTGGAATAAAATGAATGGGGTAATTTTTCTACCTATTTTGGTCATATTCAACAGAACTGCCTTGTTAGTGACTAGAGAAAAACCTAGTAATAATTAGATGATAATTAATACATCTCAGAGGCAAGACTAAGATCCTTGGGACCAGGACGCTTTGGTGTTGCAGGTTTGGCCACATCCTTGCAAACTCTGCGGATGCTCCCCAGAGGGACTGCGGTCCACATGAGCAACAACAGCCTCTGGATGAAGGTGTATGCCTGTGTTTCTTTCCGACACAACCAGCATACATCTAACATTATAAAATCCCAAATAACAACAAGCAGCCTCCTTCTTCATCCAGTTCACCTCAGAGACATGTCAGCTTCAAAGCACAGATGGGTCATTAACATATGACTGTTGTTGGGCATAAATAACCCAAAAAATACCTAACACAGCTGGAGTCGAGCACATTCTGAAACACTGAAAACAAAAGAGGCAAACTTATCCACCCCATAATTTCTGCAGTCAATGGAGGCTGCTGAGCAGCACTGCGAATTGGGCTGCCTGCTTAGACACAGAAAAATAGAGTTTATAAACCTAACCCTTAGGTAGTGAGTTTGAAAATGGTCATTTGAATCTCCCTGTCCTTCTGTTTGTCTCCCTGTAAAAGACCAACTACACGGTTAAATACATCAAATGCTACTGCATGACATTTTGATGTTGAGAAATATAATATCTGTAAAGTGCCTTGGAAATGTCAGCTGGAAGATGTTGGAAGAGAGCAAAGCCCTACCCTCATTTTCCAAGGAGAAAATTCCAAACTCTAGGCAATTTGCCCAGTCACGACATTTTAGGAAAATTGCCACTGGAAAACATTTTGTGCCATCCCAAATCAGTTTTCCCTGCGATGGCTTTAACACAACGCCAGTCGTAAGGTTCCATGAAATGAAGGCTTGCCTTGTTCCCTCCGTAATGTCTGTGATCCACCCAGTTGTCCAACCTTATTTTAGCAGTTTGCTGTTACCCTGTGGATGACAATTAGCTATAAGGGAGCAGCCGTGCCGCCGGCTGTTGAAGGGCGGTTGAAATTCCAGTGCAATCAGCCCTGCTCTCGGCCAGGTGCCTGAACCCATCCTTTCACAAAATACGGCAGAAAGTCTTGTAATAACATTTCCTGAGTACAACCTGGGGACCATTTGGGAAGAACAGTGTGAAGTCATAGAGGTAATATTACCTATAAAATGTGTGAAATATTAATAAGGGCAATATTTCTTCATCACATAAAAAAAAGACATCCCACCAAGAGGTACATCACTATTTAACTGGATAACCACATTCCTAGGTACAAAGTGTAAATCTCAGAAAACCCCACCATTTTCTATAGATCAGCAGAAGGACGTGTATACGCCTATATAACATCACACATTGATTTGTCATGGCTTAGAAGCAGCTCCATCACACATACATTTTTTTGGTTAGCAGTTTGTTGACATTGACTATTTCTGTCTCGGCTAAATGACTGACCAGGCAGTTTTGCCATATAGATGGGCAGTGGATGAGAATGAACTCTGACCCATTTAAATTAAGTCTAATATTTATTGTTCCAGGCCAACAATGGTCTTGGGAAGCACTGCCTTTGACCTGCTGTGTACGTACACTCATATACATAAAGGAACTATACAAAATAGAGCCTGGAATGTTAAAAAGATAAGCCAGTTCCTCTGAGGATGGGAATTCATATCGCAGATTATATACAAATAAACTTACAGAAGAATTTTATAAATTAGCCAAGATTAGGATAATTATGATGCTACATGTGTTTTCTATCAGTTGTTCAGTAGAGAAAATTAACTTAAGAAACAAATAACAGTCAGTATTAGCCTGCCAATCACTCTGATTTTGCTAATGAACAGATAATATTGGACTAATTCTCACCTCAAAACATCAGTATATTTTTAGTAATCAGTTTATGGCCTATGTGGATACTACAGGGAAAGAAAAAATATTTCAATCATTCTCTCTCCCCTTATTCTGCTTTTTAATTTTGGGTGATTCACATGACTTTTAATACAGTTTCTGTGTATCATCAGTCTTGGTTTTCAGTCTCTGATGCTGGTTTCTGTAGTGTCTGGGGTTAGTAATTTCAATGGACTGACAAGTGCAGGGCATATTACATTCCTACACACGTATCCATCATCTTTACATCTTTTTGATTTAAGGAAGACAACCTGAACATCTCATTTTTTTTTTCCCACAAATCTTATTACAAAAATGGAATGAAACATTCATTTGGGGTATAAACTACCTACTAAAAAGTAAAATAAGCAAAAAATATTTGAGAGCTTAAGCAAGCTAATGTGATCCTTCATATAACGTAGAAACTATCCTTCCATATTTCTTCTGTCAGTTTTTTCTGCTAGCTTTTTTATCAACACATTGCCTTAACATACTATAAGAAACTTGTACAAAATTAGCAACCAAAATATTACTTAATGTGTAGTTCCATGGTAATAATAGAAACAACCTTAATTCCCACACGAGCTCTGCAGCTGGGCCAAGCCCGACACTGCCGTCACCCAACCTTGGTTGGGTCATCACTGTCTTTCTGGGAGAGATCTCCCACACCCCTCATCCGACTCCTCTCCCAAGCGCCCACCCAGTGCCTGCACGCAGGAAAGCACCAGCCCCGCGATGGCATTAGAGGAGGCAGCAACAAGACCCCTTGCTCTGGGGCTGGCCATGAGCTCACTTTCATTTTATTATCCATCTCCCACCAAAAGCATATATAAGAAAAGAATGGTTTCTTGCCCTTTTTTTTTTTTTTTTTGTTAAACATTCCACAAAATTGGCATTTGCACGCTTGCACGCTGGACCCGGTGTAGGGGTATTTCTCTATTTCAGCAGTCTTTGCTTGCTACTAAAACACTCTAATTGCTGGATGCAAGCAGTTAATGCTGGACACATACAGCAGATTCCCAAGTCTGATAATGGTCTGTAAGGGGTTTTTTTCTCCTCTTCTTTGACCTGCACCAATGCATTGTGAGCCATAAGGCTTACTGCAGAGAACATGTAACATTATATTAAATCTCTGCAACACTGCATTTCTCATGGTCGCAATAAGTGTGATGAGATTAGAAAATAAATCGGACTGTAGTACATGTTCACCATCAAAGAACATAAAATGGCTTTACTGTACATTGGTAGTAAAAAATATTAAATAAATTCTGCTGACCTAATTTTTTAATGTTCTCATAGTTGGCATTATATATGTATACGCACACAGGCACATTTTTCATATATTTAACCAGTAATAACTTTTATCACCACAATTTTGCTATTGATTGCTTCTTTAACAGCAAAATGCATCACAAACAGAAATGAATGAAGCTGTCGGGAAAAAAGTTCTATAGTAGCTTTACTGTCAATTCCCATCATAAATAACCATGACATCATATGAGTCTTATCTACGGGTTGCTGTTACTGATCAATGGCATCACTCTAGTAGTGTAAATAGCTTCTAATGTCCCATCTTCCACCTTCAAATAGGTTCTGATTATTTATGATAGCTGTTAGGTTACAAGTCTGAGCTGCGGTTTGGATTTATTTTCTACTTACAGCTGCTGTGGATTTCAAGTTAGATAGGATTATTTTTTAGTTAAGATGATGAAATGGGATAGAACTGTCATGGAGCCTAGAAAAACCTTCATCTCATTTACTCTCTGTAGCAATTTGACTGTGAATTCAAAAACCTTAAAGGCTTTTCATTAAATAATTCAAAATGTTAAAACAGAGAGTCCTGGTTACTTTTGCTAGGTTCAGCGCAGCCTAATCAATTCACAGTTAAAAAGAAGAGGAATAATATTTTCCCTTGTTACTAAACTATGAAGGAGTTTCATTATATGCAGAACCGTATAACATAGCCTTACAAAATTGTCATGAAAATATACCAGCCAACAGAAAAATCTACTTGTCAGCTTTTCCCATGGTGATCATGAAAAAACTAATGATGTTTTACTCACTCACTCAAACAAAAACTATTCACCCCCAGGCTAGTCGATATTTGGAAGGATGATATAATCTCTATATTTCTTATGATAATGAAAAGCATGTCTGCCTGACTATGGAGCTCCAGACATTTTTTTTTAATATCTATTGCAGTCTCATACCCCAAAATGGTTCTTATAATTGAGAACGGGGGCAGTGGACATACAGAACGACAGCACATTGGGAAACAAATGCACATAGGTTTCCACTTACCACGACAGAATAGAGGAGTCAATGGCACGTTAACTAATTCATTATTTAAATTTCCAGACTCAAGTTCCTCTTTTGCATTACATTTAGCAAGTGCACTAAGTTCTGGAGAGAACAGGTCATTTTTCCCAGCATCAACAATAATTAATAAATGGTTAGTGTTCTCTAGCTCGTTTGTCTAAAGGAAACACCCTAATGACACTGAGGGGAAAATCAATAAGGCTAAAAATGCAGCAGTGATAAATATTCTGCTACTCTTATCCTTTGGTGACCTTCTGAGAGGTTTCAGATTTAAAGACTCATCCCACTACAGTCTTTTATTCCTCTCTTTACCATAATTCATCAGTTAATATGTAACTCCAAGCCGATTACAACTTATCTATAAACGTCTTTTCTGCAGTAGCAGTGCACAAGCCTCTCCGTGGAACAAGCCTGATGCATTTTTTTAGCTTCCTTTACGGCAACTTAGTTGTGAATGATAAAAACCTCACGATGGTATTTGGTGTGATAACTTGACAATGCAAAGATCTTTGAGTTTGGCCTGAAAGAATCCAAAACACGCTCCAATCTTTGTATCTGGGTGACAAGCACTTATTTTTCCGTCCAGTATTTCCTCCTTAAGATTGTTCTGTTTGGTGAAGAGCTGTTGTGCTTATAACAGCGCACACCTCCTAGCACTGCCTTGCCTCGGTTAAAGAGTAACCACAGCACCAGGGGTCACCTGGAAATGGAAAGTCTTAAAAACACGCCAACAAAATCACCGTCTGAGCTGGAGGGTTTCAAAAGACATTTTAGTAATTACCAATAAAAACCCGATGGCACTTCTCCAGTTGCTACTATTGTTTGGACTTAAAACTACATGATGATAGTATCATTCTCGCACGTCCCTTCTCCTACCCGCGGCGGACTTTCCCCCCCCTTTTTTTTTTCTTTCCTGATGCTATAATCTGTGTTTCTTATGCCTTAGGTAAACTTAAAACCTCGGCGGGGAGAAGGAGGGAATGTGGCTGCTGGGCGCTGACAATAGCTGTTTTGTCACCGCCAGGCACTGGTGGCCATCGGGAAGTGGGGACTAGTCCAGCCACTTGATGCCAGGGTGGATGATTTATTGCCTAGTGTCTTCGGTGGCAATTGGACCCCTTCCCGCTGTCACTCATGCCTTGCAAAGATTCAGTGCTAAAGAAGAGGTTCCCCCCTGGTCTAAAGAGATTACAATGCTTGTCATAAAGTGTCTTTTAGCGGAGGGAAATGGGTATGAAAATGGGTAAAGAAAGGAAACAATCGGAAGAGGAGAGAAGATGGATGTTCTGTAACCTTTTCTCAGAGACCCATTTCTTCTACTTTTTCTCCTGTCTTTAGCAGGTTTTTGTTTTGGCTGATGACAATGCGTAATAGCCTGATAAATTGATTTTGTGAGTCCCCTTTCTCATCTCTTGAGAAGACACTAACTCGTTGGGACTTCAGAGGGCTCTCGGAGGCAGGAGACAACAATTAGTTTGTTGGGGATGTCAGAAAGGAGCTTCAAAGTTTTGCCAGAAAAAATCCTTTCTGACAGATCAGTGCTGACAATGTTGGCAGCTGCTAGGAAAAGTGGAGCTGGAAACTCCCTCCGACTCTCAGGAGCAGGGAAAGATTGCAGGACATTAACTCTGTACAGTGGGTCGGGTACTGGTGCTGTTGCTTTTCACTGAAGCATATATGGCAACAACTAAAGCTCTCCACCGGATGAAAGAAGGGTAAGAAACATTTAAAATCAAAAGGTTTCAAGTTTTTTTAGTGAACCTTAATACATGATCTTTAAAAATTTCCACAAAATCAAGAAAGCACATCATAGCAAGATATGCTTCTCCAGAGTCAAAATGGGTGGCCTTGATCCTTTTTTTAAGAATCATCACAGGAATGTGGTTTTATGTGTTAAGACTGAAACTTCAAAGTGGTCAATTATTCTCTCCCCACCCCCCCCAAAAAAAACCCCAGGAAAATCCTTCATGACTCTCTGACAGCAGTTACACGTCAAAAACAACTGCATCGAGGCATGTCTGTGTGCATCCCATTACAGGAAGCCCTGTGGAAGAGCTCTGTGTATAAAACCTCCCTATTTTAACAATCTGTCTCGATTTCCTTAACCTGAAAACAAAAAGATCAGCCATTTCCTTAAGGTAAAAGCACTGGTCCAGGCTTGCTGAAAATAAGCAGCTAGTACCATTTTATTGACAGATCACAGATCCAAAGAGAAGCTGTGTTTTCCTCTAATCACAGGTTTTTGGAAGGAGGATCTGACAATGAAACCTGGCAAAGGCTTTGTGAACTTCCAGAAAAGAATCTCAAGACAATTAGTCTCCATTAAAATGATACGTAAATGTTACACAAAACAATTGCATTCCTGTAGAAGTGTATTGCACGTGTTGATATGAGTTCTGGCACAATTATTGGTTTCTTTATATATGTTATGAAAAATAAAGATACATGTTTTATTTTGCTATGGTTAATATGCATTTTTGCTGTTAGGTGGAAGATGCTTAATATCGTGCTTATCGGTAAACAGTAACATATACACACGCAGTCTCCAGACTCTTCTGTGCTGGAGATCTCAGAGAAGCAGAAGGAGCTTTTACTTAAAAATTTCTAGAAAAGAGAAACTCCTTGCGCCAATATTCCTGCGTGATAGTGTGAGAAATCAGTAAAAATGTATTTAGAAAACTTTAGAAATGTTTTATCTTTCTCATCCTACTCCCCAGTACGCATATTTGACACAGGATGGTACCTACATGTGTTATTCCTTCCTCTGTTTATTTCCTTGATAAACTGCAGTGAGCTGGGAATAAATCACGTCATGTCGGTACTGATTCTGCACAAAGAAATCTTCCACTGAACAGCAGTTATTTTAAAAGGAAGAGGAGGGATGAAGTGTATCGATAAGGAACAAAACCAGACTTTTTAAATTCAGGGAGAAAAGGAAATGTTGTACATTCAGTAGTTACAGCCAATTTCACCAGAGTATAAATTGCTTTGCCAAAAATCTCTTTGGATGCATTAATACTGTGGTAAAGACACAGCACTAGAGTAATAATTGCACAGTCATTTGCTAGCTTTTAAAATCGCATCACTCCAAATAATAGCACCCTGAGTTATATCGTGTTAGAACCCATTAATATCACACACAACAAACGTACAGCAGATCCCAAATAAATCCCAGATTATTGTGAAGGTGAGATACCTGGAATGTAAAACCCAGCTTGAGAGCTGTAGACTAAAAGTTAGGCCCAGAAGACATTTCTCAGTCTATTGGCTGGTTTGAGTTGCTGTTACTGGGTGGGAGAGGAGAATGGGTGCATGTGGGAAAAAATGCTGTTCGAGTGGGAGAGAAAATATGTTTTTTTCTTTCAAAGATACACTAGAACTCAATCAGGCTATTAATCAAATAGATAAAACTGGCACTTCAGTGCCTGCCGCTAGCAGAACTCCGTGCAGTAACAAAACCTTCTCAGCACACCAGGAGACTCTTAAAATTCAAGCACTCTCAAACTTAGCAGCACCCCTGAGAGCCACAAATTGAGAGAAATTAATTCTGTGCCCCTGCACCCCTCATTACTAGGAGAGCTGAAGTAGGTCAAATGCAAGTTAATCTCTTAAATTCCACTTTTGTACACGGATGTTAAAGCAGCCATTACTTTTGCACTGGCAAATGTCTCCAGGCTAAAGTGCAGAACTTTAATAAACCATAACAGGTCGGTATTGAATATAATTCCAGCTAAATGCCTGAAACTTTTTTTTCTTACATTTTAGCATTGTCCCCTGAAATGACCACCCCATGCATCACTATAACAAGCATGTCTGAAGAGTGTAAGCTGCACCTAAATGACCATTTGTAATAAACACCTCATTCTTTTGGAATTCGTAAACGTTCACGAACGTTAAAACAACTTAATATTTATCTCAAACACGAAACATCAATGCCAAAGAGAATAGTGTGTTAAAGATGCTGCTGAATTTGTCATCTCGGGAGAGAAGCAAACACATTTTAAAGGAAACAAGCCTGCCCCTGCTGAATGAAGCAATAACCTCCTTCCTATAGAAACACCTATGTCAAGAGATGTCTAGCAAAATTTAAATGTTCTAGCCCTCATTTCAGTCCGCATTATGCAAAGGTGGATCAGGTGTGGGTTTACAAAGCGAACGGAGTCCTTTGAAATCCAGTCTGGACTCTTTACTGACAAAAGATTCCTTCTACCGATACATCAGTCCTAAGCGCCCAACTTTTAAATTGCTTTCCTATGGAATGTCATCATGCGTAGGAATACAAGAGGCTGGCATTACTCCTGTTAAAAGCAGCGGTAACACTCTGCCTTGGTCCAGTCGCAGTCTTAACCTGTGTAAATCCACCCATAAGGTATAAGAAGTGCCACATTCATCTCAGGCAATAAGTCTAATGTAATTGTGAGGGTTTGGGTCATATACCTTCATCAGACCTCACAGAAAACTCCTGTTGATGCCAGAGGGACTTGTATGCACGGGAAGAGCGTGTTAGACTTCCCACAGTGGCTTCCCTTCTCCTGCTAATTCATTCATGGGTGACATTCCTACGGACAGTAGCAATTTCATGAAAAAGAATATATTCCTGCCCTAAACATACCAGATTTACGTTAAAAACCTAGCAGAAAGTCACATAACTTTAGGTCAAAACCATACCTTAGTATGAGCTTGCCATTACACATTTCTCCCTGCTCCTAATGTATCTTCAGAAAACACACCATGTGTCAGAAATTTCAGCTAACAATCTCCATTTCTAGTGTCAACCTAAGTTCAGTAGCCATTTACAGATGGTGTAGCACCTACAAGAAGAATAATCACCAGGAAAACTTCTTTAAAATATTTGTTTTGAAGAAAAGAAACAAGTCCAATGCTAACAAAAAAAAAACCCCAATGAAATAAAAATAAACTGCAAAAGAGGATTTTTATATTGCAATAAATACTGGTGACTTTTTGAAATATTGTTTAGGTGACTGTAATAACATAACGCTGAAACTCTGCTTCTACATGTACAGCCTGCACATGCACAGGTAGTCATAGATTTATTGCTATGATCATGCGTTAGACAGTTGTGTTGATTCTTCCATATCTTTAGAAGCAAGTAATAATGACAATTTTTGGAGGTAATAAAATTTCACGTGTCTCTCGTATTAATGCGTTTCTATCACTAGCTTCTTAGACGCATTTGGAAACAATCAAGTTCTTATTTTAAGGAGCCTTAAGATAAGGTATCTGTGAGCTCTACACTTGGGGTAATTGATCACATTTGTTTCCTGTACGTAGGTTCGACTCCTCTTTCCCTTAAACTTGGCATGTTTCTCATTACCCTATGCCTTGTTAGCCTAGTAGAAATGTTCTACCGTGGTGAGTGAAAACAGGACGATACTATTACAAACCACATCTAATCGGGGATGGCAGCCCTTCTCCATCTCCGGGAACTTTAGCACCAGCAAAGCCTTTCTGCAGAGCCCTCCTAGGGCTGGAGGTATGCGCTGCTCTTCTGCCCACGGGTTCAGCAGTGCTTCTGGCCTCCAGGCTGGAGTCCTACAAAGTGGTTCTGCTTCAGCATGGGATCGCAAGCACCAGAAAAAGATAAGAAATATACTGTGTTTGGCTTTGTTTCTGATGATGGGAAAGTGTTAGCTCTTCTAGGTAGATTCAGGAAGCATCTTTTGCCTTATTTGTCAAACTCCACATGGTAGCGTTTGTCTGCAAAGGGTTTTTTAATTTCAGAATACAACAGTATTTAATTAAAAACAGTCTTGTTATTCATAGCATTTTAAAAAAGCTATTAAACTTTCCCATAGCAAAAGAAAAAATACAGGCTTTTTCACGGTCTGTCCTTACATTGGGTTTATAAAGGTACTGTTGGAGTAGATCATACCCTGCTTACATTTAAGGAAAGTCATGGTGCTACATCCATATTTTACCAGCAGAGAATTTGTCCTCATTTATTTTGATTGAAAAACTGCTGTTATGTTATATTGTAAATGGACTGGTCCTGTTGCATGAAAAATATGCAGTGCTGTATTTTTAATTTCCTCTTCTTTCTTCTTTGCATTCCTTCTCCCCCTTCCCTACCAACAGTCACAACAAGAAAACTGGAGCATTTACCAGGAAGACAGAGGAGCAACTCTACCTCTAAACTCAAACCCATGCTTGTACGTGAACCAGCAGGGAGGATTTTAATCAGGCCTTGCTGGCTCTGAGAAATCACCTACGTACGGCGCAGAACTGCTGCAGGAAGAGAGGCTGGGAGGAGGCAGGCTTTAGAGGTATTTCATTTGACTTGCTATAGACTTGTTCCTTGTAATATCTCATTTAAAGAGCCAGGGAGTTTTTACCTACTGAGAAAATAGCCTATAACAGCCTTTAAAACTCTTGCAGCTGGCCAGGTTTGGTATTCCAAGGTAAAAGTCTCTTGCCACTAAGGGAGCTGCAATCCTTTCACTATGTGATGCAGAAAGTGTTTCTTATATACAAAACCTAATGTTGAAGCTATTATTAGCACTGCTGTCTTCATCTCGCTGAAGTTAATATTCAGAATTGGCTACCACTGAAATGTTTCAGTTTAGCAGAAAGCAAATACTTCATTAGAGGAATGTTATACCCAGTGATGGATCATGACTGAGTTTAGTTGATAGAACAAAAAAATAAAATTACTAAGTGGGAAAGAAAATCCTGTACTTTTACTGGAAAGAGATCTCATCAAATAATGAAACATTTCTGGCTATTTCTACCCTGAATTCCTCTCTTTACTAAATACGCTTTCCATGCTGCATTTATGCAGTTCACTGTAATCTACCTAATTTGTTCCCATGCTCTTTCTGGGCTGTCTTTCCTCTCTGACCATCTAGAGAACTTCACACATTGTCAACCTATCATAGGTGAAAGCTTTTGAAGATCTACTACTTTTCTCCTAGCCTAATAAGGTCAGTGACCTTTCAAGCTCTACTATTTCCTTTTCTATCATTAGCCTGATACGTGCATCAGCTACCTCTCAATTTTCTTCATCTCTTCAATGCCTCACTTCTTCCTTTGGACACTGTCTAATTAGGAACTTAATTTCCTCTTCCCTGATGGAGTTTTTGATAATAGAGAGATCCTATTCACCCCTGAATCACAGAGCAGCACTATGATTTCCTGCTCAGGGATGGCTTCAGGTATGTTAATTAATTTTCATGGTGGCGGCTCGGCCACAAAACCACAATAGACTGACAAGCTTATCTCTCCTGTAGAAAATCCAGCGGTGGGGAACAGTCCTGCCGAAATTCAATCAGCTTCACTTTGGAGCGAAGGAGAACTGCAGTTGTGGAAGTGGCTAAGGATGAGGATATGATGCCCTGCAGAGCCCGCGTTGCCTTGAAATCCTTTCTGGAGCCAGCACTGGCTTCTCTGCCAAAAGGGCACTGGATTTTGGGAGACTTTGTCACATCCCCGTTCCCCGAACCCCCTGTGCTACAGGAGAGGAACTGCCCCTGCCCCAGGGCCACGACCATGCCCTCTCTGCTTTTCCTACACATAAGTGAGAACCTCAGTCGCATGGGGGTAAAAGAGGCTGGGAGAGACCCAATCCTTTTTTTCAGGACTGAGATTTTTAAAGTAATTCCAAATAGCGCCCAATTTTTGCATGAACAATTGTGGGCACGGGAAATACATTCTGTGGGAAAACCTTCACGTTAATTTAAAAACAAAATGCTGTCCAAATTCAGTTGCTTTACACTATTAAGGAAATTTATGATTTGCTCAGTTTTCTTTACCACTTTCACTGCATTTTTCTTTCCACAGAGTCCCTGGCTGTTCTGCAACAAACCATGCCCTTCCTCCCCAGCAAGAAAGTATGCCAGGGCTCCTCTGCCATCTTTAAGGTGCTGAGAAGTTTTTGGTAGGATCCCCATAATTACTACTTTGCCTATGCCCATCTCTGTTGGCTTGCATAGCAAGTGCTGGGAGCAGACTTGTGCGTGCTGAAGTTGCTGGCGTTACATCAGGAAGCGATTTGGCAGCGTCTATCATGTCTGTCTGGGAAATTTGGGCTCTGCTGCTCAGTCTCTGATGGAAGACGTGCCAGGGCTGCCCTGGGGGTGCAGGGCTGGCAGAAGCAAGGACGCACCCCAGGGCAGATGCTCCCAAACCCCCCACCCTGCAACAAGGTGGCAAGAGACAGGAGAAATCACTGGCAGTCCTCTACCCCTCCCCATCACTGCCTCTTTTCTCAGTTTTTTTGTGGTTGGTGGCAAACATAAGTTCATCTATTAAAAAAAAAAAAACAACCACAAAACAAAAAAATCACACAAACAAACAAAAAAAACCAAACAAAAAAAAACCCAAAAAACCAACAGCAAAGCCTGCAGCGTGCTTGTCTTGCGTCAGGGACAGTTCTGAGGCCAAACCATGCAATATTGGGGTAGAGGCAAACATGAGGCTTCTATTCCCCTTGCACTCGTCCTCTCTTGATCTTTCCCAAGCAGTTGTCCCCGATAACCCAGGATAAGACCCGAAGTCTCCAGCAGAAAGCATCACCTCCTGCCATCAGCACAGCCCCTCCACGCTGGGAGGAAGGGGCTGCCGCGGGGTTTAGGCACTGGGGCAGGACTGGGGCAGCCCTGGCTCCCTGCCTCGCTTGCCGGAGGATTTTCTGGGGTGCTTGGGGCTGGCTCAACATACCCTGGTGAAAAGCTTGCTAAAGACCACCACTGGCACATGCGGAGAGGATTTGTTATCTAAATAATGCATTTTCTTGGGGTTTTGTTAGTCTTTTGAAAGCCTCCAAAATTTAAAGGCAAGCCTCGCCCGAAACCCCTCACCAGCACCACAGCATCTGTTTCCCTTTTGCACACCTATGTCTCAAAATGACCACATTCTTATTTAAATTTTAAAAGTGATCTACAAAGTTTCTTATTTATCTTTTGCCACTGAACTAAAGCATTCCCTTCCCCAAATGGTGTCAAAATAGAAACAAATTTGAGACCGAGTAGTGCACCTAGAGACCATGCGTGCTCCTATATGCCTGCGTTTGTGCATTTTCTCTTCCTTTCTTAAGCCGGGTTTTGAGATTTCAGTTATTCTGCAAACAAGACCCAAGAGAGACACAATTAGACTCCCCTGGAGACTGACCCCTTATAGTGCCCACCTGTAGCCGGACCCAGATAGCATCCCAGTGCAATGAATTAGCACTCTAAGCTGATTAGAGCAGCTCTGCACAACTCTATTTTATTGACACAATGAAGAGAGGACAGAAAAGGGCCTGAAATGAGAAAATCATTTCCATGCTGACTGAATTAAAAGAACAAAAGAGCTCCTTGCAGTTGCAGCATTCAATTTGTCGGAAAAAAAGGAAGCCACTTAATGGATCACAATAGATCTGAGCAGACAGATGAAATTTAAAACTTCAGCATGAGTGCGATTACCAGCTAAACATATTCTCAATCATTTCCTCCATATGCATAATTTAGTTGGATTGTTTACTTCGGGGGTTTTTACAAAAACACTGTGCGAGATGTTATCTCCTAAGCGTCTTTGCATCCCATTTTTCAGAATCGGGGAAGGTTGCTGTGTTGTTTGGTAATACATTTTGTTATAACAGAAATTATACTAAATTGTGGCTGGGTACGTTTCCCTTTCTCCCCTGCTTCTAGAAGTAAATTAATATTTTCAATATATGGAAACAAATAATGCAAGATCATCTTATTCAAAAGGAGATCTAAATTGATTATAAATCACATGCATTATTCTGCTCTGCTTAGAAGAGAATGAACGTACTGCAACTCGTATTCTAGCAAAATATATTAGTTTGTGCCACTATAAACAGCCTTCTCATTAAATTTAGGTTTAAGCTAACAGTAATAAGACAAGAATACAGACTATTAAAGGGGCTCCTGTGAATGATATATATAATTACTTACAAAACAGATATGCAATTTACTTTGGCATTTTCAAATCAAAATCTACTTGCCTGTATAAGGAAATATACCTTTAAAATAAACCTGTGAAAGAAATTGAAAACACCAGTATTTTAGGCTCCCTGTCCTCTAATTATGTAAAAGCTTGAATCTGACTCAGCCCTAATTCAAAAGTGAAAATCAGTTGCATGTGTAAAAATATTCAAGTTTCCCAGTATATATGTATGTTTTTTAAGTAATGAAGTATTAAAACAAGAAAATACTGAGCACCGTCCTGGGAGTGTGTTGGCACATAAATAACATCACTTTGCTGCAGATTCCTTGAGAGTTAAATATTTAAGATTATGCAGAACAGGACCCTTATTTTTCTACTCAAAATTTAAGAAGCTTAGATCTTCTTACAATATTTACAAATCAAATATCTCTTGCAGACCCAAATTTCAAAACAAAAGTCATTTTCTGAGCCTCACTATGACTTCAGAGCATCTGAATTCAGATCATTTGCATTGATTTACCCTGCCATATATTTTTATTTGCTGAGCATGTTTTAACCAGTTCACTTTACATCCTTTTAGCCATTAGGTTTGCAATTTTACCAGTGCATTTGCGCCTGTTTCTGAGGTTAAAAAAAAATAAAAATAAAAATTAAAAAAAACAGTAAAGGAATTACAATTGCTTATAAACCCCCTATTTTGAAGCTGATACCCTGCTAAAGAGAAAGCTGAGTACTGGTAGGATTCACTTTTGCTGGCTGCTATTACTGATTTGACTAAGCATTTCACAGGGGTAAATACCCAAATCATTCGGGGAATGACTGACACAGTATGACATGTGGTTAACAGCCTTACTGTGCATGCGCTTTGCTTTCAGAAGTTTTACTGATGCCAACGTAACCTTCCAAATATTTCATATTATAATTTTTCCCCACTCTTAAAAAACTTTTACAGCCATGTCTGAACCATTCAAAGGATTCTTAACTGGAAAGGTTACTGTAACCCTCTCTTTTTTCTCCCCCCCCCAACCCCCATTTTTTTTCCTCAATTGATTGAGCTAAAAGTTTTCTATATAAAAAAAGCAGCACCATGTATAAAGCTTTAGGATATTTTAGCAAACTCAACGTAGTGTAACTTTGCTGACAGCTTGTCACATTTCACTGACTGTCTGTCTGGGATCCTGCGATAACATCTGCATTCACTCAGGGCGAGAGCTTACCCTAAGACAAAAAAGTGGGTCCTGCCACATAATGCTCCATCATTCTGTCAGTTCTGACATGGCATCTGAATTTTTTTGAATCACTAAACACTTTTGGGACTCTGGTCCTTATTATCTTTCCTTAGTTTCTATACTCGCTCGGCAATGCTGAAAAATGTAAAATGTGCAAACAAGGTAGTGGACGGCCCGGGCTTTTTGTCGTCTAATCCTCAGCCCCTCATTCATGCTCACTGTTAATCTCTTAAGACATTATAAAACTGTTAGACAAAGAAATGTGAATACCTCTGCTTCTCAGCAGAATGGGAGGAAACCAAGGAAAATCTGGATCATGCTAAGCTTTTCTTTTCACCACAAAAATGGTAACTTAAACCTGTTGCATCAAATTATTTATAATTCCCAACACTAAGGCTTTTTTTTTTTTTTTCCTTCTTCAGCGTTACAGAGCAAGCCTGGCAATATCACAGGAGGAGGAACGCTACTGCTGAATTTTCCAAACACATCAAATGCGTCTGTCGCGCATAAAAAATTATACAAAGCCCATCAGAATACAGGCAAATTGGGTTTTAATCCCTCCGCTGTTTCATGTTCGGAATGGCACACAGCTCATCGTCCTGTCAGGGCTGCTGGAGACCCACTTTGGAGAATTTCTTTGCTGCGGAAAGACCGGGGGCTCGGTGGTGGTGGTGGGTTTGATGGGGAAGGTTTGGGGGGGGGATCCTGGATGGGGTACGGCACGGGTGCCCCCAGGCTGGCTGGAGGCTTCGTGGCTGGATAGGATGAGGGCCCCATTTCACATTAATCCAGCTCTGTTTGGAGCCGTCTGCTATTTCAGGTCATCATTTCACTCCTCCCGACTCCCACTGCTGCGGGGGCATTAGCATGGGGACAAAAGCCGCTCAAGCACCTATTCTAAACCCATTCAAACTCAAACCCACTAAAAATCACACCCGAAATGATACTGTTGCAATCAGCTAAATTTTATTCAGGAATGCTGGGGCTGAAAACCAGAATTTTCATCTTCTGCTGGTGCATTGTTGTCATGGGTGGCGGGAGCAGATAGTCAAGTCTTAAAAATGCTCCAGAAGCACAAAAGTATTTGAATGCAAATGCCAAACAAGTCACACGAGCTGAATCCCTACCACGAGGGTTTCTTTACACACACAGCAGCTTCTGTTAAAGTCGTAATTTTCAAATAACTACTTAAACTAGTGTGAAAACAGGGCATCATTATTTCTGCTTAAAACACATGTTTTATTCAGCTTCGCTTGCATCGGTGGGAGGGAACAGGTTTTGAGGACAGCCCTTGAGATGTTGCCTTTTTCGCAACAATGAGAGCCATCAAATTTGGGAGATGATTTGAGAAAATCAACTTTTGAAAGGAAATAGCGGGGCCCCGTACTGGTAGGGGTTGAGCTGCTTTGCCAAGAGTGGAAGTGGTGATATTTCAAGCAGAGGAAAGAGTTTGTGGGAGGTTCGGGCAGACTGTGTCCCCAAGAACGGTGAAGCACTGAGCCTAGATGGACTGAGGGACACTGAAATGTTGATATGAGGACAGCCAAGGCAGGAAAGGATACAGCAGAAAACTAAAACATATGCAGGCACTAAAAGGCAACCAGAGCCTGGTTAGCAAACTGTGTGGCCAGTCAATGCCAGAGGCAAAGATGACCATTATGGCGGCGACCTGCTGAAAACTAAAGTAAGGAGGATGAAGGCCAGATAGAAGGGGCAGAGGTGAATGGGACTTGCAAAGCATTCAGAAAAGGCCAGGCAGAGGGAAATTACAGGGTTCTTCATGAGGTTGAACAAGGAACCCAGCTGACTGCAAGGTTTTGGGACAACGTGGAGGACAGTAGCACCAGCTATGGGAGGAGGAAGGAAACAGTGATGAAGGAAGAAAAAAAGAGAAGTGTACTGCCTGGGGTCAGCAGGTCAAGGGATATGCGTTTTGAGACCACAGATCTTCAAACAAATAAGAAAAAAGGCCTCTTCGCATAGTCTTAACTAGGGGAAAATGTAAGATAAAGTCCTCTGTGCAAAAGAGAAGGCGTATTTCAAAGGGCATGGCAAGGCACTGCAGCACATCGCTGCTCTCCCTGGACATCAGCACCATCTCCCTCTGCAGACACAGAAGGTTTGGTAGGATAATTTCTGGTTTTAGCATTAAAGGAAGACAGAAAAACTGGTTTCTCTCCTCCTTGGATTCCTCCGTCGCTCTCGTTTGGGTGCCTACACATGTAGGTATTCCAAATAGGTAGACACCAAGTTAATGCTAGCAAGAAAAATTACTTTTTCCATATTCACATGCAAAGTTTGGCTTATGCAGAGGTTATCACTACATGACTGCTTAAAATTGGCTTTAAAGAATATTTTCTGTAAATGCGGTAATGCTGAAGCTTTCTCATACCCAAACTTCCATTTTCCCATCCCAGAGAGATTTCCGTTTTTGTACAAAACCAACATTACTGCCATGGTTTTGAAATACCCACTGCTGTAAGCAACAGAAATACTGTGACCGCAAATCTCTTAGAAAACATGAATATTCAGATTTAATTTTGCAAAAAATACCCATATAGTCACAGCTACACTTTTTTTTTTTTGAAAGCCAATTTACCACTTGAGACCATTTCGAGAAGATAGGAGAGCATTGAAAGTTACTCTCGGAAATCCTGAATGGCTATGCACCAGGTCTCCAAAACAGCATGTAAAAAGCCCGCTCCGTGCATGTTGCCAATACACTTCATCAAGTTAAGACTAAGAACAACACTTTGGGAAACCCACTATACACAAGAGCCCCTTTACGCCGTAGGCTTCACCTGATGAAATGTTATGCCTTTTGTGGGATCTTTTACATCTTTCCACGCTAAATGCTAGGACCGTACTTGAGAAGAAAGGCCTACTTAACATTTGTATTTTTTTTTTCCAAATTAATACTTATTGTATGCGCCAAAGTTAACGCGATCCCATAAAATCAGGCTGGATTATGACAACCTGTCTTCACTCCTGCATGTGCCACCTACCGTTCAGCCAGGAAACATGAGGGATGTCACGTCAATAAAACGCCGTATTAATACTCTCTGGGGTGGAAATACCCTATTAGCCAACTAATGTTCTCTATTCTTTATTTCCAAATAAGTATATTTTTGTACCATTCTGACGAACACACCCCAGTCTGCAGGCTCTAGCAAGCAGGAGTTGGGGGTTTTGTTTTGGTTTTAAAGTTTAGTGATGTCTTTATTAGACCAAATGCCCAGATTTCAATGGTACTGTTAAATCACACGGTGGTTTAAATGCCAAACCTCAGTGCTATAGCCTCTGAAGGGCATGTGTTCATTTGGGTTAATAAGCATTTTGCTGTACACTAACTCCTGTCTTCATTTGCTTCTGTTTAATGATGACCGCCTCCTCCTGCCCACATGTATGCTCGTCTCTCCACTGCTTGTTGAGCCATCAAGACACACCTTTGTTTCATTTAGTATGCAATTTTCACCTCTGACCCAAGAAACTAGTCTTAGGCTTCCTGAACTTTATTGCCTGTTAATAGACTGCTGGCTCTCTTTTCAGCAGTCATAGAAATGGTGGAGAGACATTTAATTGAAAAGAGGGACAAAGCTAGAGCCTGAAAGGCAAAGTCAGTAGGGCTTAAAAAAAAAAAAAAAAATCCAGAAATAATATGTTTGAGGAGCTTTAGATATTCTTTACAAGTTTGTGCCTCTTTACACAAATAAGACAGACCATTGATTTAATTATCTTGCCAGGGAACAATGGTGTAATACTCTGAATGGTGCTAAATGATTGATCTGGTAATTCATCTTCTGCTAACAACTATCTATGCATTTTGTTTCTCTCCAGTCCTCAGACCGATAACATTAGCAGCAATGTCACAGAGCAGTCCTGGGCTTTCATAAAACACCCACAGATGCTCTTTCCTGCCAGTATTTAGGGACACATGGTTATAATTTTGTCTGTATTTCTTTGTCATAGATTACTTTTAACTACATCTGTTCAATTAAAATAAAAAAGAAAGACACAGCTAGAGCCCATCAGCTTTATATCAAAAGTAGCCTTTTAATGAAATAGGGAGATTTAATTTTGCAAGTGTTCTGATGAGTGAGATACCTTTCTGTTTTTTCAGAAGTTCTCTGTTTGGTGAATAGTTAGGAAAGGACATTATTACAACATAAGGATATTATTGTACACGGAAAGGCATTATTAAAAGTGATTTATTCTTCTGTGTTAGGAAACTTATAGGAAAAGTCTGATAATATATTAAACTTGTTTATTATGGACTTCATATAATTTTTGAATAATGCAGCTTTTTCTTCTGACAAGAGCAATAAACTCTGCTGGTATAGACATACGTTGATTATCCCGAGTCAACTGTGTTGCTTAAAGAAACATGCCCAAACAATCAGCTTTTGACAGCTGCATCTCTTGTTATTTACAATAGCCATCACAGTAATAACTCACCATTTCTATATTAATAAGGCAGTGAAATTTATTATGATGGTATTGAAAAGTTATTAAGTACTGCATCCCAAGTGACAAAGTACCACAGCACTGTCACTATCCAAAAGCAGTTGCCCATCCATCACAAAGCTTTCCAGATGGTCCTGCATCTTTATCGCTCCCAGGTTGGTGACATCACCTGTTCACCCACTCAAAATTGATGATGAAAGCAAACAGATCTATCTTACTTACATTTACCAAATCAATTTAATTTTACAGGCCGTGGCTTAGTGACATATTGACTGTTTTCCTTAATGGCATCTACTGTACTTAATGCAAAGAACTCATCTTTGAATCCTGGCTTGCATAATGTGGCATTTCATAATAAATTTTTTATAACGTATTTATTTAATGGGAAGAATTATGGTTGTTTGTCAATTCTATTAGATGCAATTATTATTCTCTTCAGTTCTATCTTTTATATTTTTCATTCTGATGTTGTCTTTTTTAATGGCTAAATTCAATTTACAGGTTTTGTCTTCTAAAGGGACATCTGGCATACCTCACAATTATTTTTCTTCATATTTTCATAATCTCACAGTTCTACTCCAGTGACAGCTTTTCTCTCAGTTTATTTAGTGCTATTACTTGCTTGGACAAAGTGCTACTGAACTCAAATAAAATCTACCTGGGTCACGTTTCAGTAAATAACCACCACCTTATTTTGAAGAGAAATACAAACTCCTGAAACATCCCCCAGTTCTGCACTGAAGAAGGTAACAAGACTTCCTCCTCCCCTTCCTACTTCTGAGTCTACTTGACCTTTATGGTTTCACTCTGCTTCCCTCAGGAGTTAATGCTCCTCCTGATTAAATTAAAACCTCAGTGGCTTTGAGGGGAATACATACACAGACCTACAGAGAGGTTTCTGTGGCTTTAGACCGTGCCACAAAATGGGTGACTTCCTGCCCCCAGGGTTAAGGACATGGTGGACCATCCACCACGGATGGAGAAATAGTCAATTCTACACAAACCATTTCAGGTTTAATCGAGACAAAGGTTTTATGTGAGATTTCACAGCCGTGCCACACCAGCACCCGCTCAGCCTCCTGCACCAGCCAAAAAACTCTTCCTGATGCTGTCGCCACGTTGACTTTGGGTTGGCTCAGCGATGTATCAGCCCCGTGAGCAGCAGTGCCAGGGCTGGCTCAGGACAGGGGCAAGCGGCACCTCCCTTCTGGCAGCCACTACAGCCTCTCGGCTACCTTGTGCGATACAGTTTTGAGCATTTTTTGAGAATAGCTCCATCGTAGAGCCAAAGAGGGAGCTTTGCAGATCTTGTTCATGCTTCCCTTCCAGTGAGCAGCTTTGCCTGAGCAAGGCAAGGCTGTGGTCGTCATCCAAAAAACCAGCATCGTGTCCCACCGACCTCACAATGTGAGACTCTGCTTAATCATGTTAATCAAAGAATTCGGAGAATTGAAGAGTGGAAATAAGGAACAGTAGAGAAAGACAACAGCAGACTACTCTGTGCTGTCCCCACGTCCTAACACTCTTCCATCCACATGAAACAACCGAAAGGACCAACAGCTCCCCTTTGCTGTTAGTATATTTCATTCAAATGGAACGACAAGTCCTCCTGCTCCTATCTTGCTGTTCGAGGACCTGTTGTTTGCTCATTTGTAATTATAAACCGTCTGTCATCGGAGCAGGGAGAAAGCTGGTGTTAACAGCCAGGTAGCTGGTTGGGGTATACAGCTCACATCGCCTCTGAGAGCTACACTGTGCTCCTGAAGCATCTGTCTGCCTTGCTACAGGACTCCTATAGCTGCGGTAGCACCGGACTTAGTCACAGCCTCACCACAAGACACAGATGCAAACAACAGAAGAATTCAGGCTGGTAACATTAGCAGCACCATAAGTAATGTTGGTTTTGTACACAACTTTCGAGGGGCTGTCTTAAGCACCCTCGTACATACTCACCCCAGGCAAGATATACGGTATGAACTCCATCCTATGTGGCACTGAACACTATGTCCCTAACAGAGAGCTTAACACAACAGCTAAGCACATGCTTAACTCAAACACCTGGGTAATCCCGTTGATGATAAGGCCATGCCTAAGTGCTTTGCTGGAGCTCAGCCAGAGTGCTCTATGCCTTGCAAAGCTGAGCTCCAAATGGGATAAAACATCACCTATGTATTGAAGAAAAGGTAAGGATGTCACCCCCACCTGCAGCTGTCAGAAGTGGATGGTCTGTTGACCTGGGGGGGGGAATACGCTATCTGCAAAACTAGGTTGGTCTTGTATTGATCAAAAAGCATCCACGCCCCCCAACAATAAAACAAGTTATTCTTTTTTAATTCCAAATAACTGAATAACCCACATTCTTATTCCTGCTTTTGTTTCAATAATAATTTTGCAAAGCTTCCTGGAATCCCTATACTGCTGAAATCCATACGCAAGGAGAAAATGTAGGCAAGGAATCTGCATTATACTTCCCCACTTTCCGACCACCTGGTTGAGTGCTGGAGTTGCTTTGAATGTTAATGCTCTTAAAAACAATTCAAGGAAAGGTCAAGATTTGGTCTGTAAAAGTCAGTGCAGTGTGAAGGTGTCAGACAACAGCAGAAAATTAAGGGGGTAAGGGATAACTTCTATACACAGGGAGGAATCAGCTGGTAAGTAACTCCCATTGATTACAGTGGAAGTCTTTCGATGCTAAGAGCAAGAAAACCAAGCTATCAGTTTAGGTGCTACAACCTGAGTTTGGGAGCATATACATTAGATTCCAACTCTAAAAGCCTATACCTTTACATTTTGTAACTTATTATTTAATTTTCATAAAAGACAGATGGTACACCTAGAACCCAGAATCTCAAATAAACCTAAATTTACATTTCAAAAATGCCAAAAGAAAGCCAAAGAGTGCAGAATTGAAAGTTAAAATTGCAACTGTTCCAGTCCCTCTAGACCAGTGGGAAGCCTGTACTCCAGAACAATTTTTAGGAAGCTGTGCAGATTTCCCCAAAAACTCACATCAAAATTGTGAGAGAAGTAAACAAATAGCCAAATGGCCTCCTAATTTCCATTTAGAAGTAATAGCATCAGCTCAAGCATACTCTACCAAATCTGAGATGTTTTTCAGCCTCACTGTCATGACAGGAAAATATACTCTGCTCTATAAACAGATTATATGCTGCTTTATAAAGCTCTAAAATATTTTTTACTTCTGTGACAAGTTTGATTTATTAGAGTTTATTGCTCCTAGTTTTGCCTCCCTAGTAAAGAAATAAAAGTTTAAGATAAAAAGACCTGTGAAGAAATTGTCCCTATGAATGAGACTTTGAGTTTGCTATAGCAGTAAAAGACCTGAATTTGAATATTCGATGTACTCCAGAAGATGCCGGTTGAAGATAGGTGCATGTGCTTTGGTGACCTGTTCAAAGGCTTTCTTTGAAATATTTTCCCAGTTGTTTTTCATAGCAGGGCATGAACCATGATGAAATCACTAAATTTCTGTTCCCTTGCTTTTGTTTAAAAAAAATTACTGCCATCCCTTAAAAGCTTGTTTTCTTTGTTGATTAAGAAGCAGTCAATTTTCCCTTTTCAAACAACCACTGAGCAACAGCCTCCCGACCCCCTCGGATATTCGGGCTGCCGGCAAATACTAAAACCTTGGTGACAAACTGCAAAAAAGCTCGACCTTTCCCCTTGTCCGGTGACCCCCTGTTCGATTTGTACTTTAGCTAACCAATACCTGATTAGATAATGCTCGACTCTAGACCTACAAAATGAGATAAAATTCAAATTTATGGCTTTTCATTTAAACTGGTCTACAGCACTCTAATCATGACCCAAGCACAACTATATCACAACAAATTCTCTTTGTCCCAGAGTGTGTTTTATGGCTGAAGTATATAAATGGACACAATAGACATTGTTTTCTTGGACTTGCTCTGACAAAACTCTGCGTCGATGCCATAGGGAGTCCTGCTATAGGGGAATGCAAGAACAGGCCTCATGAAATTCCTCAGTCTTCTGCATCAAATTTTTCTTTATCATCAACTGCCTGGCTGCAAAATTTAACAGCAGCATTTCCTCCAACTTCCACTTCTCTCCCGACCACTACAGGCTAATCCTAGTATCAACTCAGATGGACATCAGTCACAAAAACTGGAAGTCAGAAGTATCCCGCAGCTGGAAATACCCAAAAACTATTACAACCTTTTGCAAGGGAACAAAAACATCCTTTCCAAAAATTTAGTTACAATCCAAATTTGTGTGTAGTTATAAACTCTTCCCTGCAACATGCGTGTAGGGGTTTTGTTTGAAAATTTCTATTTTAAGACTCTAGGCTACCTAGCAATCCTAAACAATTGCAAAAAAGGAGCAAATCTTTCATAGCAAAATCAGTAATATATGTAGAATCAGAAAACTGCTAAGGAAGATGTTACGTTTTCCTTCCAAAAATATTTTAATATGTTTATGCTAATTATTTTCTTGACAAGAGATTCTTCCTTCATCATCTTTGAAAGTCAAGCACCATTGTACATTCAGTGTTTCACCTTAAACTCAGAAAAATGCTGATAAAATGGAAAGATTGGCTTTTCCAATAACTTAATCACCGTCCCTGTAGTCACAGGGGAGTCTATTCAAGAGAATTAAATAAGTACCCAAGCATTAGCAATGTTACAACCCCACTGACACCAAAAAAGCTTAAATTCCCAAGACCGTACTTAAACCCGAGTAAATGATACCCTTCCCTCACCATCCCACGCTTCCTTTGACACTGCCTAAGCCCACACACCAGTAATAGCTTCTTTCTCCCTTTTTTATCCCAAGGCACAGGTCCAAGAAAGTGGTGGCTTCCAGAGCAGCGCCATGATGAGCATCTGGGCTGGGCTGGGCACTGGTAAGTTCTTCTCCAGCACTACCATGTCGCCCCACATCTGTCCTTTAGCCTCAACCTTCACTATGTGACATTTTACTCATTGTGTAAACTCTGGTAACCAACATTTCTTTGTCTCCCTTCAATTACAATAAATGTGCTTAACCCATTTGTTGGAAGAATAATCTGTTTCAAGCTCCCCTGAGCACCGCAGAGTACTTCTAGATGAGTGGTCAAATTGCAGAGGGACTCGACCGTTGATTTTGTGTGATTTTGCTCCAAGAGTTTTCAATAGCTTCTCCCCAGCTGTCCCAAATACATAACACTGTTCAAATGGCACGAGTCCTGCAGCTTGAAAGGGATTCAATCTGCCAGCTGGGCTTCCAGCACTATCAAGATATGCATTTTTTGTCTGGATTTTGTAGACCCCAAAACCCTAAATATTTTAAGCAGGAAAACTAGTCTCTAATATTGCAGCATATTATCAGCATCTAAGGTTGTGAAAATCAAGATGGTTTTTTCTTCAATTTTAATGGGGCTATCCTGCACTGTGCTACCTGAGGGTCCAGTCTAAAATACCCTAATTTTGGAATATGTTAAACCAGCAAGTACAGCCACGTATCAGCAGTTTTGCTCCAGTTTCTGTTATCAATATCTGAGCTTAATTGTGGTGTGGTTAAAGGTCAGATTTTATGGTTTCCTGGTGCCTCTTTCAAATAATGAAGATTTCTCACCAGCAATTATATTGCATCAGGGTCTGTTAACTCGATAGAGTGCTGCCAAGTCTATAATTTCTCCTGACACTATTCTGTCATATTGTCACAGGTCTCACAAGATTTTAAACAACTACATGGAAAGTTTGGAATGAACTCACTGAGTATTTATGGACAGTTAAGAGCAAATCAAACCTCTATTTTCCACCATATCTGCAAGGCTCTGCTCCACAGTGAAACTGCATTTTTCCTGGGAAAATGAACCTCCCGTCTCTCCAGAGGTCAGTCGTGGCCCTGGAGAGCCGTGCAAACTCTGCACTTCTCCCCTTATCAGAAACCAAAGGAAACGTACAGATGGAAAGCTGAGATTGCACTCTGTTTCTACAGCACATTGTTAAAGCGATGAATAAAACCGTGCAAGAACTTTTGTTACACCATAACACAACTGGCAACGTGCACCACTTGAGGTCTAAAGCCCTGACCTGACCACGGACCTGCAGCTCAGCCAAGTCCACGGTGATAGGTGATATCACAGCGAGGAAAACACCTTGCCCCCGAAGGCACAAAAAAGCAAGAAGCAACCACTGTACTTGCAAAGGAGGCCTTAGAGCTCCTTCAGGAAAAGCAACATTTCTCAGAGCATCCGCAGAAGTAACATGAGCCACATCATCCCCACGTGTGCTAGGTTTGACACCAGCATCCAAATGATCCATCATTCAGAAAATGAATGGCAAAATTCCCATTAAATTAAATGGAAGCAGGATCAAACCCCCAGCTTTCAAAGTCCCCGAGTAGCACAACGTTCTGCAATAGCAATTTTAGCCACACAATACTGGATTTTAGGGCTATTCTAATCATTGTCAACAGAAAGTGGTGAGTCACAACCCTGAAAGCAGCACGCAGTTTCTTTTCAAACAGATAGCACAGTGTCGTTTGCAAATGCCTCGCCCACGGATGTACTGCAGGACTGCCCAAGAGCAGACTAAAAATGATAAAGAAACATTCCAAACAAGGCAACTTCTTCCTCTCTTTCCCCAAAAGAGGCATCACTTGCCAATATCCACCCAGACAAATTTCAGGCATGAAGAGCAACGATAATTCCTGCCTTTTTTCTTTTTTAATTTACACTTGTTTCCATCCAGAAAGCCCCGAAAGGCCACAAAGCAGTCTTCCTGTACACAAATATCCCCTGGCTGCTGCAGGATAGGACTCAAATTCTGCAAATACTTCTGTGTTTATAGACATGCAAGAGTTCAACAGACCGAAATAATGTACAGTGTCTTACCTCCCAACCGTAACTGGGATCTTTAAGGTGTGACCGCTGCTCTCCTACAAAAGGGCCAAATTTTTCCCCTGCTTCAATCTTCCTTTTGGTCCATATCCCTAATCCTGCTCCAGGAACGTTGGATTCTCTGAGCTCAAACTCTGAAGGAATGGGAATGTCATCAGGAATGTATATCGGAGCCTTGTAAGGGGAGCTCTCCTTTGGTGTGAAAGCTTCACTGGAGCTTGCTGGAGAAGATGGCTCCTGAATGCCGACGGATGTTGGACACTGGACGTTTGCAGCCTCTCCATCAGCTTCTGGCACTTCCTCCAAAGGAAGTTCGGGAAAGCTTTCGTACAGACATTCATCACCTGGAAAATAAAGCCAAACAGTAGGATTTGAAATATTCTGACAGATTTTGCATATGAAACCCTTTCAGCCTGCACATGAAACGGAGAGGACAGTTTGGTAGGCAGGCGGCACCTTCATCCATCACTAGTCCTGCAGCAGGGCCTCACCCTGGAAGGAGCTGAGCCTTTTCCCTATTGCAGGCCTGGGGGTACACAGTGTTTCTTAATATTCCTGACATCAAAAGTGGTTTACATCATTGAACACAAGCGAGGGAATTACATACAGATGTATATGCAGGCACACCCTATTGTCCAATCTGGTCCGGATATAGCGCTTTGCATTGCATACTCTTTGAAATTACAATTGAAAGCCAGCATTATACGTTACAACTGAAATCTAAGTGAAGTGAGAAGCAGGAAAGCTTTACTGGTCTTTCAGAGAGACAGATTGAACTTAAAGTAGCCAAAATTAAGTTTGATGGCCTCCAATTAGTCTTTGGAGGAAAGGATCCAGCCTACCACACAACTCCTGGCAAGAACTTCAGCTGATGTAAATCAGTGTCTTACCATTGACCTCCAAGAAATGCAATGGTCTAAAATAAGTTCAGGATCCAAACAGCACCTTATAGAGAACATGAACCTTCTCCTCTTACAGTTGCAAAAAAACCTGGGGCAGATCCAAAACACATTTAAAAAAAAAAAAACAACAAACAAACAACAACCAAAAAAAAACCAAACCAAAAAAACCCAAAACAAAACAAACCTTCATCTTTGGGACTTAGCCAGCAAACAAGAAGAAAAAAAAAAAAAAAAATAGAAAAGAAAAACTCACTTTTTTTGACAGCTCAAAATGTAAGGCTGATTGTAAATTCCTTTTACTCAAAAAACTGAGTGACTTCAGCAGGGGCTTTAGCTGCACCAGCAATACAGTACTCAACCCAATAATACATGCAAAAGGAGCGAAAAGACAAACTAACCAAAAAACTTCTTAATTATTTACATTCATTTAACTTTATTAGCGTTACTGTACTTTTCCTACACACCAGAACACATTCCACTTAATTCTAACCTAAATAGGAGGTGAGAATACTATTCTGCAAGGAATTAAGTTGAGGGATCGGGTATTCAAGATCTGAGCATGAGGATATTTGCATAATATGGTTGGCCCAGAAATTAAACTGTTACGCTGGGCTTGGCATTCAGAATGACTCAGTTTCAGTGAAGAAACAGGAAACTTTAAAATGTTCTTTCAATTTCTTGCTCATTTAAGAAACTATCCATGGTAGATTAGCACCGTATGCCTTTTCCACTGGAAACTGGTCATAGCCCATTATCTCTCACATCTTTGTTACATATTATCTCACAGTTTTATATCTGTACTTTCATGCTTCTGGTACTGCCTAAGACAAACACTGGGACATAACAAATCATTTGAATAGATTGCTCCCATCACATGACTGGCAAACTGGATTCTTCATCTGTGAGCAATTTATTCACAGCCATGAACTGTTTTTCTTTCTTTTATGTGGCACTGGCTATGACCTCATACATGTCACAAGAAAGTTCAGCTACCCGTTGCCTCGGCCTCTGGTTTGGCAGACTCTCCCTGCGCTTTAACAATCGAACCCAATATCGATTAGTTTGTCACTTTTCTAATACCTGGCGCTCTGAGTAGAAAATCTTGACTGACTCTACCATTTAGCTGAGAAGGACACACAGAGGGATTTTCCATCACTTACGTTTCAGAAGTACTGCCTGTCATAGCTCAGCGGTGCCAAGTTTGGCAAAGATGCTCAAGGGTTCGTGAAAGCGCCGGTGCAGACAGCATACTCTGTGCCTAGCACCTATGAGCCCATGCCCGTACTTTCCCACCCACAGCAAAACTCAACCTCGACTCCAAGGGACAGGAAAGAAGACGTGAAAAGGGTAGAGACACAGCTCCACCTGGATGCCACCACCCTGCCCTGAGATGACCCCCTTAGCAGCCACCTCTGTTACACCACGGCATTGCTGCTGCCCCCAAACACAGCTTTGCTCTAGCCTGGTAGGATGGGTGAGAGAGACTGGTCCGTGCCTCCTGAGCATCCCCAAAATTCCGATGTGCTTCCTGACTTCATGGGCCAGCAGCGATGCTGCATCCACCCAGGGCAGGCTCACTCCGGTTCAGATGTCTTCCCCCAGCTGTTTAGATTGCGGTCCTGCCTAAAAGACTTCAGCTGGTTTTGAAACAGGAAAAAACCCGTAACCCATGTATACACACAGGGTGCAGGAAGAGAAATCACATGAGGAAAGTGATCTGGATGATGATAAGCACATGGCTCACTGGGAGGGGAAGGGTAAAAACTTCAGGCATCTAAATCCTACTGATTTTCCATGACGGCTGGGTGCCGGACACTCAAACTCCTTAAAAAGCCCATCTCGCACAGTCACTCCCATTGTCCCCATCCCACCAAGCAGCGCCCCATAAAACCAAGGCTCTCCCTGTGTCCCTCGGCCGTGCTCGCCTCTCCTCCACCAAACAACGAAGCAGCTCAGCCAAATTGTTTAAGTCACAGCAAGCAATGGCCTGCTCTGTGCCTTTCCCCAAAAGGCCACCTTCCTCAGCCCCACTCGCCAGCAGCGCCTGCCCGTGAGCCAGCACAAGCTAAGCCTTAAACATTTAGCAAGCACGGCTTTACAGATGTTTCTTCTCCCCCAGGGACAGTCCAGTTTAATTTCTCTCTCGCAGACTCAAAAGCCTCGGTTATACTTATCTCAGTCATTCTGGCTACACTCGTTTTTAGCCATATAGGGTCAAACCTGCAGCTGATAAATTGGCCTCTGGAAGCCTGGCAGGGAGACAAGTCCATTTGCTGGGTCTATTGTGCCTCCTTTGATTTCCAGCAGCCACACCCGATGTCGTCGTTAAACACGGGCTTTCAGTTTGAAAGCTCTGGAAAATATAATATGCCTATATGCCCCAAAGCCCTAACAGTGTGGGTAAAACGGATTACTGAAATATTATTCTGCCTGAAATAGCAACGTGTTCTAGCAAAAATATATTTTAAAACCTCAAAATAAACAAGAAGTTGAATTACAACTGACCAAGAGACAGGAAGGCCATTAAGACATATTTGTGAAATTAATGATAGACGGAGCTATGTTAAAATCAATGTACATGAACCAAGGATCTGGTCTTCATTTTCAAAGGGTGTGGGACTATTTCCCTTAAAATTTACACCCACATGGATCAGAGGGACTTCCAGCAAAACTGTGGGATATTGACTGATAGAAAATCTTTGTAAGGTTAGAATTAGACACAGGGACTGTGCTGATAAGCATCGTTTTCCCAGTGAACTGCAAATCGTTTGCACAGATAGCACTGCAGTTTTGAAATTCAAGATGGCTTCTTTAAAGCCCAATAATTATCCCCACTAGAAATAGGATGAAATAAAAATTGGGGCCCCTGATAAGGGAACAGATGAGATTAGGTAATGTGGAAGCTTAGATATTAGCCTCCATAAAATTCTTCACTGTTATTTTTACAATAAAAACATGAGCAAGCTTCAAAGGAAACCCAGGAGAAAAGGTTAATTGCTACTAAAAGACCAGGGTGGACACCTGCGTTTGCACTTTTGACACAACCTTGCATGCCAGCAGGAAAGAATCCACGTGGCTTCTTGCTGGGGATGTGCCTGATGAGGCCGGGAGAGCAACGTGCCAAAGCTACTGCCGTAACTCCAGGACCTGGGGTCATTTTGAGACCGAGACGGTTTCTCTGCATGGCTGGGAGGAGGAGAGGACTTCCTTCCATTCGGATGTTTCTTAGCAGTTCAGCACGCTCTTCGTCTCCAAGTGCAATTAGGTAGGAGGCCCTAATGACTGAGGGAGGCAGAGGTTGCTGAACGCAACCCAAACCGCTTTCCGCTGGCTGTGATTGCTAGCGAGGCAAAGGTGTGCTGTTTTCAAAAGCACGCTGGGCCACGCACTCAATGAAACCATGCCTTTTTGCAGCTGGAATGCCACACAATGGCATCTCACATCAAGGGGATGCACTAGCCTGTTACACGTATCAGCATTTCTGGGTGGTCTTGGACTCAAAGTTCACACAAGTCCTCCAGGGATCAGGTCTGCATCCAGATCTCCAGACCCAAAGCCACCCCTAACAAATAGAAATGTATCCATACAGACTATCCATTCTCCCTTTCTTCAGGCAATTTGTGCCTGAGAATATGCATTCCCAAAGCAACTATTGACTGATAAACCCTCTAGCACATAAATCTGGTTATCTGCGCTTGGAGTCATGCACGTGGCCACTAGTGACTTAATCATAAACTGGATGGCTGATTAATCTGGATGAAAAAGGTAGGCTGGAAGCAAAAGCATCTAGAGAGCCTACTTCAGAAGTGTTTCTAATGCCCTCATCTTCTGCGCAGGATAAAGTAAGAGCTGAGATAAACGTGGAAGTGGCTCTGCAATGAGAAGATACACACAGGTTCACACTTGCGACTTCTTGAAGGTGAGAAAGGTAACCCCTAGCCCCAAAGACTAGACATCGGAAAGACCTGGGTCTGTTCAATCGAAGTCCATCACATGTCAGGAACTTTGAGCTCCACAACTTCTGTTGACCGTGCCTGATACGAGCCTCTGGCGAAGATTCATTAATGAAGGCTTTGGGGGAATGTAGCAGAAGCGGGTGAATTAGTCCCTTCTCCCGTGTAAGGCGAGGGTGGACCTGAACGTACCACAAAGCCCTGAATCGGATCCTTGAATGAGACCAGGGATCATTTATGTTTGTTTGACTTAGCATTTCTATTCAGCGCTGAGGAAATCAGCATGGAGTATTTGCAAGGATATCTGAAAAGGAGGCAGGCATTTCCTCTTGCATACAAATGGGACACCTTTATCTGAATTTCTGTTTGAACAAGTATTAAAGAAAAAAACTGTAACAGGCAGGGACTGATTGATTACAAAATATATCCACATCAGTCTAGAACACAGGAGGTCAGGAAAAGCAGAAAATTAAGAGAAGAAAACCCATTAGCTTCAAAAGGAGCATATAACCAGTGGTGAACTAAATGAGAGCCACCTGACAGTACCACACCAGGTAGGCATGGCTCAGAGGGGGCCGCTTTTACGTCCTCTAGAGGAGAAACAGAGAAGGATCCTTAGCTTTAGAAACATGCAGAGATTGGATTACTATCTCCAGGCACAGAAGGGACTCTAGCCAAAAGCTACATTACTCTACTTGAACATTTTATCAGTTAACGTACCTGAAACTGGTTTGTGCCACTCCTTGTTCACAGAACTGTTCTGTGGAGCTGGCCCTAATGATGATTATTTTTTATTATTTGTATCGTAACACAGTCTGGGGGCCCCAGACAGACCTATTCAAATGAGATTAGATTCGAAACAGAATAGAGCCAGTAATTCCCAGTTAGGTAAAAATCATAAAACTAACAGGAGAAAAAAACTGGTTTACAAACAAAAAGTTTGGTTGTACAGCAAAAGAGATTACAAGCAAGGCAAGATAAGCATGGTGCTCAAAGCAATTTTGAATCATTACATCAATTACCAAGGAAAAATACTTTCACAAACATTAGCCTTCAAATGCACGGGTATTTTGCATACTTGTTATTACTTGACCCTGACACAAGCATGAGAAAACGAAAGCTGTCCTCAATACACTCAAAACGTCCAACCCTGAAAACCACGCTCATGGACCACGCAACAAGAGCAAGGGGGACCAAAGCACCCATGTGGTGGCCCCAGAGGCCAGATTCTGATTTCTCTTATGCAACTCTTAAATCCAAAGTAATTACTTTAGACTTCCACCAACGAATAAAGGAGATCAGTGTCTGTCCTGGAGTTAGCCAAAGTTGCTCGAATTTCTTCAGATTGACACTAATGTAACAAAATGAGACGGAAATGTGGTGCCCAGATTTCAGTTTTCCCTTTGTGCTCATGACGCTGCAGATCGCAAAGGGCATTCGTACGCTCGGCAAAGTCTCGCCGAGCCGCACCGAGCAAACCCTTCTGCGGTGCCGGCAGAAGAGGGAGTTGTAGGAAAAGCTGCACAGACAAAGGCAGGAGAAAAAGGCAGCCAGAGGCAGCCTGAGCACAGCGTGCTTTGGGGCTGGAGTATAAAAATCACCAACTTTGCACGGTGCTGCGCTGTGGGCTGCAGTATCTACGTGAAATGGAAAGGGAGCTCAGTTTGGATCACCGCTGGAGCGCCCTGTGCGAAGGGCCTAGGGCTGCTGGTAGCTTCTGTCTGTGCCTCATAGCAAGGTGCACATCAGTAACAACAGTGCAGATAATTCACAAGACAAATTAAACCCCTTCCTTGCACCAGAAGCAGCTTTCGCTTCTTAAAATTATTGTGTCTGCAGAAAATAACCCTGAAACAAAAGGAGCAGAAGTGAACTCCTGATGGTAGGATGAGCACCAAGTACTGGAGAGAAACCTGTCCGCAGGCGAGCAAGAAGCAAAGTTACACACGCTCAGGAGCATCAGGGCTTTGCAAGAGGATAATTTCAGCATTGCCAAGTGTTGGTACTAGACCAGCAAAGTCATAATATAGTAACTGCGTAGGGCCCTGCCCGTTGTCTCTGGCAATTCTCACTATCAGCCCCTACAATAACTAGTAGCGTTTGGTGCTCTGTCTAGTGTCATTCATGTCTAATTGAGTAACACAGTCAAAAGCATCTGATGCGGACCAGACGCTGGCTTTTAATTAGGGTCCAGCACTGAGGGACTGTGGGTCAAATTCTACTTTCAGTTGCACAGGAGCCGCTCTCCTTGATGTCGGAGGAAGTTGCACCTGCATAACTGAAAAGCAAAATTTGGCCGCTTGCGTTCCTGTGCACTTTCCATATAAATTACTGTATTACATACAGCAACAAAGAATTATAAATGTTGGCTGGCACACACTGAATTTATTTACAAGTTAAGCCTAATTTTATTTATAGTTCCAGTACAATCATCTCTGGTAGAAATATTTATGTTATCTGTACTTCTGGTCTGTTAGAGTCTAGTGCAATCATAAAAAACGCTGAAAAATTATTCACAGTTAGCAGGGTTTAAACTACCCATTATATCACTAGCTAGTGCCAATAAACTTTGGTGCTGGTTGATAAAGTTTCCTCAATGGAATAAATATATGTTTGACTTTCAGAATCTTTTCTGGGTTACACAGAGCAGGGGGTAAGAGAAGAGGGAAACGCCAGCTGTAGGGTTTGATATACTGAGGGCCAGATCTGCAGCTAGCAAGGAGCCTGTAGAGCTCCACGGTGGCTGGGAGGCAGCCCAAAGCATGCTGAAACTCTAACTAATAAGTTAAATTTGTATCTTTGTGAAATATTTCAACTGAATGGAGCTGCAGCAGCTAACACATACTCACTAGTGCCCTTCGTGACTCTCTGTGTGGAGTAGACCCAAGGGGCGAAAAAAAAAATAATCTGCCTTGATATTTTGAGCCCTGAGTACTGGTCACTGCTAAGGGAGAAAAATGCATTAGAGGAACCAGCTTTTGTTCATTGTTCAATTGCCATAATGGTAAACATGACATATATTCTCACATCGACATGGCATGAGAAGCCAACGTGCTTAGAAAAAACTCAGGCCGGGAAGGTTAAATGTGAATTAGTAAGATCAGCCACTTACATATAGAAAATACTAACTGGGAACAAAATTTAACTAAATCTGTATCAACTAGGGTAAGACAGAAAAGGTAATGTACTTTAACAGTCCCTGACATGGTAAAAAACCATTGCTGTAAAAAAATATTTTTGAATCAAAACAATTACTTAAACCTACAGTATTATAATCAACGCAAATGAAACTTTATCTCAATGTAATAAATCAGTGTAACTGAACTTCTTTTTACTCATTAGTAGACCTTTACTGTTTTAAACTGAGATGTGTCACAAAGCAGCACTGGAAATCACATGCCTCTTTCTACAGAAAGCAGTAATAAAAGATGACTATTCTACCAAATTATAATGAAGACAGATAACAGAGTGAATTATAAAACAAAGGTTATAGATAGAGACTGAGCCTTGTAGAGGTAATGACTTTTAATTGGATTGAGTTTATCATATTTTCAGAGGTACAGCACAACCAGAAGAAAGGATTAGAATTATTTCCACATTTCATTATTTGGCATAATGAGAAAACAGAGGGAGGTCCACATCCCTGATGTGTTTGGTAAACCACGGGAGATGTTGAACATGTCAGTATCTGGTAGAGTACGGTCCTGAGACACAAATGCATTCGCTCCCTTATAATGCAGCAAAGTATAATCACTTGGGGGGGGGGGGGGGGGGGGGGAAGGAAAAAAAGCCAGGTCATGAAGTTTTGTTTCAAAAGCGCATTACAAATAAAAAGGAATTTAACCCCTTCCTGCCAGCAGCCACTTCAGCACTAGCTTACACACACCCATGCAACTGCCTTGGGAAGCTGAGCAATTCTCACTGTAAGCACCAATAGGTTGGGAAAAAAAAAAAAAAAAAAAAAAAAGGAATCGGTGAAGTCTTGGCCACCCCATCACCTCTCTCATGCCTGTATATTCACACCATCATGCCATCATGGCAAAAAGGCCCTGGGGAAACCATCGGGGAGGGGATCTGCCCTGCCTGAATCCCAAAGGGTTGCCCTGCCTGTACTCCGCTTGGGAAGAGTACGGGATACGGACTAGTGGGGAGAAGGCAGATGGGGGTAAAAGCAGGACCTGAGGGATTATCGGAGAAGGCCCAGTGGACACAGCCCGGTACCAATGATGTACCCATTTGCATGCTATACCCACATATTTCAGGGAGGGCTGGAGTTTTGGGTAGTTGCCTCTGGAAAACCAAGCTGCCGTACAGCAGGGACAGAAGTTTTGTACCACCAGCCAGACAGCTTTTTAATTATGCAATTACACTGAGAGAGTCTTAATTATATTTAAGTGACGTGATACACTGTAGTTAAGTCCTTGAAACGCTAACAGAAGCACTCATAACAAATACACTAATCAGGAAAAGTATTGAATAATTAATCCTACAATACTGTCCACTTCAAAAACTCAAGGTCTGGCAAGACTGGTTTCCAGCATTTGTTTTCGAGGAGATGCAAGGCCACAATTTTTCCTGCAAGTGACTTCTCAGCAGCATGTGCTGTAGTTATATCTCCACAAGGTCACCCAGTAACAAGTAGGGTGTACTTAGCTGATTGGAGAATCATGAATATTAAGAGCAACTATACTTCATGTGACATGTACGGGCGTATTCTGCCTCATTCTATATATGTTTATATCCAACCTGTTCAGATGAGTAAAGTAATCATATTTTTTACAAAGAAAAACCTTTGGGACAGTTTTATTTCATCATATGGAGGAACAGTTTAATTCCTGCATGAGAGCATTGTTTTGGGTGGGATTATTCCGAGACGTGGATGACAATTTGTTCCCATTTGTCTCTGTAAAACCTAGCTCCTTGGCTAGCACACACAGCTTTCACGAGTTCTTCTCATTGGTATCTCACTCAACACAACACATGCGTGTTTTCTGAGTGCAAGAATCATTCATTTTTCCAGCAAAAAAGCATTCTGAACTGATTTATCTAAATTATCTCCACTGATCCCGCTTTCCCTTTACTCCAGACACTGCCCGTTCCTCCAAACACTTCCAAAGTTTGTTCTGAAAAACTAAATTCTACCTGTCCCAGCCATATAATTTAAATAAGCACTTGTTAATTTTTAATATCAACAAAATATTTGTGATCAATAAAATATATTTGTGTTTCCCAGCACATTTCAGAAGGCGGGTCTGTCCTAGAAAACTTGGGATTTATGGGGGATCTTAAAGTCAGTGGGACTTCTGCCAGTGGCTTTAATGAAATGATAATTCCAGCGGTGATGCAGATAAGATTTGCCCATGAAACTGATAGCATTTATTGCAGGCATCCAAACACAACTGGGAAAAAGCTACTTGCTGACCTACAGCAAGCCCCAGAGTCCATGGCAGTACAACCTTAAACAAGGACAGAGGCAAAAGAAAACTACACCCGTTAAATACACTTACAATTCTCCATTGCCTTTCCAAGACAGTTTATTTTTTCTAGAAAGCATGGCATACATAAGAGTGTGATGAGCTACAAGGATTCATAGCAATTGTTTTCCTTGGCCTTTGTATAAGGGGACAGGGGGAAAGGCTAGGCTTTTTTGCAACCAAACCACTCATACAGAGATAAAACAAGGGCCCGGCGCTTCCACTGCCACGGTGCTTCGTGCATTCCTTCAGCCCGGCTGAAGGATGTTGCACTGCCTCACTGCCAGTGACCACGTCTCCCTCCCCGTGCCCCGTCTGCAGCCTCTGCCATGGGAAGGTGTTTGAAAAACAGAGGCTAGTTTTGCCCCCCAAACCCCCTTCGTTTTCTCTCCACTCTCTCCCATTTCTTTCTCTTCCTGCTTTTCGCAGAATTGCTTCATTTTCTTTTCCATGTTGTTACCAAAAAATCATGAAAAGGAAAACATTCAGAAAAGTTAAAAAAAAAAATAAAATCCAAACCCCGCATATTACAGCTCTCAGTTTTGCTGAGCAATCAGGAGACTTGTTTTAAAAGGAAAAGTGTTTGCAGAAATTAGGCAAATCCAGGATGTTGTCACCTCTTTCCTATAAAATTGTTCCTTGTGCAATTTAGAAACTTCTCCAAGAGTGTTTGTCTGGCTGTACTTTTACCTAGCACGTCTCTGAAGGGTAAGCTCTCTGTGGCTTGACTGCTTTGAGGTTTTCAACACTATCTAAGAGTTTTCCACTCTTGCTTCTCTCCCCTGCTGGTGGTCCGCAGCCGACGCCAGGAGGTGCCTGTTCCCTCTTTAACAAGTATTTGCAACCTCAGCCAAAAAATACCCTTTGCTACACCCTTCACTTGGACACAGAGTAACACCTCACTCTGTTCACACCTTTTCCTCTTTCTTTGGAGGAAAACGAGCAAAATTGGTTACATCCATCTGCGTTGCTGTTCTTGCAGAGAAAACCTTTCCCCTGCAGCTCTTGGGGACCAGGAGCCCAACTGCCAGTGGTGCCCTTGTCTCGTGTTCGGAGACCTCCACGCAAGCCAAAGCTTCACGGACAGAGGTATTACAGACACAGAAACCATTGGGGAGTTTTTGACCAGCAAAGCCCAGAGTTTTCCAAGACCAGATAGTTAAAAAAAGAATTGAAAAGACTTTCAGCACACAGAGGACTAAAAGGAAAGACCTCCTGAGCTCTTGCCTCCCTGGTCTATCAAACCATGGAGGCCTTTGCTTATACTGACAGTGCACGCTCAGTTGCTTTTGCAAAAATATCCAGTAACAAATTCTTCCATTCCCTCTTGGGTTTCCCATTTCTTCTACGGGATCATATTATCTCATTTGACTCATCTGAGCCCCATGGTAAATAGCTCATCTCTCCCCAGTGCTTTGAAGATGCAAAGCAGGACAGTATGGAAATGCTAAGTGTTCTCGTAGCACCAGTAGCTCGTTGTAAGGCGGGAGGAGTGACAGTCCTTATTCTGATCACATCCCCCCTCCAAAATCAACAGTGACACCAGTGTGAAACCAGAACGAGACCCCTGCTGTGAAACAGTTAACATCAGTTAGATCTATTTTGACTTTTAAAAAAAAAAAAAAAAAAAAAAAAAAAAAAAAAAAAAGAGTAGGACTACAGTTTATTTTACATGGCTTCCTGGTCAAAGCCTCAAACGTTTTGTAGATATTTATTGATATATATTAACTGTAAAGAAAGTTAACTGCTAATGTAATTTATTCCACTCTTTGTTCCATACACCTTGTATCGCTTTCTATGAAGCTGTTGATCTTGGAGAAGCAGAGGGGTCCTGGTGAGCCGCTAGCGGAGAGCAATAAATCAGCACTCTGAAAGCTTCTGGTTCATCCCAATAACTTGGAAGCAAATTTGAAAAACAATCTTTTTTTTTTCCCTCCCCCCCCAAACTGGCGGTCTTCACAAGTTCTATTGTTTTCATGTGCAGGCTGATATATGACAGCTTAAATAAATGCACAGAGCTTAATGGAGCAATTTCAGCCTTAGTGTAATTGGATGCCATGCCATTAGAGACCTTGGCCCAGGCAGTGCTCTCCATCCCAAAGGGTCGCAGAGGACCCTACAAGCTCAAACTAACATGCGGTTGTTATATACTTTAATTCTACTTATTATGTCACTACAGACTAATCTTCTGTTATAAAGAGTACTTAACTATATATCTATTTATGTTTACAGACATGGATTTAAGTACTGTTTATAATGACAAGAGTGTATATATACACAAAACTTATATGTAATATAATATTATATATATACAGAGACACATCCTCAATCATGGAAGTGATGGAGTCCTTGAGCAAAAATGGCTTGAGGAGTTTGGGGTTTTTTAATGTGAAGAAAATAATGTGACTTTTCCTGACATTGTTCTGAGAATGACTTGAATTCCTTTTTTCCAAAATAAAGCCAAATATGCTCAGAAATTTTCAAGTTAGAGTGTTACGCTTCACAAAGTGGTCACGAAAGAGATCTTTTGTCAGATACCCTCCACCGTAGCATCAGTGTCTGTACCAGGAAAGCAGAGAAGAGCAGGAGCCGCTGGGCTGCACTTGCTTAAGCAGCAGCGATGCAATTGCTGCTCACGGAAGAGATTTTCCGAGTGAGGAAGTGGAAGCAACAAATTGCATCTTAAACTTTCCTCGTTAAGCTCATTAGAGCTGAAGTCAAATAAAACCAACTCTTCCTAGAGCACTTTGCAAAGCAGGCATCAAACTCCTACTTAGCTTTCTCCACACTCCTGTGAGCCTTAATTCAGCAAGTTAGGCAACACCATGCATAACTTTAAGCATGTCAAAGGAAAAAAATAAAATACAAGTATTATCGTGAGGACGTCTTGAAAGAGTGCTCAGTGCACAACCGTGCCTCTGTCTCACCCGCGGGCAGACTGCAGCCACGTGGGTGAACACGACCGACCAACAGTCACAAACCAAATTGGTGGCGAGTTTAGAAAATAAGCATGTTCTCTGGACTTGGCATCCTTTAGTGCTTCCCCACAAAGCCGCAGTCCAGCTGCTCTACAGAGCGTTAGTTGGCGGTTCGCATATGGACCACAGCCCACATGGGAAAAGCTGGAGA
This sequence comes from Astur gentilis, assembly GCF_929443795.1. Lineage (NCBI taxonomy): Eukaryota > Metazoa > Chordata > Aves > Accipitriformes > Accipitridae > Astur > Astur gentilis. Next base: position 39,417,716 of record NC_064885.1, on the reverse strand, counting down.
TCAGCAAAGCGAGCCTTCGAAGAGCTCTAAAGCGAAGACTGAAATCCGGCGAGCCTTGCACTAGAGCCCCCAGTGCGTACAGGGAAAGCCTGTATTTTAATGAGAGCTCTGGACGGGGGCTATGGAGAAGTCAGCTGGAGGATGGGGGGTTAGGGGCCAAGCACCGGATCCCTCTCCCAGGTACCGTGCTCAGAGCTGGCTGTGCCCCTCCTCGCACTGTGCCATCCTGCTTTCTCCATCGCCATCTCCATCACTCTCCAAGATCAGTGGGAGCCCCAGGATCTCACACATACCAACCTTGAGGGAGCACAACACATAGCCCAAAGCTTGAGCAATACTTCCCAAAAATCCAAAAAACCTGAACGAGGTGCTGCAGTCTAAAAGGAGCTTTGGTCTATTAGTGCCCGCAAAAAGCACATCTGCAGGGCTGAGACCACCAGAGATGCTGCCCAGTTCCCAGACTGGGCTGGCAGACTCCTACCATGCAAGAGAGCCCGTTTCCATTCCCTGCTGCTCACCAGGGACCTCATCTCAGGGTTAACCTTGTGTTCTCTCGCCAGAGGCCAAACCCCCAACACTTATGAACCCACAGGGAATTCTGCAGAAGAAAAAGAGCTCAACATCAGTTTTGTCCAGGTATTTCGGCTGAACAGGATAGACCAAATAAATACCATTTGTTGTTTAAAGTGCAAATCCCAGCAACTTCTTTGAACGGGAGCATTTGGTAGTTGACACATCTACGGATGTTTTAAATCATAAGGGCATCCACTCCATTTTGGTTTTAATGTGTTTGTGTGTGAAGTTCTTTGTCATTCCAGCCCACCTGTCTCAGAGCACAGAAATCGAAAACAGGAGTAACTCTCGAATTTCACCTCAATTTAATCCATCACAGAAAGCGGACTGGTTTTGCACTGTATAAAAAAAACCCACCAGGACATTTAAACAAAGTGACACAGATCATCAGCAGATCAACTGAAAATGACAGCTCAATCAAACAAATGTATGTTGAGAATTTCCACAGGGCAGCTCTAGCTGCAGCCAAACCAAATTTGTTTAGTATACATAAGTTAGCTGCTTAGAAACATTCAGTATGCTGCTAGCCAGATGATGACTTTCCCAGATAAACATCTATTTAACCAAATATCCTCCCATCCATGGAAGTGCTAGCAGAGTTCTGATGTATTCTCCTAGTCTCTTAAAAATATGACTTTGCTCTGGTGACAGGCTGGTACCGACCCACCCAGGTGGCACCTAAGTAAAAATAACTAAATGCTCCTTTAAAAAAAAAAATTAAAAAAAAAATGTTATAACCACCAAAAGGTAGACAAAACTCTATAATCCTGATGGAGTGCTTCTGGCTGCCAATAAATTCACAAAATGGCATTAAGGTGAAATACAAATTACAAACTTGGGAAGCGCCGGAGAAAACTGTGCATCCTGTGCCATATATCAAATATACGGAGAGAAGGGGATTTGTCCGATTCTTCTTTTAAAGCAAGGTATTCCTCCTGAAATCAATGACAAATCTCCTATTGATTCCAGAGGTGCCACATAAAGTTCTTGCTGAGGAAATATATTGGTAAGAGCTCCCCTCCATGATTCTTCCCTGCTTTAGAGCAGCTTTTCTGCGGTGTTATTTACTAACAGAAGTGACAAAAACAGTTTTGAAGATTAGGAAGTCATTTGGAAAATTTAGTTTAGAGGTCGTTAAAACATACTTGATGTTTCAGCCAAAATCAGATGCCCGAGTAAAAGAGGCTTCAGTTCAGACAACAGCAGTGCTCCCTGCTCTCAGCAAAATCAAGGGGACTCCAACAGACTCGAGCCGGACTAGGACTGGTCCACATCCACTGAAATCAGTGGCCAGAAGCCCACCTGATGTGAAAAAGCCAGATTTTATTTAGGGTGACCGTTTTTAGGCACCAGTGGCACACTTGCCATTTACCCAGCAGACGCGCACGCATCTCTGCATGTACATATATGTGTTTAGCAGGTGATTGTGCAACTATACAACTATAAGCTGAATAAGGAGCTGGAAATGACTGGCTAATATAACAACTTGCAATATAAATTACAATTTTGGTGAAAGCTTATTTTTTATTTTATTTTTACTTTTGATTTGTTAAAATAAATAGATTCAAAAAAATAAAAGTTACTAGGCATTACATATCCGCTCTTCAAAGTTCTGTCAAACAAAGAGTGCCTATAAAGCGAGTTTGCTGATGGACATCTGCTTACTATTTAATATCCACAAAGAGAATATTTACAAAAAAAAACCCAAGTGCAACAAATTAGGAGGCCTGTGATGTTGGCGCATCCCGAGGAGCGGTGTTTACACAACAATCAGGGTGATGTGTGATGGTGATGGAAAGAATGGACGCTTACAGATTTGTCATAACTTATTTCCTGGGGCAAAAAATGCACCACAAGGTGGGTTGTAAGTAGTCTGACAGCCCTAAATAACTAGTACCCAATCTGGAGGCTGCCTGAGAAAGCTAAAACCAGCTACACTGTCCCAGCAATGAAAGGTAAATGTATTTTTCTAGCCTCTCTTTGCAGAAGAGGAGGCCGAGCTGCCCGTGGTTAAAAACGGAAACCCCGGTGTCCTGTTCTCATCACCAGTGACAGAGATCCACAGACTCCGTGAGATGAATAAAACGAAGATGATGGGCCCTAAACTGCAAGAGTTTGATGGGGGAGTGGGAGGAGAAAATCCCCTAAGCACTGCTTTGCCAGCCTAGTGTGAGGGGTTTGCTGTACACAAAAACATACGCTGTTGAATACCATGGGATTTCCTTAAAAAGTCTCCATTTTGGGGGAGTTTAACTCAGGAGTTCCGAGTGCATAATCGCACTTTTGCCAGAGTTTGCAAATTGACATTTTGTTGGGAAAGGAAAAACATGGGAAAAGAGGGATGATGAACAGCAAAATGCAAAGTATTAACCCCAGGAAGGGTTCCTGATGGTTCTTTTTTTTCAAATGCTGTGCTTCTCCCAGCGCAAAAGAGCCACCTGATGATACGAAGCGGACATCACAACGCTCAAAGCTTGTATTATTTTCAGTGACGCAGGAATATTTTTTCTCTTTTCCCCTTCCACTTCCCCTGAAAATAACACGCAGAAAAACAGGCTAAAGACACGCATACAATAGGGAAATTTAAACAAGATGCAATCTTGCAAATTAACACTCAGAAGAGAAGCAACCGTTAAAATAAATAGGAAAGGCAGCTTCGACAAATTAACCTGGACTACCCAGAACAACAACAAAAAAACCCAAACACAAAGTACCCTCCCCCCCAAATCCCTCAAAAACAACAACAAAAAAAAGGATTTGGTAAATTTTCTTTGATTTTAGAAGTATGGCTGTTTTCAAATTGTATGTCTGGAGATGCAAATCAGCTCAGGCAATATGCATGCAAATCCTGAGTATTACTGTCTTCTTTCTCTCTAATCCCAACCTGCAAGCTACACATAAAATATGATTTCCGACTAGTTAAACTGCAGTGTGAACTCTGCTGACAAACGTATCGAGGAGCGCAATGCAGATTATCGCTGGTAGCAGATCTCAGTTCTTACAAGGAAACTAAAGATCAGACCGTAAAAACTTCATGCTCATTGATGGGTGGTTTGTCACTTAAATCCAATTTTAGTCATCCGAGTAAAGCAATTTTATTCTTAGCGAGTTAAACACACTAGTGCAAAGAGGTGAACAGAGCATATAACCAGCAAAGATACCCTTCTCCTACTCTTCACTGAAGAAAATATACCTAGAACATACAATATATAGGGAAATCTTTTATTTCATTTTCTACCAACAGCTGGGCTCCCTAAGGTGCTGAGCACCTATCCTGGCCATGGTATGAGTCCAGAAAACCACGCAGCTGCCTCAAACTGGACAACCAAACCAGTAAGCTTTTTGTAATTTTCCTAGTTTCATCAGGAACTGTCAGTAGCGTTGCTTGTAGCATTTACAGCCCTGATTCAGGGCTAATTTAACCCGGTCCAGAGTAGGACGGAATCAGTTCCTAGTGGGTATCGATAAGCTTAATATGAATAAGAAGCGATTGTAGAAGCTAACATTGATAGGAGCGAGAAGCAAGAAACCCTGCTTCACAACCACCACCAACACACGGAGATCTGCAGAAATCAAAGCACAGGATGCACTATGGTTTCCACTGCATTCCTCAGACTCAGAGATCTGCCAATATTTTGCACGTAAGCACGCGGACCTTCAAAAGAGCCGATTTTGTCCCAAGAAAGTACAAAACAATCACTACAAAGGAAAGTAATGAAAAATCCTCCTCCTGAACAAACATGCCGTAAAAATAAAGTGTAAATTATAAAACCCTAATGAAAACAATCACTCCTCCCCCAAAATTGCTCAAATAATGGGATGAGGAAGTTTTCACTGATTAGATTAAATAACGTGAAGCACTTTCAAACTCCAGTAACAAACTACTTTGCTTTAAAAGCAGTGACAGAAAGCAAGGCACGACACATGGAGCAATACAGGGGTATGTGGAGGCAAAGTGAGGCCTGATCCAGAGCCCTTGGTCATGGAAAAGGCTTCTCAAAAGCAAACCACCTCGGCTAACTCCGCTCTCAGGGTTTACTGCTCAGGTCAGTGGAAGAAAAATGAGGCTAAATAATGTTTTTGAAAACGCCAGTTCTTGAAAGCAAAATTATTACACTGAGGACTGAGCACCATCAAGCACAAAACTCCGGCATCGCAGCTTGAGACAAAATGACAGACCCTCGCACAAAGCACCTCTCTAAGATTATTTCCCCAACTCAGCAGAGAATATAGTGAAACAGGTCGTACATCACAGGAGTAAAACCACATGATGCTCAGGAATTAAATTCCTTGAGACAAGGGGTCTCCACATTTATTCTACCCCACCAGCTCTCAATGTCAAATATCTCAATCTTACAAGGGGTCAGCTTCCTACCCTCAGTCTGCCACGTTCAACCTTGGATCCAAAAAGCCTGGCAGTGACGGAAAGGAGAGGGAGGATGCTAAAATTAGTTTCTTTACTGTCTTTTGCCTTGAGATATTTTCATTCTTTACAGCACTCCTTTTCAAGCACATGAAAACCAACAAAACAGGCGGATTCCTCTTATCCACAGCAAAAGGTATTGCAAACGTTAGTGCAACACCAGGGAATCCGTACCTGCTATTACACATCCACCAAAAGCATCGATCTCACGGTGGCCTGGCCCACTAGGACGCTGGAGCACCAGCACTGTGTTTGGAGGCACCTTTCGCACAGCAGATAGTCTTCGCTCCGTTGCTGCTACAGAGGAGGTGGTCCTCTCTTTTACCCCTCTTATTGCTAGAAAGCTCATTCCCAGCCTCAGAATATTCATGGGCACTTCATTGCCCATTTGTATTTGTTCCAGCACTGTCCTTTAGCTTAAATGGTTTGCTGGGTGTGTTTATCACCTTCGGTATCAGTCATGACCTCTATCAGCCTTCATTTTCCTCAGCTAAACAAGCCAAGCTTTTTAGCCTATTCCTGTATTCAATTATCAATCATCAGCTGTTCAATTAGAGACGGTGCAACTCTAACACCAAGCAGCCTCAGAACGCAAGATATCATCCCAGCCACCGTGACAGAGACAACGCAAAGTTGTGTCAAGAGCAAGTACACAATTAATCCATAAATCAGGAGAGAAAGCAGGGGCAAGAGGAGAATTGAAAGCAGCATTTCCCCTTTCGGTGGGTTAAATGTGACTTCCTCCCATGTTGCTGCAGAAATCACATCCAGGACAAGTTGCTCTCAGGAAGCAATTACAGGGAAGCAGCAGTGCAGAAGATGAATCTGTTTCTCAGCTCTTCCATATGTCACTTCTAAAGAAGGAGCTGGTCATGTGGCTCACAACTTCAAATCTAAATATTTCTAAAGGAAAACATCCCTAAATGTGAATATTATCTACTGGCCACGCAGGATCTCAAATTATGCAAAACACTTTGAAGCATTTTATGGACCAGTCCAAAATACATCAGTTAAATCCTGATCTCTATGCTGTTAAAGGCAAACTACTGATTGATGACATGGGGCAAGATGTCATCCGTGCTCTCTGTTGCACTATTATCAGGCTCTGTCATACAAATTTCACATGTGCCATGGATGTGGGCGACAAGCAGTGTGGGGAAAAGCTGTAAAATGCAATTGTGTGAACTTGACCTAGTGTTTTCAACAATTTCTATTTAACCTAAATGGGAACATCTTTGAAAATGTATCATTGCTGAAGATGCTTTCGGCAGAAAGTTTGTGGGTTTTTTGAGTTCTGAATACAGGTGGCCTCCATCATATAAATATATATGTGTGTATGTATGTGTCTGTGTGTCTCAGGGCAGAGGGGAACCTTTCTTTACAAAGACCGTTCTTTGAAGAAACTTGGTCTTACTGACATTAAAAAAATGCTATTTCTTGATATGGCTCCCTTTCATTAGAAGTTTCTGAAGATTTATTTTCATTGGAGTGTGAAATAAAAATAAATTCTGAAACATGACAGGCTTCTGTAGAAAATAAGTAACATTTTACAGGCAGCTGCAGTGATCATGCCTTTATTCAAGTCAAGCTAAATATGCTCTAAAGAGTTCAAAATTCCTTTTAATTAAAACACTTATCAGTATCATTTTACTTGGTGCAAGTATGATGACAAATGTGAATCTGCAGCAGGTGCACATGACTATTTCTGACACTCACTAAAGAATATGTAAAACCATTTTAAATGGTTGTCGTACTGCCACATCTCTTTGCTTCCCTTCTGGGTGGGAAGGAGTTTGTGCGTACCCGCACCCCTTAGCGGGCAAATCCAAGCCTTGCCTGCTAATAGATGTTGAGGTTAACACTAAGCAATTCAAAGCTTCTCATTAATTACTACTAATTGTCATGGCAATCTCCTTTCTCCTGTTTGACATCATAAGCAAATGAGTTTTCATTGCAGGATAGGTAAGAAGAGAGATGCTTGGGAAAACATAATTAGTTTCACTAATTAGTGTGATCTAATTTGAATATTTCTATTGGCTTCTGTAATTTAAAAAAAAAAAAAAAAAACACAAACAAAAAAACCAACCCTCAACAAAGACAGTTCCACATTCTGAAAATTCAGTTCATAAATTAAGATAATCAGCACTGCAATCCTGTTTCTCCATAAAAAAAGCCGTCTCTGATGACGGAACATCCCCCCCCAGGCAATGTTGCCCAAAATCAAAACAGAAAGAGTCCCCTCTTCCAGAGACAGAGATGAGAGGACACGGTCATGTCAAACCTCCCACATCTCAAAGAAGTAACTTACTAGCACTAATAACCCCACCTTAGATATTTGAATGAAATAATTGTGTCTGCTTACTTTGCCTTTCATCATCAATTAGGTCAATTTGCATTTGGCATCTCTCTGCCCAAGTCACACCGTCATATTTCACACAACTAGCGGTGGGTTCACAATAAGGCCTCATTCAAAGCAGCATGTGGCAATTTTTTGGGAAGGGTGGAGGACTTGTGCGGAGTCTGTCCTAGAGCTGGGTCAAAGCTGGTTTTAGTTATTTTAATTCTAAGCTGCTGAAGAACTTCTTCAAACCCCTTCGACCCTCAAAATTTGGAGGTTTGAATAGATTAACTGGATGGTTTTATCTTCTTGTACCATTCTAGGAGGATATCACCATTGAATTCTCCCGGAAGGAATGATGAGTTTTCTTCCTGATGAGAAGAGTGAAGGAAATATTCTTCTGTATATAGAGCATACCACGGTAGCAATTTTCTTAAAGCTTTGGATTTGGCTGAAAAATCCAAGCAGTGAAGCACCTACTACAATTTCTTTGGCTATTAGAAACCAAGCAAGACAGTCAGAGCTGTTGGTGAAGTATAAATAAAAATACATTCTTTTATCCAACTTCCCAGCTACTACTGGGGCTGATATACAGCTAGAGGAGCCCAAGCATGTTGCTTTACACTGCTGAGGTGTCACAAGCCCATGGTGTTAGACTAGCAGGAGCTGGGTGAATAAATACAGGTAACGATTTATTCAACGTGTTTCTGTTTCACATAATAGCCTGAGCAGATTATGATATTCTTTTACGTGTCCCCTATTCAAATACGCTTCTGGATATTTTTAAAGTCACGACTGACTGGAAATATCTGAGATTCTAGCTGTTTTGTTTAGCAATGAGCAGTCAAAGCTTGCTTCTACCCCCGACCCGATGAGCCCCCAAACATTTCCAGCACAAGTTCATGCAGATGTGAAATTAATGTTCGCCTTCTGCTGTTAACTTTTACCAGCAAAATAATAAATTCAGTTAATAACGGAAAAGAGTATTCATGGTGCTTTCTTGACAGCGCTCATTCACCTCTGCACTTGTTATGGTAAAACAGAGTACTCGATGCTGTTCACTTTTGGCAAAACTCCACCATTCAGATACTGCTGCAGCCACAGGCTGGAACAGATCCGGGGCAGTAAAAAAAAAAAAAAAAAAAAAAAAAAAAAACCAGCATCTAATTGTAAAACACAAATGTTTTCCTGATGGAGCGGGGGCTTTCTAGGAGGCTACAGCCCATCTCCAGGTAGGCTTTCACGCCATGGCTATTGTATAGAAACGCCATCTCCTCCGCAGCGTGAAAGCCTTCAGTTGTTCTTCCGAGCAGGACACAATGTGAAACGTGACTGGCGAGTTTTCTCCATAAACAAACTAAACCTCTCTCCCTTACAGAGCTGCCTTTCTTCTCCCAAGACCTACTAAAAGCTTGGAGTCTCCTTGAATCTATTAGAAATCCTTCCTGGAGAGAGGAACCAGACATTGTAAATGAACCATGGCTTAGAAGCCCCCTTGTACCTGCAAATATCCCACAGATTCCAGAGGCATTTTATGTCGTGCCTATTTACCTGTCATGCTAGTTCTCACCCTATGATTCATTTATTTTTAATGTTTTCAGCGGTTTTTACCGATACTTTTCAAGGTGTTAGGGTGTCCCCTCTGTAGCACTTTTGGATTTGCTTGCAGAACTAATACACTGTGGCAACATACAGAGAATATTGTTCAGATGCTTTGAGAAAAATTTAAAAAAAAAGAGTAAGCTTTCCCCATTACCTACACACACATGCACACATGACTAATAACTCAGACCAGCCATCAGGCTCTCAAAGAAGCTTAACAAGCCCAGTGGGAGGGCAAACCCAGAACCAGGTCAGCCAGAGGGGACCTTGACCATCAGCCTCCAGACAGGGCAAACGTGGAATGCCTCGCAGCATGGTCTGGATGGTCTTCAAAGCCAACAAGGATGGAGATTCCCCACCTTACTGGGTCCCAATGATTACTTACCTTTAGGATACTTTTCTTCCCTACACCTAGCTCCAGTTTTCCAAAATTTTGCTTACACCAGGGGTGCAAAACCAGTATTTTGGGTGCAGATGGCAAGTGAAGGGGTGTCGCCTCTGCAAGGCGTGGTGACCTGGTTCAGGAACGGCACGGCGACCACCCCCCTAGGTCTCTCGGTCCATTAGCTCGCAGACACCAACGTGGTAGACGGCAAATGGCGTTTATTAGTGAATGACACGGCGTTATATAGCTTAGGTTTACAACGTCACATCCGTCCGCTTACCTCACAAACTAAGTGCCATTTGGCTATCAGGAGAGAGGTCCTGTCTTTCCGTACAGCGCGATATCTTCCGGTCGCCTGGCCCTAACTACCTACATTGGGGACAAAAACTCACTACTGTCCATGCTCCGGTTGATCCAGCCCTAGTCCCCACTGCCAAGGAGCTTACCAGATCCTTGTAAAAAAGAGTTACTACCTGGTTGATCCTTTCCCTGTTTGTATCTCCAGAAAACCCCTATTCTGACATTGTAGCAGAGCTTGTTCTTGAGCTATTTTATGGGGGTTTCATGCTCCACAAAAATTAATCTTTTTGAACAACTATAAAGGTCTATCAGTAGAGAGAGAGATCCCCAAACAGAAAGTTACTGGAACTTATCCTCATCTAAATTCAGATCTGACGATACTGTAGCCACTCTGCAGGGTTCAGTCTGGCACAAAATTCCCCAAATATTTCCCAAAGTCCTGGGCAATTCTGGAGTTGCCTCTGAACCACGCACTGCCAGGCTGGCTCCATCGGCTCTCTCCTTGCAGAGCTAGCACGAAGCAGGCTTGCCTGCCTCCACAAAAGCTGCCATCACACCTTCTGGTTCCCCTTTTGATACTGATAATTCAGTATTAAGGGCAAAAACCCCTTCTAAGAAAGCATTGAAAGTACAACTCAATATTGAAACATCTGCACATTCTTAATTGTCTGAGCTGGCCCCTCCATCAAAAATATTCATTATTTGCTGCATTTCCTAAATAACGGGGAAAAGTCACCACTGCATTTCCTAATAATGTATGCCCACAACTCTATTTTCTCCATCTGCTATGCTTGCCTAAGACTGGTCATTTGTTACCTGCTAGTTCCAATTGATTTCCTTTTGCCTCTGCTTTCCTTCGCCATGAGTGCAGAGAACAAACAACACGATTTATACCAGCCATCTAGTACCAATCATTAGATAACAAGGCCCTTTACTGAAAGCATTTAGAGTAAAACAATACTTTAAGTTTACCTTTGCTTTCATTTCCTTCTTTATTACTTCAGGTTCAACATAAGGCCAAAGAAGTTCCACTTACACGGAAGATTAGACAGTCATCCAATATACATCCTTCACATCCTATACAACATATAGTACCCAGTTTCTAATGCAATTGTTTAAGTTTCTTTTTTAAATTGGTTTACTGAAATTCTCAGCCCTCCTTCTCTTGTACTCATTTGCTACCTATTGACCTGAATGTGGAGAGACAACTGCTCCATTTGTGGTAAGGTGGCTTTTACCCCAAAGAAGCCCAGACATGGATGGCCTTTGGGCTTCAGCTCATCACGCCTGAAGGGGAAATGGAGAGAAAAGGAATTGGGGGAGTCCTACTGGTGTCTCTCCTCATCTTTTCCCACCTCAAACTGAGCCTGGTTCACTTTCTGCTCTCCTATTCTCTGCAGTATGGAAACATTTCTTCTCCACACAGAAAAGAGCTGGGCTAGAAGAAACTGAATAGGAGAAACTGAGCCCAGAGATATAAAAGTCAGCAAGAAACTCAAAAATGCAAACCTGCCAGCTGTACTCTGAAGGCTCTTTTGGGCAACTTCGTTCTTCACGGGGAAGTAACACTCCATGCCTGGGCAAAGTGCTGTCCTAATGCAATGCTCTTTCCCTACTAATAATTAATGTGTGCATGTATACTTATGTATTAATATCCAACCTTTGACAGAGTTAGAAATTTCCACCAGAACAACATAAAAAAGTTTTCTAAAGGCAGATTATGCTCCAGTAAAATTTTAGTAACATTATTCTAGCAATGGCTGTTCTACCTGCTCGTAATTCAGCGTCAAGCGGTTGACATTCAACCACCCAAAGTGACAGGAGAGGTTCAGTACTTTAAGAGAACGGCTTTCTGGAGGGACGCCGTCCTCTCTCGCCCCAACCACCACCAGAAGCATGAGCTCTCCAGCAAGAGGTGATGCAGAAATAGCTATGCTATTCTGTAGACACGCCTGAAACTGCAGAAGCAACAACACCCAGAAGATTGAAACCTTTTAGGTCAAGGCTGCCAAACAGACTGGTTCCCGCTGTGACACCGAACGGGCAGTCTCCGTTACCTAATTCTTCTGGAAGTTCAGGAAAAAGTCTCCCGGTGGAAACTCTTGACTCCTGAGCACTTTGGCAAATCTGGATCTTATTTAGATGCCTAACTGGGGGCTGAGCAGTAGAGGACTAGCAGGGTGATAATAAAAGGAAACATTGCAGCAATTTATCATTGGGGAGCAGTAAGAGATCCTTCCCAATTTTTTTGTTAAGCACACTTTAATCAATATAGCCTGGTTTTCTGAAGTTAGATGTGAGCTGTGAAATTCAGATTTTGATTTCCCCAAATACGTCATGGTTACATCTCCAGAAACATACTGGAGAATCGCCCTTAATTTTCTACAGAGTGATACTGCCGGAACAAAATTGGCTCTGTCTCTAGTATGGCAATGCATGTTTGAATGCCGCTTTATACATTTTAGAAGGAACATGTATTGTATAGTATAGCAGTTCTTTTAATATTTTATTAATTATATAAGACAATATAATTTATCACAGCATTTTGAGACAAGGATCAAATATTTCTTCTGACAGAAAAATTAAAAATCCTTTTCACTGAATATTTATATATTTTACAGTGAATAAAAAAAAAAAAGAAGTTTTCACATTTTAAAAAATCTATTAATTTCAAATCCAAGTGCTTTGGGGTTTATGCAAGTGCAAAACCTTTGCAAGGGACACATCCAAAGCCCAGTGAATCACTTGAAAATGCCCTTCAACCCCAAGAGGCAGAGCTTGGGCCCTGTGGCATTTAGCTGTCAAAAGGAGGACCTGGGTACACACACTCACGTGCTAATAATTGAAAGGTCAGCTCCATATACCTTTCATTTTGCAAGAGGCTGTAAAGGCTGGGAATTTCCTCTCCAGTTACCCACAATTCAAGCTGACATCCAAGACTGGCTCAGCTCATCACAAAACAGAGACAACTGCTGCGATTCAGAGAACTGCCATTTTGCACAGGTTTAAAAAAAAAAAATGTTCAAATTCCAAATAAATTTTGCTCTAAGGTTTTTGCCTAGGCCTCTGTGAACTAATAATAAAAGGTTATTGTCGAGCTATAGCAAAAAAGCCTCTGACTGTAGCCAACTGTCCATCCTCCTTTCAGCAGGGGGGCCGCATGTAATTTTCTGCCTTCGATTAAGATTCACCACTAAATTCATCTTCTTTTAAAACCATATTATTGCACCCTATGGTATCACATGAAATGCACAGCAAAGGTTTGGGAATTCTTTTGGAGGATGATGGGGAGTGGAAGCCCATGTTAGAGGCACAATGGAAATAAATGCATAATTCAGTCCTTGCTTTTTTATTTGTCCTTGGCATTAATGAAGAACAAATTAGCTACTCTCCTTGGGTGTCTACCAGAAATAATAGTAACAACTAGAGCTCTTTCCCCCCCTCAGTAATATGTTCCTTTGTAGATAAGCACTGTGAAGAGGTAAAATTATGTCTTTTAAAAGTTTACTGTTTTCTTGTTCTAAGATGTAAATGATAGGGTTGGGACTGGGAAGTAATTCAGAAATATTTATTCCACTGAGACAATAGCTTTTTGTCATCAGAAGAAAGAATTGGTGACTATCAAAATGAAACAAAAAGACAACAGCATTAACCATGGCGTGCGCTCCATCAGTAAATAAGAAACGCACCTTTCCAAAGTCTCTGCACGCCAAAGCCGGAGCCCCGGGTGAGGGAAGGGATCATAACAGGAACAACCGCCCCGTAAGGTGACCTGGCTGAGGGTCAGAGCATTTTTATTGTTATTCATACATGTGCAATAAATATAATAAGATACTTGAAGTATTTCCTCCTCTTCCAGACAATTAATTTACAGCCTGTTTCATCAACCTTTTATGATGTGTAACAGGGACCTCAAAAAAACGTAAACATCTTTGCGTCATTTTACAGTTACGATATCCTGACCAAGGCAGTTCTTGGTTGGAACCAAGCATTCAGCTTGGAAGTGGAATTTACTTATTTAGAGACTGCAAAGTGTTGAAACCCATGGCATAACCATGGCAAAGCAAAATAACGGCTCTCAAGTGAAGACCAGCGCATGGGCATAACTGAAAGACAGATCTACCTGCAGTGCAATGCTTTGTATAATTAAATCAACCTGCCACTGTCTCATCTATTATGTAGATGTAGAAATACTAATAATAATTATCCTCACATATCTAGAAAGACTGAATTAATGGTTCCAAGCAGCAAGAACTTGTTTGTGTTTGGATCTCTCTCACCAGAGCTTCTTTAACTAGCTCCTGGGTAGAATTCATTAATTTTTATTAACAGGGAAAACATTTGTCCCCGTGACAATATTTGCATTGCCTGAATGATTTTCACCTCTGCCACAAGGTGTACTATCGGCTCATACATCACACGATTACTTGGAGAGCAGAAAGACCCTCAGTCATTAGTGAGTGAATTAAAGATGATCTAAAGAGCTATTAATCACAGTGACAAAAGCCTTAATGTTGCTGTGACCCTAGTGGAGCCTGGGGACTAAAAGGGAAGCCGAGGGAGAGAAAATGGAAACATATGTTTTCTCCAAAATAACCTACCTTAGGAGAACTGTCAAAGATAGAGTCACATCAAACTGAGAAATTCTGCCATACCAATGCTCCTAGATTTTACTAGGGGGGTTTCTGTAGTCAGTCTACTTTATTAGTATTATTATTATTTACAGTCAGTGTAAACAATTAAGCAATAAAAGATACATGGTATATTCAGACCTTCCATTTCTTTGTCAGGAGTTATTTAAAAGTAATATATTTAGAGCAAACTGATACTCGTAACATACTCTAGCATAAACAGAGATCACTTAGCACACAATGTAGTCCAGGTTAAAGATTTAGCATCTACATACCATGTGGAAAATACCAGGCAGTGAACCCTATTTCTGTGTTTTCAATTTGAGACTGTACTATTAAATAAATTCAAGAAAAAGCAAAGCCTTTGATTTGCTGACACTAACTCAGATTCAGTGAGATGAATCAGATGTTCAGACACAAAGCTTAAATAGCAAAACCCAAATACATTAAAACAACAGATATTTTTAATCTTTCCAATAATCATTTTAGTCACTCTCAGTCACAAGCTATTCTTATTGGCACTGGTTTAGCGAGAAGTGGCTATAATAGCATTATCTCTTTATTTTATGGTTAGTAAGATACCTGCACAAAAAACTATATATAGAGATGTAGCTGAGAGTCTCATTAGAAATGCTACCTTGTATTGTATTTTTAATTTTTTTTCTTTGAATTATTTCTTTGAATATTAGAGTCTGTAGATATCAAATACATACAGATCAGGACATTGGAAAAAAAGTCTGTAAACATTGCCTATCTGAATAAGCATTAAACATTTGGAACTTGATTATGCAAGGGATTTTAAGGGCATGTTTATGATTCACAGCTTACCATTTTGAAACTAAGCAAAGAGTAAACCCAAGGTATATTGTGAAGTCTTAGACTTAGAAACAGATCAGCACATGAGCTTGTATCACATCCCTCCTCCGGGAAAGGCAGCTGCCCTTGTCTCGTAGTCCCAGAGGAGGTTGCTCAGCTCTCCTGGGGATCCCTCTCTACCTCACCCAGCAAATGCCGTGGCCCCAGGGCCCTTCACTCCCCTGTCCCTAAGGCAAAGGGACAATACTGCTTTCTGGTAAGTGATGCTGTTCAAGAAGATAGCGGACACTGGCAGCAGAGTTTTTCACACCACCATTTCAAGTAGGCTTCACAGAGGGGGACTGAACAGTAGTTACGGAGGGAGCTGGCTTGTTCACAGTTGCTGAGCTCAACCTCACCAAAGTCAAGTCAGACAAACTGAGTTGAGGCCATGTAGGAGCATTCTGCTGTCCTGGCCATGGCTGCTTCCTCAGTACCTTCCCATCACCCCAAAATCTTCCTATTCCTTCTGAGCTGGGAGCAGAGCTCACCCTATCCTCTCTGCTCTTTTAACTCACTGACACAGCAGAGCATCTTGCTCCACTTTATTTAATTTCTTTCTCCTTCTGTACACATTACAAAGAGATGTCTTGGAGCAGCTGAGCTCCTGGTACCCTCTGCTGTGCTCGTCTGTGCCTCGTGGACAACTTGCAGTGGTTTCCCTCCTGCCAAGTGTGTTCTGGTGCTGTTCCCAAGTTATGCTCCCTAAGGATCTGATCCGCCGCTCCTGAAGAGCTCCTATTTGTTTCATCACCTTTGAACAGATACAGAGGTATAGGGAAGCAACTGTAATAAGCACAGCAGCCAAACATTAAAAAAAGTTATAAGGATGCACATCAGGAACCTTCCACCTCCCTCTGCCCTCCTCTCCCTCCACCCTCTGGGCCTTCAAATTAGTCAGTCTCCCAAAATTCTTTTAAGAGGATTTGAAATCACTCTCCTCAATCTCAGGCTCCAATCCCATGCAGATCTCTGGGATATTAATGGGCTCCACAAAGATGAACTTGTTTCTAGACAGGATTGTTGCCTTACTTTTATAAAACTCTTAGTATTTAGTGATGTGATATCTGATCGGTCTAAAGTAAAACTTTCATCTCAATGAGAAAGGTCAGAACATATTCATCTGATGTCAGACCTATACATAAACAAGCTTCCTTAAATGACAGATCAGAAGCAAGAAGTGGTCTCTTTTTTCTAATAGCATCAGCCCAGCTGCAGTTCTCAGTGGCGCTTATTCTCAGCTGGTCTGCTTTCAACTTTCACTTCCTATTTAGAAAGCTAAATTGGGAGTGCTTTAATCTTCTGGGTTCATTTCCTTAATGAGAAGTGAAAGGTATAAGTGGCAGCAGGTAAAGAGATATTGAAAGCTGTGGCAGACCAGCATTTAAATTTTGAGAAAAGCTAGATCAGAGCATTTTCTAATATTCCTTTCTTCTAGGATAGTTAAAAAAAAAAATTACAAAACCAATTACATCCAAAGTTGTGGTTGCTGGGAAGATGGCACATCAGCAGAAGTGCAAAGTCTGAGTGGGGCAGAGAGGAGACTTTGTGGGCTTTGTCCTGCAGTGTATTGAGTAGCTCTGCCCTGATTCAGCAAACCACCGAAACGCACTCATCCGAGCTCGCATTTCTAGAACAACACAGTGCCCAGCTTACAAGTAAGCGAAGACGGCCTTGTTGCTGGTAGTGTCCTCAGCACCTCGCAGGATGAGGCCTTAGGAGCAGAAAACAGAAATGTGTAGATCGGAACTCCCCTAAAAGCTTCATCTTGGCAGTCTTTACTGTCAGTGGAAAACATCATGCCTTGGCTTGTACAGTTTTGCTTTCCAGATATTAAAAAAATTATTCACGCCCCTGCATCAGTTCTCCCCCCAGAAACCTTAAGAAAATTAAGAGAAAATCAATCTGATGTAACATCCATCCCACAAAGAGGGTAGGTGTGATGCCAGGACAAGCTTTGTTTCACAAGCCTCAGCCCAGTGAAGAGCACAACTCATTGCTCGTTCCTTTGCCTAACTGCTTTTCCTGCTAATCTGTGTTTGTTTAGGGAGACAGAAATTCCTATCCATTTCAGTCACAACTAAGAAGTCTCGCAGAAATCCAGGCCCTGGATTTCAACATCTGTGCCCACTTGAGGATATCACTTATGTCAACATTTCCAGAAGTGGCCACTGCATGGGACTCCCCTTCCACGTGTGCAGTCTCAGCACCGCTGGTCCACTCCTCCCAGCGCCTCAGCACATCTGGGTCCCCCCAGTTCTGCTCCATCGTTTGATACCTTTTTATATTTCCATTAAATGATTACACAGGACATACAAAACAAGAGTTTCACTGCTTTTGTGTCTTGCCTTCCACTAAGTTACAGCTGAAACAACCTAGAGAAGAGTTATCGGATAAAGCGCTAAATTTCAGCAGCAGAAAGGAGTAAAACGGGCACTTTTTGAGCAGAAAGGTTGAATATTGCCACAAGCCCATAAGCTGTCACGCACTGCATCATGTAGCACACCGCTGGTGCTGCACTCCCATGGGGAGCAGTCTGGAAAAATAGGTTTATATCATGCCAGGACACCTGCTAACACCCTTCACTGTGCTCCCCACTCTGTACCTGAATGTTCATGGCTAATTAAGAGGTAACAACACCTAATTTCCCACTGCACTTCAGGTGTTTGGAGAAGCACTTTATTGCATTTCCCCTGGGTTTTGTTTCTACACATCCTATCCACATGTTACTGACTTAGCTCATTAAATACAAATTGACATCTCTACCATACTGGGCAGAGTATCCTCAAAATCCCCTAAATATTGTGGTGCCTTAAAACTAACATGGAGCAGGCTGGAATACACTGTACAAATGAAAGTAAGTCTGGGAAACAACACTAACAGAGGCTCATTCCCCTAATACATGGAAAAAAAAGGGGATCCAGTGCAAATGAAGCATAGGATGGTAAATAAGAACTGTGTTCGCTTGCAGTCATGCACTATAGCCATTAAGCCTTAAGGTCTTAAAGGTACCAAGCAATGCATATGATAAATTTCTCAAAAACATCCCAGCCATAACATAGTTCTTGCTGATTGCTCATTTACCCATAATGCATGCTGTCATAGCAAAGCCTGACAAATGACAGAGAAAGCTCAGGTTATTTTTTACGCTGACTGCCAAGCCCCTCACCTCAGATTATTCATTTATTAGGGCAATCACTGAGGTCTGGGTACTTAATATTGTTTTCACCAAATATGAAAATGATCTACTTGCCTATTCTTTAGTTCCTCCTAGGGCAAGCCATTTATCATCAGCCCTGGATAAATGACTGCTTCATTATAGCCATAATTTATGAGATGTTAGAACTAAAGAGCCACACCTAAAGACTTAAAGCTTTAATATGGATTAAAATAAGATAATCAATCAAGCATATACAAATTTTCTTTAGAATTATTTCTTGCTTTGAAATGGCTTCGCATTTTTAGAATGGAGGTAGTCTTAAAATTTCTTGTTACCCGACCTCAGGCAAGCTTGTTTAAAAGTCCATAAGGAAATCTAGGTTATAACCTTATTGGTCAGTCTTAGAAACCACTTGGTAATCATTACATGAGTCAATAAAATTGCCTTTTGGGCTAAGGGGCTTTCTTGTGTTTTTGATGGCGTAGGTGTAACCCAGACCGAGAATGGCTGCAAGCCTTCGGTCCAGAACAGGTGGGGAAAATGCAAATTGATGCCAGATTCCTGCATTCTCTGTAGATATTGCCGTGCTTTTCATCTCCTTCCTTGGAAGTTTGCTCATCTGGGGTTACAGAGGAGGGAGAGTTGAATGTAATTATTTAAAAATATTTCCATGATTTTTAGGGTGTTTCTGTGCCTGAAACAGTTTCACAGCTCAGAGTTTGGATGAGGGAAGCTTCTTCCGCTATCTGGGGAATGAAATATCCCTTCCTCCTAAAAGAGCATTGCAGCTTGAAAGAAAAAGTTTCTGGTTTGTCTCTCGATTGTATACTTGCTAGCACAGAGCCAACACAAATATTATTTCTCAAGCATGCGCCTTGCTTGAAACACTAGCCTAAACCTACTTAACCATTTAATCCTGCATCTTTTGAAGCCCAAGGTTGGAAATATATAGTTTGTTAGATTTTTTGAACACGTATTGCTAAGGCAGCGATGCAGCTACAGCTCCCGTGTGGGGCAGACGTCTGCCAGCCAGGCATAGTGAGGGCACAAAGGTCTCGGGCAGTGCTGGAGCCCCAGGGGCTACAAGCAAGACACCTGGGCTATCCCGGGAACTCAACAGCAAGCCCACAGCAGCGGGCAACGCACGATGTGATGAACAGGCTGCTGGGAAAGGGTACTTTATTTTCCTCACGCACCAAGAGCACAGCACACAACCCAATGTGACTAACACCCCGATAGATGACATGGGCAACCTGAACATCTCCTTGAAATTCAAGCCTGGATTAATATGCCCAAAAGAGATAGGGGTGTGATGCACCCAAAGACCTTGTACTTGAAGCCACGGTTACAAATGAAAACTGAACTTTCCCAACAGCAACAGCTTCATGCTCTCAGGATAAGTGCCTGTGACATATGTTAAATTGAAACATATTGTTGGGCTTATGATGAGACAATATACTGCAACTTCATACAACACTTACAGTTTCAGCCAACGAGGCTTCTTCAGTAATGCTAACACTGGTTTAAGTTTAATCCCAGCACCAGGCTTTGTTAGCTAAAGGGCATTTTTCACTATGGACTAAGCTCTCCCTTTCATACAATTTGGTGTCAGCATTTCAGCAGGAATAAGACAATCCAAGCTCTGCAGCTCCCCTGTGTAAGAGCTATTTAGGTATATCTGTGCAAGGAAATACTTGATACGCACACATTATAAATGCAAGTCGGTGAAACATATCTACCTATGCACGTACGCGATTATGAACATATACGTGTGTAGGAATATATTTGTTGGCACAGGTACATGACAGATTTTTTTTTGGATGTATCTGCAAATAAATGGCTAAAATACAAAATTATAGGCATAGTCTCAAAAGCGTTCAGAAACTATATTTGCATCCTTGACCTCAAAAAGTCTATTTCCCTAATTATTTGGGGAATTTTTGACTGGAAGCTTGACAGAATTGAGCCACATGCAATTCTCAACTTCAAGTATTGAGATCTGGATAATGAGACAGTTTAGCAGGACTCACTTGCTAGCTGACGCATAAGCAGCCTTAGGCAACAGCAACAGAGACTGGCCCGCTCCTCTTTCAAGGGCAGACCTGCAGATCCCGCTGGAGCCAAGAGGCAGCAGGACATGCACCCAAGACTCACAGAGCCATAAGGTGCTAAGAAAAACCCAGTTCCCCTACGTGAGCCATTCCCCGCTGACCAGACCTTCAGACTCAACACGGAGGCGATACCCCATGGCAATGGAGAAGCACGTGGACCATCTTCACCAGGCCCAGACATCTCTTTCCCATTGTGATGCTGCTGGGCTGCAGGACAACACTTCCAGCCAGGCTAAGCCAACCCCTCCCAGCCCAGGAGGGCTGCATTTTCCTCAAGGACTCCAGACCCTCTCCAAGTCAAAATTCATCATCATCATCAACTCTTAAAACCATTTCTCTCTCAGAGTAAGAAGTTGTGTTCCACGTTCTTCGCCAAAATAAATGTAAGATCAAGTTAGAAAGCCTCCAAAATAGGGTTGGTAATGCAAATATTGACACAGCAAAGAGGAGAGAGTGCAAGAGCATGGCTGGACAGACAGTCTGAATGTGAAATATTTCACAAAAAAAGTCATCTTTATTTAGCGGGTGATGAAATCAGTGACTATTTTAAAAGGTTCATAGTTTTTGTAGCCCAGACGCTTATGCCCCCAAGTTATATAATGGGAACATGAAGGAAAGGCAGTTTTCGCAAGTTATGTTTGGGATTAACGCTGCAAGCTCTCTATATGCAGGACTCCTGCTGATTTCCGTGGAAGTTTTGCTGGAGCAAAATTTCTAGGAACAGTTCATTAAGCAATACTACCCCCCTCATTTCTACAAAATGGTTTGATACTGTTATGCAAGCTTATTCTTCTTAGGTGTGTGCTTAGTCGCCACATGCTTACTTGGCACAACCAGCCATCACAGCATCCAAGGCACATTCAGAGCATAGAATAAAATGGGCACATTAAGAAAAAAACATAAAGAAAAAAAAATGACATTTGATAGCACTGCAAACAAGTGGCACATACAGCCTGGTGGAGCTCTTGGGCCAAATCATACAACCCGCAAGCCCATGGCCCTGCTGTTTGGTTCCTCAGGAATTTTGCAGCCAAAGCGACTGCTCAAGTGTTGCGTTGCCTTGTTGGCTTCCACGTGGATCGCTGATCTAACCTATGTTGACAAGTCCTGCCTCTCTCCTTCTTTCATGAGAAATAAACAACGTTTCAAAGAAGGCCATCTTCAATTGAAAAGGGTCTGCTTCTCGATAGCTGCTTTCCTCGGACAGTCAAACGTATCAGGCAAACAAGATGCAAACCAGACGTGGCGGCATTTTAGCAGTAGGAGTGACAGTCATTCTCCACTGCTTACTGATGAGCCAAGGTGCAGGGCTAAGGAGAATTAGGACCTAACCATAAAGGTATCAGAGTTTACAAAGACATCCCTGTAATTACTGCTCCTCAGCAGCTCTACCTTTGAGGGCCGGTAGTTCAAGAAGGCTGCTGTGGTGTCTCCAGGTGGTCAGCATCTGCCAGCAGCTCTGCTTGCGCTGTGGGGGCATGGTACAACATCATCTGTATCCCAACTAAGTGGCTTTCTGCCCTCAGAGAGCTTTGCATCTACACACCTGCCCTAACTCAGCAATGCCAATGGTAAAGCTGGGTCTGAACCAGATCATTACACCTTCCCTAAAAAGTTCAGATGTGGGCTTAGATCAGTGTTAATTTACACTGCTAAAAATATCCCACTTTATTTATATTTTTTAATGAACACAGTTATTCTATTAAGTTGAAAAAGTTGATGTGAACTGAACAAGAAACAGCTTCCATGCAAACTGCTAAGTTACCAATTAGCTCCTTAAAACAATTGAAAGTCACAGAGAGCCCTCAATGCACAGAGGCGGTTAATTAATTAACATTAGATGCGATTAATAATGAGTCTTGTTTAATAGTAAATATCTGCCTGCAATGCCTGCATGTCAGAACAAAAAGCCTTCAGAGAGCAGGCAACTATATTTATCCTGATTGTGTTTGGGATTTTAACATGTTTTGTGCAGGCTGACAAATGGCCTATTAATTATCTAATGTTGTCTGACAACAACAGCTTGATAAAGATGTATGTTTTTGAATTGCTGGATGAAAACTGCTGGAGAAGAGCCCCACAGGGGCCTTGCTGTCCTAAAACTGGGCTCCAAGCCATGACAACAGGCAAGACAAAGCCCTATCTCCTGCCACAGCCTTCGGAGATAAAATATGTCTTGGCATTAGGGACATTTTCAGAAAACTGCTTCTGCAATATCTGATTAGGAAAAGGAGGAGTATGTCTTTACTAAATTGGGGTTAAGGCATAATCAATATCATATATGGAGTGTCTGGCCTATTCTGCATAAACACAGGCACTTCATATTATTAAGGAGTCTATAATGCAGAGGAAGCATATGGCAGGACATTGCAGCTCTCTCTATTCTTTTTATTTAGAAGTTTATCTTCCAACCTGTTTGACAGCTGCTCCTAAGTGGTTTCACAGTGCCAAATTATTTTTATGATTGTTTGATGTTTTATTCTCCCATTTCGGTTAATGAGATAGGATCCCACAATGGTCATAATTCAGAGCTGTCAGAACTAAAAAGCATGCTTGTGGCAAGATAGCCTGATGGTAAATAAGGCTAAAAGCTGCGGATAATAAAAACTCTCTTATCCGAGTCTCCTCCACAATCAAAACTTGTTTTGGATCCTTCTTTCCTTTGTGCTCACTTGTACTGCGACTTTTCCCTTTTGGACAGGTAAACTATCAATCTTCTGCTAACGTCACCCTTTTAATTCAGTTCAACCTTTCCTTGTAATGAAATGTGTAGGATACATAGGAAACGTTGAAATGTCTAAAGATATTGAGTGCTATATTATAATTAAAGGGCTTGAGTCCTGTTTATTGTGCCAAGGGAATAATTTGTCATATATGCTTAGAAGAAACTGTTCAACAAATGACCTTTAAGAGTCCCAGGAAATGCCTTACATCTGGCATCCCCGGAGATTTTAATGAAATCTTTCAAAAAGTTCCCATTTCAAATCCTAACTTTCAGGGAAAAGAACTCCTGTATGTCTTTTATTCTTACAGACCTTATAAGGGGAGGATGTAGAGAGGGAGATATAAATAAGTAGTCTTAGGAGATACACCACAAGACCGAGAATTGGAGCTTCTCTGTTCTTATCTCTGCCAAAGAGTTCCTGCATGACCTTGCCATTTCGTTGCCGATTGCCTCAGTTTCTCCAGTTAGTAAATATCTGTAAAATACAGTATCGCCAATCTTAGACAAGTCTTCCGCAAATTTGTTCAGGAATGCACCAGGCAATTCTGCTCTGTGGGTCAGATGCTATGACACCTCTACTTGTGACGGGGCAGCTGATCAAAGCAACAGCACGTTTGCCTTCGGAATCACAGAAGTTGTGTAACGTGTGCCTTAGGAAAACATCTCAAATGTAAAACGTTTGAAGAAGCTGTAGGAATTGCACTAGTCCATTTATACACGGTTAAATGCAAAACCAACTTTCCATTATTCAGAGAGAGCAACAGCAGACGCGCAACAGAAAGAAGGGAAATGAAGGCACCTTCCCCAGGTGATGGTAATGGGGGAGACAGGACAGGACAGGGAGGGACAGGGCACAAACTCCTCAGGCCTTTCCTCTGCAAACCTCCACCTGGAGGGCTTAGCTACCAGGGTGACCTCAAGTCAACAACTGGAACTCGTAGGAAACCTTCTAACATCCACAAAACCAAATACGAATCCCCACTACTGACAGCCAGGCACCTCTAATGAGCTCTCTTCAAAATGAATAACCTATACCACATGTAGGTACGCATTTCTTGTTTCCTACTACACTTTTGTTGTTGTTGATTTAACAAAAAGTCATGGAAATTACTGTGAAGCAACCAAAATATAAGACACAGCAATAACCAGTTAAACCCTGAAACAAAACAAATAAAAGCAGGAGAACATTCTTCCGTAGAAACAATGGCCCAGAAACACTGAACGAGCCCTGGCTACATCCATCAGCAATCTGTACACCCATGTCTTAGCAGTTGGGTTCAGCAGGCAACACAAGAAGCAAAGTTGTGCGACTCCAGGTTTGTGCTCTGGGTGACCCCATATGATCTCTGGTAGTGGCCAGCACCAGCTCCTTCAAAGGAAGATGCAACAGTTTCAGGGAGAATTTGCAGTTATAGAACAACACATATTCCACAGAAGTTAGCACTCAAAAGCCCTAATATGAAAGTCCATGTCTGAACAAGTCTGCCTTTTATTTTTAATAATGTATTTTAAGTCAATTCTTTAGGCCTTTTTAATACACATTTTGTAATAAGCAAGACAACTGGATAAATCTAATCTCAGGTATTTCACTTCATAGTTCTCAGCACAGGTCTTATAGGCAGGCAGTTTGTGGTTGGAGCATAGCAAATCAACACTGCTAGAATTTTTACATCTTCCATTTCAAAGGCTCGATGTGGAAAAAAGGACATAGTACTGTAGGGGCTGCAAACATCAAAATCCAAACACAAGAAGGCTGATTCAGCAATTGCCCTGGTAGGTTATATGCAAAGGGTGTAAGAAATGTTTCCCTTTGCATCATTTGCCCAGACTACAGCTAATAAATGTTGTTGTAACTGTCAGATCAGATCCTGGGGATACGCCAAAAAGTCGTGGGAGCAAGTCCGGAGGAGGAGCGTGTAGGAGCAGATGAAAGCCAGTTGTGCTCCTGCTAGCCACACCAGTTCTGGATCGCATTTGTGCCAAAGCACCGCCTTGGGCAGAGACACCACAACCACACCAATTACCTCAGCCTCGGGGAAGGAGCGGGGACAGGAGCAGAGTGTTGTGCCTCCACCACCCCAGGGCTGCCTGGGGCAGTGTGGGGCTGGCAGAGCACCAGCAGATCCCTTCCAACGTTGGAAGGGCAGGAATATCACATTATTTTCACATTCCTGAGGTTGCAGGCTTGTCATGCTAGATCATCAGGTTTTGATGCTTATCGAACAGCAGAACCCAGAAGTCCCTTGGCTATAGGGGTCTCACCCAGGGCTTGACCCAAAGGATCCCAAGTCAACAAGACTCTTTCCATAGACTTTCCTGCTGGGTCCGCAGAGGTTTTCCCAACTGCTTTTGTCTCCAGTTCAGTACAAAGTATACTGATGTTGATTTGGGATGCGGGGGAAAGGAAGAGAAGAGGGAAATCTCAGTGTGGCCAGCGTAAGGAAATTTGATACGGCTTCGCAAAGTTCAGGTACTCCTTTTTTCAGTCACAAGGAAAGAAAATTGATGACGCCACAAGTTTAATGCTAATTGATTTATTACCTGCCTAAGCAAATCCTGGGCAATGCAATGGCAGGCTTAGACTTAAAGCAAATGATTTACAAGATAATGTTTGACTCTGGGAAAGGGTAATCAGATCCAGATACAATGGATGATAGGATAATTGAGAAGAAATAAAAGAGGATAAATTGCCATGTGCTAATGAGCTTACAGGCTCTAATGGGGAGGACATCAGTTTTAACACTAGGGTTATGAGCTAGGAGCAAGGTTTTTTTTTTTCTTCAACGGCTAAAGATGTAGTGCTGAAACAAACCAAGATTAATGGTGTCCCACTCACTTACTTAGCCATTCTTTACACCTTCGACAGCTTCCTGCATTAAATGTACGGTTGTTTTTTAACCAGGTTTATCCAAAGCAGCTCACCTCGGTTGGAAGCCATATTACCTATTTCTAGGTTAAGGCACATCTGTTGTTCGGGGATGAACGACTCAAAAGAGCATTTCTCCTCCTCCTTGCAGCACTGGCCGCCTGATGAGTTTGCAATGTCTTTGCAGGTCTCTTTAGGATCATAGGAATATTCTCAAGCCTTTATACAGTCTCACTGCACTCAGGTTTTGAAGCAGTTGCCAGAGCAATGCTGTCTCACATCATGATTCATTTTTATATCTTTCTCTCCCTCCATCCCACATCACCACCTAGAACCAGGGACACTTTATTGGTATTTCTGATTACTGCTGTAGCAGTCTAAATTTTTCAGCAGGATGGGGGTCTCTCCAGCCCTGATGTAGAAATGCACTATATGAATGGTGCTAGCCACAGAGTAATAAAAAGACAGTGCCGTGTGCTGTTATTGGTAAGGAATACAGAAATGAAGCACTTCCTTAGAGACCAAGCCCATATTCCAGTGCAAGGCTTCCAACAAATGAAGTTTAATATGATGAATTGTGGTACAGTTCCAGAATGAATACAACTCTCAAAAATGCAGCTCCACTGAAGCTTTTAAGTTATAATACACACAACATGTCCAATACTCGATTTTAAAGAGAAAGATTCCTAGTTAATATGCACAAAAGTAGCTATGACCCTTCCGAGTTAACATATGGGAAGCCTCTTCCTTTGCTTTTTAATGCCATACCGACACTAATTAATCATGAACCCTACACAATCTCAGTGCAGGTGGTGGCTTGGGGTGCTCCTTTCCTACAGAGGGGGAGGATGACAGCAAGGACACACGTGGGCCCCACCGAACCACGACCCACCAGCCACACCAGGGAGCAACACCCCGATGAGGAGCTCATGGGCAGGGGGAGCAAAGAAGGACAGTCTGCCCACACCAGGAAAATATGCGCTCTGAAAGGCGCTCCAAAGAGCAGCTCCAAGCTCGGCTCGTTAAATCAGCTTGCAAGTTTTCATTGTCCTGACCTAGAATTTAACATTTGCTTTAGAATTAGAAACACAGATCATAAAAGCACAAATTAGTAAACACAATAGTTTGATGCTGGTACTGCTCAGGGCGGCAGGGAAGGAAAACACTTTTTTTTTTTTTTTTTCCACTGAACTGACTAAAATTGAAAGCCTGGCTCATAAAAGCTTTGAAATGTAGATGCATCTGGCACTGGACGAAAGTGTAATGGTGCCTGTCCTTCTCTAAGGAGGGATGCAGTAGCAAACTGGTTCAAGCACTCCTGCTGGAAACCAAGAACAGGCTTGTATCAGAGATCATCCCTTTCTCCCCCATCTTATCAAGTATCCCCTGGAGCTATGCTATTGCCACATTGAATACAGAATGATTTAATGTCAAAGTAAACAAGACTTTCCTGGTTTCTTCCACCAAAAAGTCTCTGGTCTAGTTGTAAAACAAAAAAGAAAAACTAAAAAGAAAATATTTATTAAATGTCTTAACATATTACAAGTCTTAACAGATTAGCATGTTCATTCAGGGAAACCAGCCTAGAGTGGCAAACTTGAAATGGTTGCAATTAGTACAAGAATTGTTCTACTTGAAGCAACTTGCCTTTTCTGTTTGAAAGGAACACACAATGCGAGCTCGCCGTTCTGGTATCGGGCACTTACTGTACAAGCAAACAGGATATGATAGGTGTGACTCAAGTAATTGTCTCTATTCACTCTTACGGATAAAATATGGGTTTAATACGCTGGGAAAAAAATGTTGACTGAATATGGAAGAGATTGCTTGTTTGTTCATAGTCACTGGTGGTGGTTTTAATTTTATCTACTGACTTTGCAGCTCCGAGACAGACCCACAGCAGGTCCAGCCCCCACTTTCACAGCTATGGGAGTTTTTCCACTGACGTCAGTTACACTAAATCGCTGCGAGCTGTGTATGCAAACTTCCTTCTGCTGAGCCTTCTAACAGTCATCCACCAACAAAATTAATTCTAGGCACAAAATTAATTGAAATCTTTGCTCTTTTGAGCTCCCACCTTCAAGTCTCTGGTTGCCCATCACACTGGTGTGTGTTGATGCTCCACTTCAGTCCCTGCACTCAAAACTCTGTCCAGCATCAAATGCATTTCCTCACTCAGCAGTTAGAGTATCCTGCTCATGGCCAGCAGGTCTGAAGTACATTACAAGGAACCTGAACTTTGCTGCACTTACACCTCACTTGAAATTCAGCAATGCTCCATGCTGTCAGTCCCGCTCCCTCCAAGGACACGTTGCTTCTCCCTTCACTGCTGTCCACTACTACCCTTAATGCTTATCCTTGCATCGTGCCGCATGTGGGAGAGCAACAGCCGGTTGTTTTAGCACAACAGAGGCACAGAGCTGAACGCCAAAACCGCGCACGCAACTTCTGTTAGAGATGCAGTATTTGTGCCTTGCATCGCCTGACTGCACTTATACTCAGTATGAAGAGGCAGACAGGGAGATTTACAGGGAACTGCTGCAATTTGCATGTAACTGCACAAGCCTTTTTGAATGGTGGACCAAAATGACAGCGCATCAGGAGGCCAGAAATAAAGCGGGACTTCCTTTACAACAAAGCAAAATCACCTGCATCCCTGGTGCTCGAGGGACAGAGGATACCACCAGGCTTCTCGGCTGCTGCAGGGGCAGCTGGTCAGAACTGGAGAGACACTGAGCTACCAGTACATCTCACACCTGCGAAAGCAGGAGGTGGGACCCTTGTGCATCAGCACGGCAATACTGAAGACACAACAGGTCCTTTTCAAGTGCTGTCATATGCGTGCTCTTGGCCTCGTATTTCATCTCACCTACGTATTACATTATGTCTGGAGGTATTCTTTTCCTTAAACATTTGTATTGTATAGAGATATTTTGGGGGGTTTTGTGGGGTTTTTTTAGGGTTTTTCGTTGGCTTGTTTTTTTCTTTTTCATTTTAACGCTATTCTCCATTGCAACCAATTCCTCAGCCTGCAGCCACCATATTGATGTTAAGGACACACATGTTCAGTAGGAAATCTGCATCATTTTTCTCGCCTGTAACAGAATTTTTTGCTAAGGCAAAACCTTCTATTTATTCACAATCTTTCTTCCAAGTTCTTCAAAAACTCTACCTCCCTGGCACATGCAGCACATCCTTACACCTATCAAGTAGTGAGGGTGTATTTTGGGAGACCCCATCTCCCACAGCCACCACTGCATTATCCCACAGCAATTGATGGAAACGTGGTTGCGCAGCTTCCCCTCCTGCAGATCAGGGCCGCATCCCCACGCGCAATATCTGCGGATATCTGGAGAAAACTTTTCTGCTCTAAAAGAGCACTAAAATACCTCGCTGCCCGCAGCAGCGCAGGGCAGCTGCCATCCTTCCCACAGTGCTGTAGCAGGAAATATTTTATTCTCCCTCAGCTGTGCCAACATTTTCGGAGTGCTTTGGCTCTGTAAAGGCAGGCTCTTTGACCCTGCATTTGGCACGTGAACGAGGAGGAGAGACAGACAGACTCACACGTGGGGTCAGCACAGTCCTGTTTGCACACTCATCTCAATCCCAGTGTGACCAGCACCTGCCCTGGCTCCATACAAGTGTGGGTGAGGATGGGTGGGTACACACAGAAGCCCAGGAGGAAAACCCCAGTACCCACAGCACGCAGAACCAGTTACACGGACAAAACACATGGAGCCACATCCTCAGCCACAGCATGGCACAGGCACCTGAGAAGGTGCCAGCTCAAGTCCCCTCTGACAGGGCTTGAACATCAAACACCAGCAGCCCACAGGGATCCTTGGTCAACACACTAGAAGACGGATGGGGAAACCTGGATTCATATCTCTACTTCATTAGTTTTCCCATGGGAACAGGTAGTTTCTAACTCAGGTGGCTTTGAAAACTGCCTCTTACCTGCTTGGTGCCTCAGTTTCCCATCTGTGTAAGGGGTTAATGTTTATTGCCCTATTTTATCCCAATTTATCCCCTCAGACCATGCACATTTCTAGGCAACAACTACTATGTGCGTGAAACAACTGGTACAACTCACTTCGATCTCACTGCAGTCATACAACAATAATAACTGGCTTACCAGAAATGATAAAAAGGTAATCTTAACACTTTCCCCCTCCCCCAGATACGTTTGGTTTTGTTTTTTAAACCGATCTTGCTAGCCGTCCAGACTTAGGATTAGCTACCAGAACAGTCATCTACAATACACAGACTTTAAATTCAGCTGAGTCTGCTTTGGACCTCTTAAAGTAAGCACCTAAAACCCAGATGTTAAATAGGATTTTAAAACTTTTCTGAGGGTGGAGAGCAGAGACAAATTGTCATTAGAGGTGTTAGCTCATATGACAGTGATTTCAGCTTGATGCCACTAGAAATAACTGAGATGCAACATTTTGAGAATCAGAATGGATAATGGAAACATCAGCTCAGCCTTAACCCTGGGTGCAGAGCCACTGCTGCTGGACTACAGCCCCACTGCTTCTGCTGGCAGGTAAAGCTCAGAAAGGGGAAATGCACATGGGGGGTAGGAAAAAAAAAATAAAAATAGTGGCGTAGAGCATGGACAAGCCATACACAGATATTGGTAATTTCAAATAGGTACTTCTCAGAGGAGCTGTACTGCACACCTTTGACCTTTAACTGGAGCGCTCAAACATTGCAGGTAATGATGACTACCAATGAAAGTCCTATGCTGTGCTTGGCTGCACTTTCTATATGAGTGCCAGCAGTAAGATAAATGATAAACTGGTTCACTGGAGTACTAGTGGTTTGGGGGCTATTGATTTTTGGTCCATTCTCTTTAAAAGTGAGATCTAAAAAGTTGACAGAGGGTCATTAATTTCATCATATACTTGTCGTCTCATCCATAACCAATCCAGGGGCTGAGTGCGCTTGTCACTCTCTGTTTGCACTTTATTTGTTTAGGTTTTCTTTGTGATTCTACATTTTTCCCCTTTATTTCAGCTTTGTGTTGGTTTTGCTGCTGTTATTTCTTTTTTCCTCCAAACGAGCTCCTTGCTTTGGACTTCTACTGCAAAAGACTCTCTGGACAAATATGTATTTATATTATAAGTAAATTCAGTGGCTTCATTATCAAGTCTGTGCTAGGAGAGGAAGCCGTCTCTGTTTAGTGCCATTCATTTAAAAAGAAAAAGACTGCTATAAAATTCATCAATCTGAATTGTGCAGTCTGAAGGATTTTGATTGAATAAACACTTGTCTGAAGACTTCAGGGTCTTGTTTGAAAGAAACATTAGGGAAAGAGTTGGGGAATTTTCTCCCTGTGAAGTTCCATAGGTCCATGACAGTGTTCTCAGTTGATAGGGAAAAGACTGAATTCAAATAAACATATGACCATAATTAGTAGAGTTCCCTTTCTCATGGTTCTGATTAAGCCCTTGGCAACTCTTTGCAGTGAATTAACTAAGAAAATATTTTATTAACTCTTACTAAAAAACCTATTTCACTAGCATATCTTAGCCTTCAGTAGAGTGAGAATATACAGAGTGTTCTCCATAATTATTAGTATAATAACAACCAGATACAAATATTTAAGACCAGGGGAGTATTTTATACATCTAGCGGATAAATATCCATAGGAGGAAGTTATTCACATGCAAGAACTGCATACAACAGGCAGTTTTTACCAACTTAAGTTGGTTAAATATATTTCTAGGTAATAGTGTCATTTGTCTCCCAACACCAAGTTCATCTGCACTGTCTTTCATTGGGAACCCAACAGAAAAGTGTATGTAGAAAGTAAAAGAAAGCATGATTAAGTACTACAGACGATGGCAGAAAAATCCAGTATTAATAATATCACAACCTGCCAGTAAATCTCTTTTTTATAGGTAAAGAAATACATTTCTACTTTAAAGTGTGTTTTTATATACCCTTGAGTGCCCAACTAGCTAAACTACCAAGGGAGCTCTACATGATTTAGAAGTTAATCCTTCAAATGGCTAACAATTGAATGCCTCAGCTGTTTGTAGTTTCCTACTGCTGGCTAATTTCATTTTTGTTTCATGTGTTCGGTGGCAAGCTTTCATTGTTCAGAGCCCTGACACCAAGGTTGTAAATGTAGTTAATTTAGTTAAAACGAGGCTGGGAACATTCACGCCATGTTCAGCTTGTTATGACTAGACCTAGTAGAAGTTGAGGAAAATATGCCTGGAGAACAAACAAGAATGGAAAAAAAAAAGCCAAAAGAAAAAAGGGAGAGAAAGCAGACAAAGGAGATTATCCAAATTTGTCAAACTCATGAGCATCAGGCAGCCTTTTAAAGAAAAAAAAAAAAAATCTGACACCACCCCCCCCCCCCCAAACATTCAGTGGGGAGAAAAACCTAACCATTCGAGTTTATTGTTTGAGGGCCAGAAAAACTGAATGTGTTGAAATACTGAATCATCAACCATTTTAAGACTGGATTGGGCTTTCTAAGCCTACCTTTATCAGTTCCTTCTCTTGTGCCAACAGCAAAAGCTCATCAATCCCCTCCTTTTTTCCAAACCCCATTTTGTTTGTATGGCACTTACAGAGGTCAGAAGGCTCGTAAGTGCTTAAAAGTACTACTTACAGCAAACGGTGCACCATTCCTTCCTGCCCATGTTGGGAAACACAGACTGAGTGAAGATGTTCTTCAGTCGAGCATTTTAAGCAAGGACGAAACGCTACCAAATGGGACTCGCGTAAATGGCATGAACAGCCCCCCAAAATCAAGACCTTTTTGCTGACTTGGCATGAATAGCTGCATCTGTTTGGCTAGCAATCACTTTTCCTATTTGCATCCCCAAATATACAATGAAATATAGAGTGGAACCTCATCTTGACTGCAGTCATCTCCTATCACCAGTCCACCCTCCGTGGGATGCCGGGCAACAGCAACCCATAAGGCTTGTGGCCAGGCTGCAAACGGTGCCATGCACTGAAGGCTCAGCAGCTCCAGCACTGCCTTGTTGCAGTTCCCAACTCAAGCAAGCAGCTTCGTAAAATCCTAATTATAATCTTGATTAATAGATATTATAACACAGCTCCTGTTTGCCTGTAATTATATTTGACACAGAGATACAAATCAGCAGTTTAACATGCTGGAATAGGATTCATAGGATTTCATAGGATTATGGACATATACATTTTTATTAAAGCTCTATTGGTTTCTTTTTAGCATTCATCAAATCTCTCCCTTTATACAGAGATAAATATATCTTTTTTTTTTTCAGAAAGTCATTAATTTTGGAGTTTGAGAAAAATGAAATAGACAAAGTGGGTAATTTTTCACACTTAGAACAATTTCCCTATGATATTATGACTCTTTTTCTTGCACTGCTCTGGGAGATTAATATGGCTGTTATTTTCTCCACTAATTGGCTTTACAGATAGCCATGGGAGATAGCACCTAATAAAGCCAAACAAGAGAGAAAAATGTTAACAGCACTAAGCTGTCCCATAACAAGGGGGTCTATTCATTAAGAAGCAATATTCTATTAGGGAATATTTTTTTTTTTAACCAGGTTTTTTTAAATGAGTGGAGTATGCACTAAAAACCAGAAGTGGATTACACGTGGTTGTCCTGTTGCCTAAGGCACTCCAGCTCTTCACTTAAATGGTCCCTGCATGCTGCACATCTGCCCACTAGCCACCAGCATGAGAGAAATGACTATTTCTCCTCCAAGCCAACAAGTCCTCCAGCACACTGGCCTCCATGCAAGGTTTTTTATACGTAAGCACAGGGCTGGGTTAATAACTTCTCACAATCACCCCCTTTTCATATTACAGCACGGTAGCGACACTCCAGTTTGGAAGCACGTACCACAGGGAGGAATTGCTGTTGAGCATCCCAGAGTTGAAAAATTTCCCAGCTTGGTACCACGGACATATGGGTGTCCACTTTGACCCAGGCCCTTTTAGGAGCTCTGATAGTAGGAAAGCAGGATTACTCCTTTATAAATGACCACAACATCCACTAAGGAATAGCCTTACCCAGAAAGGTGCAATCCTCACTGGCCCAGGAACAACCTGTTCCCTGTCTATGCTGGGATGCAGAAACGTTCTCCATGTGATGCCCAGAGCCCAGCTCACTCTCTGGCCTCCACACTGTAGGGGCAAAGAAGCATCTGAACTTTTCTGACATTTTATAGAGTTGTTTTATGGTGCTGCTAAACCAGGTTGTACAAATAATTCTTACTCTAATGTGAATAAGACTTTTGTCTTACTAATAGATCTCCAAGACAAGTTGTGATACACAGCAGAGGCTTTTTTCTACATAATTTACTAATTATTGGACTAGGTAGGTAGTAGTTATCAATATTCCTGATAACCTTCTTCCAACATAGGCATTTTATCCTTCTCACCAGAATTAGACTCCACCAAACAGAAATAGCTATCCAGTTCTTTGCGGCGAGCCTCCCACTGGAGTTGGAGTCATCTATCCAAACACCATCTGTGATTTGGCTTCTTACCCAAGCAGACTGGCCCCAGAACAGAGACAGTAATCAGCAGCTTACCAGCAATTTGCTTTTACAGACATCTCACATGAGTACCTGGTTCCTAGGAAACTACTCTGTCCACCTTTAATCTGAAATGATTCTAAAAAGCCATAGAAAACTCCCATTGGCATATATAATGTGCAAATATGACACTCACTCCTCTCAGTGAAATGAATTTATTGCTAATTTTAAAAGTTCGGGCTGTTTTACAATGCAATCAGCATTAGAAACAGAGATTTGATAAATAACACATCTATTTAAACCCATAGAAGTATCTAGTTAGCATGAACACATACACCTAAAGTGCAGATGGGACATAACCACAACATCTAAAAATCTCTGCTATCAGATCAGAGAGAGGCTCTCATAAACCACAAGCAGTCTCACATCTAAAATTTAAAAAAAAAAAAAACCACCACACCAAACACAATAAGCCACATGACACTATTATCACAAGCCCTTTACTTGAATCTAATGCTTTATTTAAAGCTGCAAAGCGTGGAGAACACAGACTACACCTGAACACAACTCAGCAACATGTATTTGTGGTTACAGATCAACACTTAAAAATACGACCCAGTTGTGCCTTAATGACAACACCCAGACGTCATACCAGAGCACGGCTTCCTTAGCAGCTCGGAGAGAGAAACATCTCCTAAGCCTGCACCACCAGTAATTCCCACAGCACAGATTTCTCTTCTCCAGGCACCATCCAAGCTGACACATGGCTTGAGCAAATATCAGAAAGAAGGTGATATATCTCCACTTTGATTCATTAG
The DNA here is from genome assembly GCF_929443795.1 of Astur gentilis. Classification (NCBI taxonomy): domain Eukaryota; kingdom Metazoa; phylum Chordata; class Aves; order Accipitriformes; family Accipitridae; genus Astur; species Astur gentilis. The sequence continues at coordinate 39,382,428 of NC_064885.1, read as the reverse complement.
CAACTTTCTTGGGGGAGCAGGTTACCTCTGGACTCCCCAAGATGTAATTTTCTCCACAGCAAGTCAGCTAACGATATGATTTCACTGATATTTTGATATGGGCACAAATCTCATACCATTTACTGGTGGCACACTAAGACTTACTCTACATGACACCAGGCACCCACAAATATCTTGACACAGGATACTCCATTTTGGAGCAATACAGTTGGGAATTTTTCTAAACATTTTTCCAAACCAAAACCATTGTGCTCAGTAGCCAATATGTTAAATCAGGACTTGGAAAATAAAGCAGCTCTGGACTACTACCTAGGTGTGACTGCTTCCACTAGCCCTTACATCAAGGCAGGGCAGTTAAACCAACACTTACGCATTTAGCTGAAAATCCTACACTAGATATAAATCCTCAGCATGGTATTTGTGAGGGACATTAAAGGAACATTTCACTCCAGGTGAGTTTTAGTTTGATGGAAGGCAAGATCCTAATCACAGAAACTCTGAGCAGCTGGTATTTCATCTCACTCCAGCTCCTGCCTGGCCTTCAGGTTCTGCACCATAAAGAGTGCAAGTGTAGGTACCAAGAGCATCTTTACAGATGCTCCTTTTGGGACAAACCATCATTTCTCCACTAAGGCAGACAATGTCTGAAGTGTCCCCCAGGTACATTTTGTATTTATAAGTATTATTGATACTTTAGAGGTCAGGATAGAGCAATTTAGGTTCCCACCGCAGCAACCTCTGCAGAAGTTTAACAATCTTCTAAACCAAGGGATTAGATTTCATAAGAACAGAGTTGTGTCTCTGTCCTTCATTCTGTCACTATTATTTGTCTTCCTAATCAAGTTTTCCACCACTTAAACAGATAATCAGTTGTTACTGAAGGGAACAAAGTGAAAATAACCAACATGTGAATATTAAGCAATGAACCTGTAGCCTCATATCGTTTACTCCTATCAAATGAGAAAAGCTTAGATGTTTGTGGAGGACAGAAGTCCAAGAATCCAGAATAGATGAAAGAATCCAATATTTAAGCTCACAATTTTTGATTTAATGAATTGATCTATAGGTACTTTGGTATAATAAAATATTGAAAGTCACCTTAAGAAAACACTGTTCACGGTTACATAGGCACAATTCCCACTTATCCCGCTTACCATATTAAGTGTGCCACTCCAATAATGGTGAAGATTATTGGTTTTTTCACCAGACCTGGAAAAGCAGCAGGGGTAGCAGCATAGCACCCACAGAGCTTTCTATGAGTTTTTCCCTCCTGCTGTACCCTTCTCAAGTACATGCACCCCTTGAAAATTCAACAGGCATAAGCTTAAGACATCAAATTCAAATACAGACTTTCCTCTACAGTCAGAGCCACTCGGATTAAGAACTTATACTTAAGCTCACTTTAAGATTCACTTTTTTAATTAAAAAAAGCAAATTTAGAGAAAAGAAAAATATTTTCTTTAAAGAAATTTAAAGAAAAATTGAAAAAATTTGCCATCAAAATCTCTACATTACCGGTTTTTTTAAGAACACTGGTTTCAGAGTAGCATACAGCTCGGGCCATAAGAGGCCAGTTACGATTTTAAGAGAAAAAGGGAAAGTTTTTTTTTTTTTTTTACAGATGCATAAAATACAGAGGGAGACGCTGACAGATTGTTACTCTATTAAAGTTACCGAATTACATAAACTAAGCTTAAAGGAAGTTTAAAACTTTTGCACAACAATTTAGCTTAAGCATTTAGACTAAATAAAATTAGCAGAATAACCTACCTGCTTGAGGGGCAGAGAAGGGGCTTTAACCTTCACCCAGCACCACAGACACTGGCTAAGAACTCCTGAGTGCCCCCAGTCAATTTCACACCTGCTTTTCACAGCTGAATCTGGTGAGTTGTGAAACTCAAACACCTGCAAACTCCAATGGCAACGAGCAGGCTGAGCCCTCATACACCAGGCAGGGGATACAGCCCAGGCTGCACCAAAAATTCAATGCCCAGGTATTTAAACCCCAATATATAAATTTACATACATATAGCTTATATAAAAATTGTATATTAACATCACCAGTACTCAAAAAAAAGACTCAGAGCTCAGAGCAATACCGCAACGCACACGTGCAACCCAAACCGTGCTCACATACTATTGTACAAGCAGCCCATTTCTGAAATTTAACCAGCCTGTGTCCTTCTGCAGGTGTCTGTGAGCAGGTTAATCAGTATCGCTCAGGGAAACCCTCTAGCACGACCCATCCCATCGTGGGATGATCGCAGCTACCTGGTGCCTGCGCAGGGAAATATCCCCTCCATTACAGTATTGGCCAACAATCAGGGAATTGAAGATTCCTCTTATCCAAATTAGAGTGGTGCCAGCCCCACCGCCGGTCACTCCTTCAGCTGTCAGAACTGCTAATGCTAACGCTTCGGATATCACTGGAAGTGACGCTTCTGGCTGCTTCAAAGGAGCAGATAATTAACTTAATTTTTTAAGCCTACGGTGGAAAGCCATTCCCATAAAGTTGAGAAAGTGAAATTTTTTTTTAGTATCAGGCACTTCTCTCCTTGAAGTAGCACCTGTTGTATTCAGTGGGACCCATCATTTGTCTCCTGGAAATAACAGGGATGATTTTGATCTCTCATAGCGTTTACGCCTCTGCTCTGCCATGAGCTTCAGCAAGGTTTTTTTCCTGCTGACACCAGTGGAACTGAGGAAGGCAGCAGCCCCCACATTTCTTCTTGGGATTTCTGCCATAACACAAACCAGTGGTAGCTGCTTTTCCAACCAGTAGGGAGCAATGATTTCCTAATTAGAAAAAATCCTGCACTTTTTATTGCAAATGTATATCTAGGAAGTCAAAATGTACAAATTAATATCACAGATATCAAAATACTGGACACAGAGGCATTGTTATTATACTTAAGGCTGTACCAATGTT